>NC_136409.1:202695000-203260000 GCF_051521515.1 Lactuca serriola
AACCATGCCACCAAAGAAGCGTAACCAGTCCACAAGCAAGAAACCTACTCTCTTATTCGATGAAGCTACGTTCCAAGCTGCAGTCTCAGCAGCCGTAGCAGCTGTCATGGCTCACCTAAACGCTAACAACGCCAATGTTAGCAAGGTGCCTATCGGGATTTCCGATCCTAGCAATGGACAGCAGCAACCAACACCTTCATACCCAGTCACCCAAGAACCTCAACCGAACCCACTAAAGAGAAAACTCAAGATTGAGGAGGGAAGTACCTCGGCTCAAGGACCTTCCGAAGGGCAACGAGCTGAGACAGCTAGCACTCCTGTCAATCCTTCCCACCTGACTTCAAGAAGACCATACATAGGTAACCTTCCGCACTGCATCAGGTGCAGCTACCATCATCATGGTGCCTGCCGGGAACTCTTATGTGCTAGGTGCAACATGAAGGGGCATACTGCTCGTGTATGCAGAACTTCGGTGGAACGTATTGCATCAATCGCCAATGCAGCGACCAAGCAGGTTTGCCGCCTATGTGGCGAGATTGGACACCTCAAAAGGGATTGCCCAACTGAAGGAAACAACAAAGACACAGGAGGAGCCTAACTCTACTGCTTAGGGAGAAGCGTCGAGGAACTCGTTAGGTTTTGGTACGTCTCTCAATCTCGGATGACTAAACTAAAAACAATAAAAGACTAATTCAAATGTAAATTTTTCCCAGTAAGGCGAAAGTCGTAGCACTATTATAAAAGTTAAAAATTCATCAGGTAAAACTATAATGGCTAAACATATACGTTACGGCCATGTATAGTTAAGATGGACAGACCTAGAGTGAGTGAATGCCGCCTCATTTCCTGTTCCTCATTTGGTTGTGGATTTAGGGCGGAGTCGCTCAGTCAACAGTCCTCCCCACCTTAAATATACATGACTAGTATATGTTAGGCTATTATAGAAATGCCTTGTGAGAATCCATTGATGAAAAGGTACTCTATTCGGAAACACTTAGGACTCTCTATAGTTCCACGTCGACTCTATCGGTCCAAGTACCCGCGGTAGTGATACACAGGGCGAAACCCGAGACGCCTAGAACTTGTGTGCCTGTTTGGCACATGACTCTATCAATCTTCATTATATATCATGTTGGAGTGTGCCAACTTCGACGACTCTATTGATCGTGGTTTGACTTCGTGCAACCATGTGTACATTCTTAGTGCTGTGTAAAAAGAACTTTCTCCGTATCCATGTCAGCAAATAAAGGTTCTCCCGAACCTAAACCTAACACAAATAATCAAACCTAATGTGATCCGTCAATCGTCCCTCTTATCTCAAACCTTCCAAAGTAACCAAGAGAGGGTACCACACACCGTTGACCGACCCCTCATAGTCAGATGAACATCGAAGTGAAGGACACTATAGATACTCCAGAAGACAATAACCATCCGGAGCATACTCCGAAGAATCCCCAGAAAGACCCTTCACACCTCGCACGTCAGGTTCGTAAACCTAGAGATTAGAACTCATAAGGAAGAACCACTATAACCAGGTATATGCATAAAGGTGGTATATAATTGAGATCATAAAGATTTAAGGTGTGTGTTTCCTCCCTACTCCCTGTTCCTCGTTGGGTTGTGGGTTTGGGGTGGAGTCGCACAGCTGAACATCCTGCCGACCTCAATTATATATTGCTTGCATACACCAAGTATTGGTGGTTAAGCCAGGTATGAGCTCTATCACGAACCTCTTAGAAAAGCCCTTCATCCTATTACATAAAATAGGAGGTGGAGTCAAGAGAATCACTGCGGGTTGAGCTATTAAAGTTCCGAGTGATGAGACCCTATACTCACTAGATTTGACCTAGACCGAGAAAACTCAAAACCTTCAGAAAAGTAGTTGCAATAGATGTTCGCACTACTCAGGCACTTCGTCCACCCCATTATAGACGAACAGTGCCTATCATCCTCCACCCTCTTGCATGGAGGAAATCGTCGTCACCCTGTAGACGATAAAATGCATCCTCCAAAGTGAACACTAGGATACCGAGAACCATAGGATAACCTCCGCAGCCAAGAATCCTTGATCGAAGTGTGAAAGTAGCGACGTTAGACCTCATGACCCAGATTCCGAAGAGATTATAGACTTGACACCAGTCTTGGTGTTAGTCGAAGGGTTATGTAGGAGCATGCGCTTTCCGCACGAGAATGAACCAGAGTCATAGAGATTCATTGGACTATTAGGTGCTCCACGAATACTATCTCACGCAGAGATAGTAGAACCACCTCCCGAGATAGTCCAAGACTCGTCTGGTGAAACCCTATCTCCCCGACCCGGAGGGCTTCCGTATCTCAAGCTTCGTTAGTGCAGGTTCACTTTGCACGGGCTTGAGATAGACATTATTCAGCAAACCGATAACCATAGTCATGCAACCCACTCGACGACCTAGAAAGTCTCTAACAACGAGTTGACAGGAAACGCGAAACCAAAGACCACCCGAGCTTCCTAAGAACCAACCTGAAGGACTACACATCCAGTACGAGTGAGAACGTTAGGAACCTCGGAATGGCGGTCACGTCAGTGATGATCTTGCCATAGAAGTACACTATGTTCTAAGTACTGAAAAACTCTACCCTTCCGAGAGCTTAGGACCACCCGAGATCCTTTACGGAGATTGGTCCAACCCTCGTTAGACCACTACTACCTTCGGATATTCCACAAGATTCACACCCGATCGATCCACTTCTTAGACTTGATACGTGTTTACCCGACGTCACTCTTCGTACCCCACTCGTTGTGATAGAAACCATTGAGAACCCTAACCTCGTAGATACACCAGTCGGAACCCACTAGCTACACGAGATGAAATCTGCATTCCGTATGTAAAGGTCTGTTGGAATGGCAAACACAGATCAGAGTACACTTGGGAATGCGAGGAAAAACAGTATAGGAAGTGCTCTCTTACCTCTACTTGACCATTCATACCTACTTCATTGCCTAGACCTGAATTTCGGGACGAAATTCCCTCTAACGGGGGGATGATGTGACAACCCAAGTTGTTCTGTTACATTTCCCCATTACCGTTAACGGAATATTCCAGTTTATAAAAGTTTCGTTAATTAGAAGTCATCAAGTAAATAAATGTGTTATTTATTTATTTTATATGCCGTTAAAGTCGTGATAAAAGAAATAAAGACACTTATTTTATATTCCATTTATTTGGAAAATGTTAGTTTTTATTATTACGACCACTAAATCGGGTGCGACCAAAAGCCCCGTATAACGGTATCGGGTAGAATTCCACTGAGCTCCAACTCCCACCCATATATAAGGGGGAGTAAACTCCATTTGAGCCTTTTCCACCCTCTCTCTCTAGACTCGTTTTTGACTCGAATCCGCAACCAAACGCTTCCAAATCGTAAGTCCACTTACCCTAGCTTGTTCTAAACATTATTGGTTGTGTTTGTACCCCAAAATTCGACCATTTAAGCTGTTAGAATGGAGTGTACGGCCTAAGATCCTCCTTAGGCCGTAAACCCCTTAAACAAGGCCAAAATGACCCTTAAATGTCCCTAAAGGCTTGGAAAATAATTGGGGGTTTAGCCTAGGAGTGTTTAAACATGAAAACACAAGGATTTAGGGCATAAAAGGGAGTTTACGGCCCAGACATATGCCAAGGCCGTAAACACCTCTTAAACTTGTCAAAATGCCCCAAAAACACTCCCAAACCACCCTTAGGCTTAATACATAATTTAGGGACTTGCTATTTCGGGTTTAGTACAATTAAACACAATGAAATGAAGGGACAAAAGGAGTTTACAGCCCAGACATGTGTCAAGGCCGTAAACACCCTCAAACATGCCAAAACATTGATTTTTATTCCCCAAATGGCCTTAGACTATTACTATAAAATGCTAGGAGTGATTTAAGGGCTTAAAACTTCACTTAACTCATGGCATAGGAGTTCACGGCCGTGAACTCCCTTAGGGATGGTTCATGGGCCGTAAACTCCATAATGGTTCCCTTAAATACCCTAAACTCATTTATACCATTTAGATTTGGACCTAGAAAAATCCCACGAACAAGATTGAACCCTTAAAACACACTAGAACCCCTCACCATGAGTTTACGGCCGTAAACTCATGGAGAGTTGTCCCTGGGCCGTAAACTAAGTGTAGAGAGTTTACTCTCGGAGAGTAAACTCCATTCCTAAGCCATACACACCCTTAGATGTTACCCGGGACACCCCAAACGCTTAACCAAAGTGTTTTCCGCTCCTTAGAGAGCATATACTTGTTTAATTAGTATTAAATATACTAATTGTATGTGAACATATTTCATCATATGTTAAATAGGTCATTGAGTGTGTTCGAGTCTTTACTTGACAACCGAACACCCAACCGACACCTTCGTCGGATCTACTTACGCCAGGTGAGTTCATACCCCTGAATGAACCTTTTAAATGTTTTTACATGTTTTATAGGGGGGGGGGGGAATACAAGCTAACCATGCCAGTTATCATATCAATCACATGTGATTGATAACCAGCATGCACAAGGTTTTTACCACACTATACATTGTTTTACCGAGTAGGATGCTATAATGGTTTTCAAAAAGGTTTTCATTTGTTTCAAAAATCTCACTTAATCTGTTTTATCTAAATTCATTTTTAAACTGGTTTATAAAGGTTCCAAAGATTTCTAAAGGTTGTCACACTTATTTTTCCAAAGAATACCAAAATGTGATTTTCCCCGAGTATAAAGGTTTTTCCAAGATTTCATCAAAGTTCCCTTTCACGACGTATACTTTTACTTGTTAATTACGGATGCTTCGCTTCCACTTATTTTAAACTCCTACTTGATAACGCTTTCACTTCGCGATACGTTTATACCTGTTATCGCCTCTACATCGCTTATACTTGTAGTCGCTTATACCTGATATTGTCTCTATTTCGCTTATACTGATAGCCACTTATACCCAATAGACGCTTTTACTTCACCAGTTGTCGCTTCCACTTCGTGATATACTTATACTTGGTACACTTATACTTCACGATTCGGTTATTCCACACTGTATGATTACACACCACGATGATACGTTTCCACTTGTTACACACTCAGTCATAGTTAGGTGTATGTCTGTGCTTGTATGGATATATATAAATAATGATTGAAGGACTTAGGAAGGTTCGTCCGCCCTATTTCCTTTTCTTCGTTGAGATGTGGTCTGGTGGGATCGGATGGCCGTCCGAAGGTCGTTTGGTTCATTAGTTATATATTATGTATACGAGCATAGATGTATAGGAATGCTCTAGTCAGTTCAGTCATGAGTCTCTACCTCTAGTTCAGCACTTACATTAGAAACCCACTACCCACTGTTTGGAAGTCATTACCCACTATTTGGGATGCATCTTCGAGACACGACCTTCTCCGTCGTCTAGTTGGTAACCAGAGTCTCCTGTAGGGAGAGCGGACATTGTGTGTATAGATCTATACGAGATTGACACCCCCGCACCCTGACTGCTAGCTACAGTCCACGGCCCACCAAGCCAAGGGGTGACAAATGTCATATTTTATAGACGCTTGTAGGGCGTCTAGTACTCTAGTGTCGGTTAGTATGGTTACGAGTATCCCGGGTTACCTTATAATTCATGGCCTTAAGGTAACGGTATTTCACCAGCAATTTACATTGTATGCTGGTAAGTCATTCTCAGAGTCACACTGTTTTTGACCTTGCAAGTTGTATCTTTCATTTGATACTGTCTGCGGTCTATATCCTCTGTTTTTGACCTTGCAAGATGTGTCTTTCATTTGATACTATCTATGGTCTGTATTCACTGTTTTAGACCTTACCAGCTGTACCTTTCATTTGGTACCTTCTGGGGTCTGTGTCTCCTTTTGGTAGACTGAGCCAGGCGTGTCGTTCATTCGATACTCTCCTGGAGTCTAGGATTCCTTTGCCTTAGTCAACAGTCCTCACTACTGAGGCATATGTTATTTCCCTGATTCTTCTTGCTTTCTTTAATAATCAAATTCGGTATTTTGATAATGATAGCGATTAAGGGAAAACTACTTTTACCACACTAACTCCGTCCAGTCTTGGTAGAAGACTGCTTTTATTAAAGAAAATATAGGATTTTCTGGAAAGAACTCTAATACACTGTAAATTCTTAAACTACTACATTATAAAGTTATTCGAATAAAATGTCACTACATACTTATGAACTCACCAGCATTTGTAAAAATGCTGATACTCGCTTTTCAAATAACTTGTATTCTCAGGTCAGCATTAGACAGGTACATCCCCAGAGCCGTTGATGAAGATGGCTTAGTACCATGTTGTATTTATTATATTTGCTTGTATTACTTTGATACCCTGTAATGTAAACCATGTAAAATTATTACTATTAATGCAATGTTTTGTTGTACTTTGATTGCTATAATACATGTGTTGTGATACTTGACATGACGTCATCCACCCCAGAACGTTTCCGCCGTTTCGGTTTTGGGGTGTGACATATTTGAACCCATGGATCCAAGGAAATGGAAAGCCATGACAATTAGGGTTCACCCTAATTGTCACTAACTATATAAGCATCTTATTTTTGACAAAATCGGAATTAGATTATATGTGAAAGGGCTAGCCGATTTTTATGAAGTGTGGATTTCTCTCTAATCTATTCCAAGTGTATTTGGTGTTGTGTGAACCATTTGAGGTGTCACACTTGGGGCATTAGGCACTCAAGCTTCATGAAGACATTCTACATCAAAGTGGTATGTAATTATAACTTCATATACTCATATGAATCAATGTTATTATGCTAGTTAGGATGAATACCTTGGAAAGTTCATATTTGGAAAGAAAACATAGATTCAAGGTATTTAGGGTTGCATGTACACTTAGGAGTGTTAGAATGCTCAAAACTCAACAATTATATCACATTAGAACAGGGAGGAAGGTATCCTTCATGTTAGAGTCTGACTCAAAGAGACATGAGTCTAATCGTTGCATCATACGATGAGAGGTCATTAGAACATGACCCATCCGTATGTTACGGTAATCGAAGTAAGGACCTTAATTTAGGTTTAGTATGTTCTGTAAAGAGCAGGAGTCTTTGATGACGATCAAATTTAGAAGGAATAGTAGGTGCAACACCGTCATAAGTCAAGAAGTCTAAGAGTTAGAAACTCAATAGAAAGGACATACGAGTTATGATTACCACCTAGGGCGGAAAGGTAACGTGCGGAGTCATTATACAAGCGTGTTTTTTTGATGATTTCGAGACGTAATCATCTTAAGGGGGAGATAATTGTAACGTCCGCAAATTCAAGCTTGGTATTTAAGAGATGATATAAGTTTCGTATAAAGAAAGATAAGAAAAATCAGCCAAATCATCCGTAAGTCGCAAAAATAAGTGCACCAAAACATATATTATTATATATTCTGAAAATACAAAACATCTCGATCCCGAAAATATAAATTTGTAGAAATCTGACTCCGTATGGATTAGATATGATTTTTATAAGAAATAAAAGTCATTTGTGCATAAGAAATGTGTGACGCCAAAATGTATGAAGAGAATGGTTAACTATTGGGTAAAGTCACCAAAATGAAAGTCGTAGTGCTCTCTAAGATAAGAATTTTGGTAAAAGGAACACCAAAATTGGAGTCCGTATGAGAGAGTTATGATTTTTGCAAAATCATTAAATCTTATAAAATTACGGACGAAAAAGAAAGTCAGAGTTAGTTGATGGACTTTAAAGGAAAGTAGTAGATCTCGTCGAGAGCTTTTCATATATATAAAAAACATCGAAAACGGAGTTGTAACAACCCAAAAATACGACCCAAAAATTTCATTTTTATAATATAACCAAAACCATAATCTGAGTGTCATATCATAAAAACCATAAGTGATATATCCCAACCATAATAAAAACAACACTGTGCGGAAACTGTATCATATCCATGTCATATAAAAATCAAAAACTAATCAACTCCCAGGCTAAAAGCTGAAGCTGTGGTGTGTGCGATGCCATCATCCCGAGCTCTTCCCTCTGCTAGCGGAAGTACCTGAAACCAAAACTAAAACTGTAAGCACGAAGCTTAGTGAGCTTCCCCCAAACTACCACATACCATACAATACACATAAGCATATACTGGGCCTTGCCCACTGCATCAGACCGAAGTCTGGAACTAGCTGCATCGGACCGAAGTCCGGAACTGACTGGGACCTTGTCCCCTGCATCGGACCAGAGTCCGGAACTAACTGCATCGGACCGAAGTCCGGAACTGACTGATCATGGCATAACATAAAACATAACAACTATTATAAACACATAAACTGCATACTGCATCGGAACAGAGTCCGGAACACATAACACAAACATGCTTGAATCACAAAGACATCAAGCACTCTAGCTACTGCATCAGACCGAAGTCCGGGACTACTGATAATTAAACGGGCCGGCATAGTGGCTGTAGACCCGTTCCTACTTGAAGGAAACTCACCTCGTGAACTGGCAGCTGAGTGAATAGCTCTGAGGGCTAACTGCTGCTGCTCCGGTATCTCCCCGGCTGCAAGTCCATAAATACAGTCAATCAAATACTAAACACTGCACTGGGTAAAATGAGTCTTTTACCCTTGGTCAAAGTCAACTGTTGGTCAAGGTCAACTCTCAGTCAAAGTCAACCCACAGTTGACCTGACTCGCCCAGTTGGGCCGCCAACTCGCCGAGTCCTTATTCTCACTCCTCGACTCTACTCGCTGCTACTCGTCGAGTATGGCATCGACTCGACGAGTACTCTCCTGATCCAAGAATTCAGACAATCTTCATCCGACTCGCCAAGTCCTATGAATAACTCGATGAGTTGTTCTTGAGCTTAAGAAGATTGCCTTGGACTCGCCGAGTTGTATGAACAACTCGCCGAGTCCCTCCATTACTGAGTCTACCCTCAAACTCGCTGAGTCCACTCCACTACTCACTGGTCCCACTCGACACCGCTCAAAAGGAAGAAATCGGGGACTCGCGACTAGACTCGCCGAGTCGTTCTTCCGACTCACCGAGTCACCGCCATGCAACTATTCTACACTCGATTCTGCTCGAATCCAATACATCCAAATGATAGATCTGAGTCCAATAAGCTGATTTACCACGTAAAGTTTCCAACTTTACGTGTACAAACGCATGAACAAGGGAATAAAGGCTAAAAAATGCTTAAAAGGGGGTAGATCTAGGGTTAATATGCAAAATAGCTCCATAAAGGCAATAGATCTGGGCTCCACAACTCCTAAAGGAACAGATCTAAGGTTATCTCGGCATAAGAGAGCTTCCATATCAACATAAAGCTTTGAGAAAGGCATTAACAAGATCTAGAAAGGGTTTTAAGGCATAAAAGAGAGGGAAAACTGAAGAATACCTCAAAGAGCTCTTGCTTTCCCTTGAATCTCTGTTATGGAATCCTTCTCCTTGCTCCTTTCTTCTTCTCCTTCTTCAAGCCTTCACAAATGCACACAAGATCACTAAAACAAACACTCAAGATCGAATTAGGGTTTTCTCACAGCTTCAGAGGGTGAAGGAGGCGAGATTGGGGCTATAAGGTGGCTTAAATAGTGGGCAACCCGGGGATTTAGGGTTTCTCCCAGACGGACAGACTCACCGAGTCCAGAATATGGACTCGCCGAGTCGCCAGCTAATCACGTGCTCGAAATCCCGACCCTACTCGGCGAGTCAGGCTATGAACTCGCCGAGTCCCTCTTGCAAAACTTCAAAATAAATACCAAGAAATTATCATACCGGAGACGGGCCGTTACAGGAGTCCATACGAAGAAGTTATGGAATTTACAAAATCTGCGATTTGCGTGTCGCACGCTTCTAGAAGGTGAACACGCGGACCACGGAGAGGCCGAAACGTGACATAAAAATGGTTGGGGAGACGTAGCCTTAAAATGCGCGACGTGTGTCACACCCCCGAACCAGACGGCGGAAACGTCCGGGGGCTGTCGTGACTCAATTGTATACCATGACATTGAATATATATGAAACATAACAACATTCGTCACCATTCATCAATACAGTACAACCAGTAGCGTTTACATGAAATACATTGGTTAAACATTACATTCCCAAAAATTAATTTGTTCAATTCATACAAAAATAAACTGCAACCGTCACTGAATATGATTTCTCTTGATTCACTGGTTCCCTGAGAATACAAGTATTTTGAAAAACGTCAACATATGAAATGTTGGTGAGTTCATAAGTAATGTTTGAAATCCAATGTTTGTATTGTTTGAAAACCACCAGAAAATCCGATATTTTCTGAAATGAAAAACTTTCGAAAATGTTTGTGGAGATCCATAGGTATGCCTGTTTGTTTCTATACTTGTGAAAATTTTTTATTAAAAATTATATGCGTTTCGAATCCGATATGTTTGAAAAACCTAGGAAAACCCGATGTTTTCCTAATCCTTTGAAAAACCGTTAAGTTGCGTTGAAACCATTACAAAGATAGGAGTGTCATTCCCAGGCGACGTTGGATTATTTTTGAGCATGATTATTTACTACGAACCCGCATTACACAAACGCCCAGTTCATAGCCATACTAACGATCCCGAAGGCGTCGTTCGTACAAATCACGTTATCCAGCCGCCCTGACTATGTGCCGTCCCACATCCGAAGAGTAAGAGGACACGAAGGCCTCGATGACTCTATTAATCGGTTGGGGATAATATGCGTGCGAGGGGTCCCCGACCCGCCTCGTAAAATATGCAGACTTTTCTAGCAATACCAAGGACCCTTGGGGACCAGTGGTATACAAGCCATTGAAAGTCCCTCTATGTTGTGCCGAGTCGGTGAAACTCAACACTTCGTAGAAAATATGCGTCTTCGGGCCTTAAGATCAGGTCATTGGGCTAGCTAGGCCCAACAAGCAAGATTTTACACTTTTGGGGCCCGAAGATGGTGCGTAGACGTCTGTGCACACTCGTATGTAAGCTAAGTTCCCAAACGTTATTTATATGAACCGTAGTGTCGTAGAGTTAGTAGTTGTAGATTTCTACTGGCTCGAGACCGAGCCAATTCGTTTAACAACGACTTTTGGTATTGTAATGTGTTGTATTTCGTCGATAGTCGCGATGCTATTATTTAATCAAATTGTGTATATTGAATTAGCCTTGAAATATTTCTGTTTTCAGCCCCTCATTATTTGTAAAATTTACATTTTCACCCCTTTTATTTAATATTTCCCGGTTTGGTCCTTAAATTAATTTTCTTGACATTTTAACACCAAAAATTATTGAAATTAATATTTTTCAGCATATTTTTCATAGAAAACAGTTTAAGTCCCTGAAAATGCAGTTTTCTCGGTTTTAATCCCTTCTTTTCGCAACTTTGACAATTTTGGCCCAAATTGGAAAATTTTTGCAACTTTGGTCCTTTTTAAATTTAAAAAGCATTTTAAACCTTTGAAAAGGATTTGGAACACTTATAGTCCACTGTTTTACAGAAAATCACAGTTTTGGCCCTCCAAAACAGAAAAATTCGCATAATGGGCCTCATTGGGCCAAAAATGTCATTTTTAGCCCATTAAGCTTGGAATTTATGTTTTTAATCCCCTAAATGAGTATATTTCCAGAAATTGATTTATGGAAACTGTTTTGGCACACTTCATCCAGCAGAATTCGTGATATGCCAATTTAGACCCTTAATTTTGTATTTTTCACATTTTAGGCCCAAAATTTGTGTTTTTAATCCAAAGAAAATTGTTACTAAACCACTTAACCTTTTTTTCTTTAAACACTTTGTATGTAGAAATATATTTGAAGCAAAAATCATTTTTCACAAGATATATCTCGGTTTTGAGGGGTATTATGGCTAGATCCAACATTATAACACACAAAAGCATACATATAAGCATGGAAATCATACAAGGCATACAAAACACATATAGATCTACACTTTCACTTGTATTCCCCCCCCCACAAAACTCATAAAAATAGAAAATAGGGGGTATGAAGCTCACCTTGGGTGTTGATTCGGTTTTTGAAGAAAGATTGGAAGAAATGAAGTGATTTTTGGCCTTTGCACTCCTTGATGAACTTTTCGAGTTTATGGGGTTTCTAGAGTGCAAGATCATGATTTTTGCATGGATTAGGAAGAGATTTTTGATAAATAAGGAATACAAGTCATAGATCCAAGCAAAACCTTACCTTAGATGATGATTTTGTGGAAGAACTTCCTTGAATGCTTCCTAATTTTCGAGATTTTGGATGGAGAAGAGGAAGAAGTCTTGAGTGAATTTTAGAGAGAGTTTGTGAGTGTTTTGTGTGTGTGTGGTGTTGCTCTCGGCCGAGAATGAGAGAGGAGAGAAGAAGAGATGTGATCTTGAAGTGATTTGCATGGAAGAATGGGAAGTAATGCATGGAAGTCCTATGGGTAATAGTGAGGTGGCAAGCAAATAGTCAACTCTTTCTTGGGTTTGGGCCTTGGGCCGAGATTTTGGAAGGGAAAAGAAAATTTTGGGCTTTAAATGCTTAAGCCCAATTCTCATGGTTAAGTTGAGTGATTTTTGGTCCAAATAAATGTAAAGGTGATTTTTATAACTTGTTAGGGTCAAATTAGGTCAATTATGGATCAAAGCTTTCAATTTATTTCATTCTAGGCCCAATATGGCCCCTAATATTGAAATAAATTAGTGTGGGTCCAAATAGAGCCCAATTAGGGTTCTAAGCCCATGATAGTCTAATTGGAAGCTTATTGGTCCGTTTGGATCCAATAAGGAAGTTCTAGTCCAAAATAGACTTAACAAGAACTTCTAGGGTTTTCCAATTGTTTGATGACTACTTGTAGTACTTGTATGATGTATTTGATTGAAGTTTTTGATTCACATTAACTTGAATGTATAGATTACATGGCTCAAAATTTTCAGTTGTGACAACGTGCACCCCAAAACGCCTATAAATATCTCCCAAGAGCTCATTCATTCCTCCACACCTCTCCTATCATTCTCTCTCGATATCCTTCAGTTCTAGTACATTCTCTTAGTTTTAGCCTTCGGTGAAGCCCTGAGATCCCTGAAGTAGTAGCAAGTTCTAGTACATTCTCTTAGTTTTAGCCTTCGGTGAAGCCCTGAGATTCCTGAAGTAGTAGCAAGGACGTAGCTACATATAACAAAGGTGGGTCCTAGGACCTACCTATTTTTTAGTTTTATATATTAATTATATTGAATAAAGTTTAGGAACCATCTTGAGAAGAAATATGACCTACCTTACATCATTTTTGACAAGATAAAAAGACAAATAAATGAAAAAAATGATGATGGATTTATATTTAAATTTACAAAACAAATAGTTAATATTTATTAAAACTTATCTCATATAGGAGATAAAAAGAAAGAGATGTAATTATTTGATATTATAAAATGGATGGTGGATGGTTATAATAAAAGTTGAAAAGCAACACAACTCATTCCGTATTGTTGGTTCTAAAAATAATTATTGCAAATGAACTCTTTAATAAAAAAGAGATTTAGTCGTGCAAAATAAATATTTTTTTTTTTACAAAAATCTAGTTTTAGGGGCCAGGTAGACTGGTTTTTACTGGTTTGACCCGACCCGATTCATCACATGGATTGTTTACTTTTTAGATTTTTCGATTTCACTTAATTAGGAACCACATACTATTCTATTTTAGATTCGCCACTGGGTAGTAGTAGCTAGCAAGTAAAAGCTCTGCTAGTGCGGTTTCCTGAATTTTGTCTAGGGAGTCTTTGTAAGTTAAATTACACTCTATTATATTTTAGTGTAATTTATATTTAGATTCATAGTCGTTGTTTTGAATCTATAAATAAGATTTGTCAGTGTTTCCAACGTCATATTACTGATTGATCTACTTACGAGGATGATGTCTAGGATAGACTTAGTGAGGTGTTTAAAGTGAGATTTCCAAACAGTATACTATGTATACCAAACGGACCATATCTCCGACCTGGTTGTCTCTTATCAGATATATATCAATAGACATTGGGGTTATTGAAGAATTTAGACTATTTTCAGTCACGTAGAGTATTGGGCTAAAACTTAGTGATATTGATAATAGGTTACATCGTAGGAAATGTCATTTGCTAAAAGCAAAGCGTTGTCCGAGTTTCGAGTCATCATTTCATCAAGTGAGTGCATAGTTACCTTCAGCTTACACATAGATATAAAGTATTTAATTTGCTTAAATGCTATATGTGTTTATTATATGAGTTCCTGATATACGTGCTATGTAAGATAACGATTTTTCCTAAAATATTATATATGTATTTTACCGTACTCATAATATATGGGGCAGGACGGGTAGGAAGAGATAAGAGAAATGTGATAATAATTAGAAACTATAAGAAAAGAGATAATTGTGAGATACCATACTAGTGATGGAATAGCGGTGAGAGACCATGACAGAGATAGGCAAGAGATCAAACCCAACAAAGACCTTTTATTAAGCAGAGTATTGATGACGACCATGAAATATTCTAAATAGTCCAGTGGAACACTGTCGATGTGTTACAAACCCGCCACATTGTCAGGTCTAGTATTAGACGCTTTATAGGCTACACAAGACTATTCAATGTTAACAATAAATGCCATATACTATAGTTTAACAGGGGCGTTTAACATTTGTATATAAAGAGTCGATAGTCCCCAACATACAAAGGCACACAAGCATTTTTATTTTAGTCTTGATTCTCATCATCTAAGAGTATGAGAAGGAATATAAGGGTCTCTGTTGAAGAAGATTATCAGACACTAGTTCTACTATGTCATCGATATTCCACATCAAGAAGACGACACGATCAAATAATAGATTAAGTATATATACATTTTTTATTTTGGTAATTGTTTAATCTATGATTGATAGTATTATACTATCCGTAGAGCGATATTTTTTTCCATGATTATTACAATGTTTTTGGCCGGGAACCCATCAAACTCTTATGCTCCACATAGAATTAGTGAGCCAATGAAGATTTCTCATACAATTAAAGAAATATTATTTTTTGATTTGTTAATAGATCAAAGAGTAATAAGTAATATATTCTTTACCATTGCGAGAAGATTGGTATGCGCTACAAATTATTATTTATTTATTTATTAATTTATTTATTGCATATTTATTTTACTACAAAAAATAAAAAATTCAAGTGTGTATATAGGTTGACTATGGATTCGTCCCGAAATTTATCATGTGTAAGGATTTTGTAAAAGAACCTGACATTTTTTTACATACATTCGACAAGACGGGTTAAAGAGAATCATATTGTTTCTTCCACGGGTGGCCCATAAGAAGCTATTAATTAGTGTTATGAAAGTAACTCTTTAGATTTTCTTGAGTAGTTTTTGTTTAGGTTAATAAATAAATGTTAAAACATCAACATGCACTTGACGATTTATAGAAATTTGGGATTTACTATAAATGTTTCAAACTTTACACAATTACATGTTTTCATCTGATGTCGTATACATAAATCTCTTTTCTTTTGCTTCCAATCTAATAATTTAAACATGTAGTAAATTAATTTACATGTACATTTGGCATCGATGTCCAAATAAAATTATATCAATATTCAGTATCTATTCAATTATCGATCTTTGGTTTAACTCGGTTTTACGATTTTAACTTAAAACTCCAAAAACATTAACTTTTACTCAACAGAAAATGTATAAAATAAGTGATGATTTTGGGTGAAGGGTTGTAGTGCAAAAAGGGGAATTAACTTAAGACTAAGAGAAGGGCATGTGAAGTAGTGGGTGAGTTGTTTATATCCACATGGAAGATCATGGGACAACATTCAATACCACGTTGCCTACAAAGATTGTTTATTACAAATCACGTCATATTCTTGTTTGGTTCCCATGTGAGTCCACTTGTTTTATGCTACTCGTCAGATTTCAAATACATATTTGTATGTAAGTTTTACTTTTAATTAATTTGTATATAACAAAATATATTTTGGAGAAGAAAACAAAATTCAACCGTTTTATTGAAGGGTTTTTTTTTTTTTTTTTTTTTTTCCAAAAAAAAGATATTTCAGATACTAACCATCAATTTCGCACGACTTGACATGCTTACAAAATGGCTAGTTGACCAGCTAAACGGGCTACATTGGGTCGTAAGTTGTCACCCATATTGGGCTTGGTTGAATAGGAGTACAAATTAGGGATGTATTGGGTTTGGTCATTTTAGGATTTGATCTATTTTAGTAAATACATTGAAAATTTCACCACAACCTAAAGGTCCTAAACCTATTAGAAAAACTGGTTGAAATTTTACTATCCAACACAATCTTTTATTAAATTGGTTGAATTTGGGTCAACCTATTTATTTATTTTCCCAACCCAACCTGAGTGAGACCCAAAATTAAGATGAAAAAGAAGGAGAAATAGGTCGGTTAACAGCGATCATGATTCTTGGACCGAGTTTCAGTTACCCAGTGTGAATTTGTGAAGAATATATTTAAGTTCAATTATATGATGGAAGACTAGGAGGCTGATAATAATTACTCGGGTTATGTGATGTGAGACGATAAGAGTAACAAAGACTAAAGTTGTACACGATTAGGGTTAATACTTAGTTGTATTTTTTTCCAAAGCTTTTAGTTCTTAAATTATGAATTACATAGTAATATTAAATAATATAAATTAAAATATATTTGAAATTCTTAAGTGAGTTAGCAACATGAAACCAGGTTAGAAATTTCAACTTAAATCACCCATTTAATTATAGAGGTTAGACATGTGTTAGATACTAGTTGTGAGACATATGTATTACATGAGTTAATTAAAAAAAATTAAATATAAAAGTCTAAATATTTGAGAACTTTGAATTTATAAGAAAAAAAAAATAATGAATTATTATAATAGAAATAATTTAAATAAATAAACAACAGAACCTAATAAGCTTTAATTTTGGGAATTTTGAAATTAAAAAGTAAGTTTATTAATGAAATTGATATCTATTTATTACTACATTTATTGTAATTATTACATTAAAATATTATATAGAGTTTAATAAAATAACAAACTTATAAAATGACATGTGGAAAAAAAATTAATTCAAAATAACCACAAAATAACATTCAACAAATTTAATGAGAATATAACAAGTGACAAAAAAAAACTTTAACTTATTAGAGTAAATATATGGATATGTTTAGTTAAAAAGTTGAAAATCTCAACTCAATCCAATCCCCTGATTATTGGGCTCATTCAGGTTGGATTGATGGCTATGGGTTGAGATTTCCTACTCAAAGTACAATGGGTCGAATCAAATAACCAAGTAAAGTTTCCGTATGTTATCAAACTATATCTCATATAGATTGTTTGTTTTTGATGTTTAGAACTTCAAAATGGCAAGGCCACACATATATTTTTGTAGGTTATTATGGGAAAAAGGGTCTACACAAAGACTTGTCATCCATTATGATAATTTTGCATCTCATATAGATTGTTTGTTTTTGATGTTTAGAACTTCAAAATGGCAAGGCCACATATATATTTTTGTAGGTTATTATGGGAAAAAGGGTCTACAATGACTTTTTATCCATTAGGATAATTTTGCGTGTTGTTTATATATTTTTGCATGTTATGCTTGTGAAAATACAAAAAACGTGTATTTTCGAGTGTCATATTTTGGTATTTTCACAATTATGACCGATAAAAACTAAAATTGGCTTTCGAATATATCCATTTATGTCAATTTTGTAGACCAGTTTTAGCTATATTTGTAGCACCTGGTTCCTGGTACGTAAAATTTATCTTTGTGTTTTTCATTTTTAGCCTTGGACTCGGCGAGTTGTAGGTCCGACTCGCCGAGTAGAGACGGGATCCGGAACACGTTTAAGTTGGCGACTCGGCGAGTCCATATTCTGGACTCGGCGAGTCCCCGCTGTCTGATGAAACCCTAAATTTCAAGGGTTTGCACCCTATTTAAACCCTCTTATCCGCTCCCAAGCTCGCCCCCTTCACCCTCAGAGATCTATACTTCGTTCAAGCCTTGTTCCTTGCGAGTTTGAAGCATTTTGGTGTGTTTTCTTGAAGATTTGGAGAGGGAAGGAGAGTAGATCAAGAAGAGAAGAAGGAGGCCAGGCATATTTGTGTTATCTCAGTGATTTTCTTGAGGTATAACTTAGTTTCCCTCTGTTTTCATGCTTATTGTCCCTTGTAGCTCCATGAAAGTCCTTCTTGAGCCTTTCCCCAAGCTTGTTTGTGTTTTAGGGTTCGTAATAAGTTGTTTAGTCTCTAGATCTAGGCATGATTGAGCTCTAGGAGCTTCGATCTACTGCCTTTATGGAGCCATATTGCATGAAAGCCCTAGATCTACTCTTTTGGTGCATTTTGAGCCCTAAAACCCTCATGGGTGATTATTTACACGTAAAGTTGGAAACTTTACGTGTTAATCAGGCCCTAGAAACCCAGATCTATGAATGACATGAGCTGGATTCAAGTAGAATCGCGTGTATAGTATTTGCATGTGGCAGACTCGACGAGTCGTTCATCTGACTCGGCGAGTCGAGTCGCGAGTCCCCGAGTTTTCCCCTTTTTCGTGTTGCGGGTTGGAGTAGTGAGTCATGGGGTGTGACTCAGTGGGTCGGAAGCCAAACTCACTCATGAAGTAACTCGGCGAGTCAATGCCATGACTCGGCGAGTTCAAGGCAATCTTCTTGCCTCAAGAACAGACTCGGCAAGTTGTTCATACAGCTCGGCGTGTCTCAGCATAGAGTGTTCTTCGAATGAAGATGAACTCGGCGAGTTGTTCATACAACTCGACGAGTAAGATGAAGGACAAAGGGATAGGGACTCAGCGAGTTGGCAAGTCAACTCGGCGAGTCGGGCCAACTGGCAGTTGAATTTGACTTTGATTTTGACTCTTGATTAGTAAGGGGTAAATGGTCATTTTACCCTAGATCGGTTAGCAGTATTTGACTAAGGGTTTTGTGGGAATTATAGCCGGAGGATTTCCGGAGAGGCAGCAACAGAAGACAGTCAGTTCCCACACAGATCAACAACTACTTTGAGGTGAGTTACCTTCCAGTAGCGGTGGGTCTACGACCACAATACCGGCCTACCAGTAGGAGTTGTATGTTAGATGATTGTCTTTGTGATATCATCTAGGTTTGCTACTACCTGATATGTTATATTCTAACATGATATGTATATGTGATGGTAGTAGAGTTCGGTTGTTAGGATCGAAGGGTAGGTCAGACACCCCAGATATGTCTGACAGTATGTGATGATATGTTTATATGCTGGCATGATATGTTATATGTGATAGCAGTAGTAGGAGGGGAATAGTCCCCAAGTTCGGTCGTTAGGACCGAAGGGTAGATCGGACACCCCAGATATGTCTGATAATATGTTATGTTATGATATATGTGATAGTAGCAATAGGGGTGAAATAGTCCCCGAGGATCGGTTGTTAGGACCGATGGGTAGTCAGCACCCCAGAATGGCTTGACATGGGTAGTCAGCACCCCAGAACGGCTTGACATGGGTAGGTCGGCACCCCAAAATGGACGTACCGGGTAGGTCAGGCACCCCAGAATTGCCCGACAGTGTGTATGATATATAATTGTATGGTATGTGGTAATATGGGGGAACTCACTAAGCTTCGTGCTTACAGTTTTCAGTTTTGGTTTCAGGTACCTCTTCTTCGAAGGGGAAGGAGCCAGCACGGTAGCGGTACATCACACACACGCTTTGTATTCCGCACTATGGGATCCTCCTGGGGTTTTGTACTCTGATAATATTATGTTTTACAAAATGGTTTCCAGACAAACAACATCTTTTATGAAATGTCATGATCCATGAATGTTTTATTTATAATGTTTTGCAAATGGTATGTTTTAAAACGAAATTTTTGGCTCGTATTTTTGGGACGTTACAAGTTGGTATCAGAGCCCTGGTTTGAGGGATTCGGACACACCTTCAGGGGTGTTTGAACTCAAATCGAGGGATTAAAAGATTTTAGAAAAAGAAAATGTTTTCTAAAAGGCTAAGTAAAGGGTTTTAAGAAAGAACAAAGTGTGTGATGTGCGCGACCGGCCGAGCTCAAGTAAGTATTCCCCAAAGTACCCATACAAGCTTATGTTATGTTTATCAGTTTCAGTAGAACAGCATGGTAGAATAAGACTAAGGATCTAGGATTGATGCCTTATGTGCCTGCCTCGTGTGCTTCAGTGTATGAAAATTGCATGCTAGAATTGAGTAGACAGCAGTAGGGTAGCCTGTTAGGGTTATGCCTGATAATATGAGTTTAGCATTGTATGCTAGTACAACTGTCCTCTATGAGGACGTAATTGCCTAAGATTGTTCCTTGTGTCTGAATGCTGCTTGCTTTGTGCTTCGAGGGGACTCTGAGTAATGGGAGTTAGACATTAGATGAATACGTCACGTTACATGTGATCAGGGTTGAATAATCTTAGAGTGTTGGATTTGGTCTTACTGCGCGGCTTTTGTCTGAGTCTAACCGTGTAAAGCCGAGTCTGATACTCGAAGGATTATCTGAGCCTCACCACATGTGATGGTATTCAGGTAATGACTAATTGGCATTACAAGGAGGCCTTTAGCAGCTGAGGACCGGGTAGGGTGGAGTTAGAGATTTCCTAGGGTAAGCCTAGGATGAGTTAGCAGTGATAAGCGGTAGTGAAAGGGACCTGGTGGAGTCAAAGCAGTCCTTGGAAAAGGTACAGATAGATGTGGAAGGTAGTATGTGCCCATACTACTGAAAGCAGAGGATCCATACCCGAACTAAGGAAGGCCAATATAAGACCAGGGAACTTGTAGTAAGTGTGATCCCTCCAGAGGTGTCAGTATCGCTAACAATTATTATTTTTGTATTTCAGAATGGTGGTACTACGTTTGAGGCCAACAGTTGGTAGTTCAAAGGAGGGATCGGGTTCGGGATTAGGTTCCGAGCCAGTAGATGAGGGGCTACGCGAGTTCATCGCGTCAGAGATCACCAGAGCCATCCTTGAGTCGACCCCCATTATCTTGGGGTCGATCAAGGAAGGGATATTGGAGTTGATGGAGGATCGCCTCAGGGCATTCAGGAGCGACATGGCATCTGGCTAGTCGGGATCTCGCACATTGTCCTTCATGGACTTTCGGGGCAGTGGTGCGCCGTATTTTCACGAGACGAAGGTAGAGATGCACACAAAAACCGGTTTCACTATTCAAAACCGGATCCAATCCGAAACCGGATTGGGTCAAAACCGGTTTTGACCAAACCGGATCGGATCGGATTTAAAACCGGATTTTCAATCGGATCCTAATCCTATATTCCAAATCGGATTTGATACCGGATCGTAAACCGGATTCGCTAAAAACCGGATCCAAATCCGCCCCAAAATCCGATTAAAACCCACTAAAATCGGTTTAAACCGGTTTCAAATCGGATTAGAATCGGATTCGGATTTTGGTTAGAACCGGATTCGGATTTTGGTTAGAACCGGATCGGATTTTGACTGGATCGGATTTTTGATGACATAAGCGAAACCGGATCGGATCGGATCGGATTCGGGTTTTGTGCATCTCTAGACGAAGGACCCCATAGCTGCCAGGTGATGGATTGCAGACATTGAGTCCGCACAGATGATTAGCTTCTGCCCTGAGGGGTCGAAGGTGAGGTTTGCAGCAGGGTGTTTATGATATCGAGCTAGGGATTGGTGGGAATCCGTGGGTGACTCGTTGGGAGCCTCGGCTGTCAAGGCTATGACTTGGTCGGACTTCGCGACCAGGTTCAGGGCAGAGTTTGCGCCGGCTGTCGAGCTTCAGCAGCTGGCCAGGGAGTTCTTGGATATGAGACAGACGACAGAGATTGTGGTGGAGATCACCGCCAAGTTCC
Organism: Lactuca serriola; assembly: GCF_051521515.1. Classification (NCBI taxonomy): domain Eukaryota; kingdom Viridiplantae; phylum Streptophyta; class Magnoliopsida; order Asterales; family Asteraceae; genus Lactuca; species Lactuca serriola. Next base: position 202,716,868 of record NC_136409.1, read on the forward strand.
GGGAGAGAGCGTTGTTGGTACCCCAGTATGCGAGTGATGAGGATATGAAGAGGACTCGCTATCATGACATGCTACGAGCTGAAATTCGGGAGCATGTCAGTTTTTCAGCTTGCCCTACCCTGGACTCTATGATTTCCAGGGAAAGGGAAAGGGATATAGATTTGGAGCACATCCGGAAGAGGAAGACAGAGGAAGGCCAGGCAGGAGGGGCTTCGGGGAAGAATCCCAAGGGACCAGATGGTAGGCCGAAAGGCCAGTTAGGACTGAGCCGCTGCAAGAAATGCGGTAGGCCTCATGAGGGGGCATGTAGGTTGGGAGCGTCGGGCTGCTATAAGTGCGGCAAGACGGGGCATTTCAGCAGGGATTGTACCGCTCCTGCACCTGTGATCCAGACATCGGAGTTGCTGTGTTTCCACTGCAACCAGAGGGGCCACAAGAAGGCCAATTGCCCCCAGTTGACAGCATCAGCGCCGGCTAAGGCGCCAACTCCAGCTACCCTTCGGATTACAGATGGCTGGCAGGTCAAGTCAGAGGCTCCAGTGGTGAGGAGCCGGGCATTTCAGCTGACGACAGAGGAGGCACGCGCCGCACCCGATGTGGTGACGGGTATGATTCTTTCCCTCTACTATATTTTTGCAATGTTATGATATTGATATGTGCTCTGTGTATGCATTAGGATCGTTCCATGTGAACGGTATTCCTGTTCAGGTGTTGTTTGACTCGGGTGCCACCCGATCATTTGTTTCCCTTGCACTTAGCAAGAGGTTTACAGAGTCTTCACGCATGTTGGATTGCCCTTTAGAGGTAGAGATTGTCGATGATCGATCGGTGCGAGCGTCGGCAGTATTCAGGGATTGTGTCCTAAGGTTATTTGAGGAGCGCTATTTGGTGGATTTGGTTCCCATCCCATTGCGGGGGAATAAGGTGATTATAGGCATGGATTGATTGAGCCCTAATGGGGCGGTGATAGATTGCGCACAACTGCTAGTGCAGATCAGGACCCCAAGTGGGGGAGAGTTAGTGATCTACGATGAGAGGCCACAACGTGGACCCACAGTTTGTTCAGCAGCGAGAGCTAGACGCTACCTTCAGCAGGGTTGCCCAGGATACGTCGCGTATGTTATGGATACCCAGGATGTGGGTAAGACGACGATGAGCGAGGTTCCAGTGGTGCGAGACTACGCTGATGTGTTCCCGGAGGAGCTTCCTGAAATACCTCTGGAGCGTCAGGTAGAGTTCAGGATCGACCTAGTTCCTGGTGCGACTCTGATAGCCAAGGCACCATATCGGTTGGCTCCTCCCGAGATGCAGGAGTTGTCTACTCATGGGGAGCTGCAGGAGCTGCTAGACAAGGGATTTATTCGACCGAGCAGTTCACCATGGGGAGCCCCGATCCTATTTGTGAAGAAGAAGGACGGATCGCATCGGATGTGTATAGATTACCGAGAGCTGAATAAGGTAACAGTGAAGAACCGTTACACACTCCCGAGGATTGATGACCTCTTTGATCATTTACAGGGAGCATCTTGGTTCTCCAAGATCGATTTGCGTTCAAGTTATCATCAGATGAGGGTCAGAGAGGAGGATGTACAGAAGACCGCGTTTCGGACGCGTTATGGCCATTATGAGTTCGTGGTGATGCCGTTTGGGCTCACCAATGCTCCTGCCGTGTTCATGGACCTCATGAACCGCGTGTGTAGAACGATGCTGGATCGGTCTGTGATAGTTTTCATTGATGACATCTTGGTTTATTCCAAGACGCAGGAGGAGAATGAGGACCACCTGAGAGAGGTTTTGGAGACCTTAAGGAGGGTGAGCTTGTACGCCAAGTTCTCAAAATGTGAGTTTTGGTTGCGCGAGGTGCAGTTTCTTGGGCACCTCGTCAACCAGAGCGGGATATCAGTAGACCTGGCCAAGGTGGAGGCTGTGATGAGATGGGAGGTTCCGAAGTCTCCATCCGAGATTCGGAGTTTCCTAGGATTAGCAGGCTATTATCGGAGATTCATTCAGGATTTCTCCAAGATAGCCGTACCCCTGACACGGTTGACTAGGAAAGTCGTGGTCTTTCGATGGGGGCCTGAGCAGCAGGCAGCATTCGAGATTCTGAGACAGAGATTGTGCGAGGCGCCAATCTTAGCCTTGCCCGAGGGCGTAGAGGATTTTGTGGTATATTGTGATGCGTCCATATCAGGCTTAGGCACGATATTGATGCAGAGGGGTCATGTCATTGCTTATGCCTCGAGGCAGCTGAAGCCTCATGAGGCAAACTACCCGACGCATGATTTAGAGTTGGGGGCAGTGGTCTTCGCCCTCAAGATTTGGCGGCATTACCTCTACGGGGTTCGATGTACCATTTACACGGACCACAAGAGTTTGAGGTACCTCATGGATCAGTCGAATCTGAACATGAGGCAGCGTCGGTGGTTGGACGTGGTGAAGGATTATGATTGCGAGATCCTTTACCACCCGGGGAAGGCCAACGTGGTGGCCGATGCGCTTAGCCGTAAGGCGGCACCGATCAGGGATGTGTGAATGAGGATGACGGTGGTGACACCACTATTAGAGCAGATTTGGGAAGCCCAACAGGAGGCTATGAAGGAGGAACACCGGAAGAGTGATCGAATAGTGGGTCAAGTCACCTCCTTTGATTATGATAGCTGATGGTTACTGACCCTACACCGTAGGGTGTGGGTGCCGTATCACGGAGGCGTGCGCCAGATCTTGATGGAGGAGGCGCACAAATCCCAATTCTCTATTCATCCAGGGGCGACGAAGATGTATTGGGATCTTCGTCTAGACTATTGGTGGCCCTGCATGAAGCGGGATGTGGCCTGGTACGTCGAGCGATGTTTGACCTGCAGGAAGGTCAACGCCCGACATCAGAGACAGCACGGCAAGATGCAGCCGTTAGATATCCCGTTATGGAAATGGGAAGATATTACGATGGATTTTATCACGAAGCTTCCTCGGACGGCGCGAGGAGTGGATTCGATTTGGGTCATCGTGGATCGGTTGACCAAGAGCACCCATTTTATTCCGATTCAGGAGAGTGTCTCGGCCGAAAAGTTAGCCGATATCTATATCAGGGAGATAGTGGCACGACATGGGGTGCCAGTGTCAGTGATATTAGATCGTGATGTGCGGTTCACTTCCAGGTTTTGGAAGAGGTTTCATGATGAGTTGGGCACTCGTTTGCATTTTAGCACCGCCTTTCACCCGCAGACAGATGGTCAGAGCGAGCGGACCATCCAGACGTTAGAGGATATGTTGCAGGCATGCGTATTAGTCTTCGGTGGTAGTTGGGATACGTATCTTCCTTTGGCTGAGTTCTCTTACAACAACAACTACCACGCGAGTATCGACCGTCCCCCATCCGAGATGTTGTATGGATGGAGGTGCAGGACCCCGATATGTTGGGGTGAAGTTGGGGAGCACCGAGGTGGTGCTCAAGACGACCGAGAGGATCCAGCAAGTTCGAAGCAGACTTCAGACTGCACAGAGTCGGCAGAAAAGTTACGCCGACAAGCGTCGATCAGACCTGGAATTCTAGGTCGGGGATATGGTTCTCCTGAAGGTGTCGCCTTGGAAAGACGTTATTCGATTCAGGAAGCGGGGCAAGTTGGGCCTGAGATACATTGGTCCGTTCAGGGTTGTATCCCGAGTGGGCAAGGTGGCATATAGGCTGGATCTGCCAGCCGAGCTCAGTCAGATCCACAGCACCTTCCATGTCTCTCAGCTGCGGAAGTGCCTCGTGGATGATTCAGCGGTGGTGCTGTTAGAGGATATACAAGTTGATGACAACCTGAATTACATTGAGCGTCCAGTCGCAATCCTCGACCGGAAGTAGAAGGATATAAGGAACAAGAGGGTGGAATTAGTGAAGGTGCAGTGGCAGCACCGAAAGGGCTCAGAGTGGACTTGGGAGCCGGTGGAAGAAATGATGGAGCATTACCCCGAGCTGTTTCAGGATCGAGCAGCAGACTTCGAGGACGAAGTCTAAAATAAGCGGGGGAGATTTGTAGCACCTGGTTCCTGGTACGTAAAATTTATCTTAGTGTTTTTCATTTTTAGCCTTGGACTCGGCGAGTTTTAGGTCTGACTCGCCGAGTAGAGACGGGATTCGGAACACGTTTAAGTTGGCAACTCGGCGAGTCCCCGCTGTCTGATGAAACCCTAAATTTCAAGGGTTTGTACCCTATTTAAACCCTCTTATCCGCCCCCAAGCTCGCCCCCTTCACCCTCAGAGCTCTATACTTCGTTCAAGCCTTGTTCCTTGTGAGTTTGAAGCATTTTGGTGTGTTTTCTTGAAGATTTGGAGAGGCAAGGAGAGTAGATCAAGAAGAGAAGAAGGAGGCTAGGCATATTTGTGTTATCTCAGTGATTTCCTTGAGGTATAACTTAGTTTCCCTCGGTTTTCATACTTATTGTCCCTTGTAGCTCAATGAAAGTCCTTCTTGAGCCTTTCCCCAAGCTTGTTTGTGTTTTAGGGTTCGTAATAAGTTTTTTAGCCTCTAGATCTAGGCATGATTGAGCTCCAGGAGCTTGGATCTACTGCCTTTATGGAGCCATATTGCATGAAAGCCCTAGATCTACTCTTTTGGTGCATTTTGAGCCCTAAAACCCTCATGGGTGATTATTTACACGTAAAGTTGGAAACTTTACGTGTTAATCAGGCCCTAGAAACCCAGATCTATGAACGACATGAGCTGGATTCAAGCAGAATCGCATGTATAGTATTTGCATGTGGCAGACTCGGCGAGTCGTTCATCTGACTCGGCGAGTCGAGTCGCGAGTCCCTGAGTTTTCCCCTTTTTCGTGTTACGGGTTGGAGTAGTGAGTCATGGGGTGTGACTCAGTGGGTCGGAAGCCAGACTCACTCATGAAGTAACTCGCTGAGTCAATGCCATGACTCGGCGAGTTCAAGGCAATCTTCTTGCCTCAAGAACAGACTCGGCGAGTCTCAGCATAGAGTGTTCTTCGAATGAAGATGAACTCGGCGAGTTGTTCATACAACTCGGCGAGTAGGATGAAGGACTATTGGCCTTTAGTTTAGAAGGAGGACTAGTCGAGTCAATGCTTAACTCGACGAGTAGAGACGGGTTTATGGTCAGACAAAGGGATAGGGACTCAGCGAGTTGGCAAGTCAACTCGGCGAGTTGGGCCAACTGGCAGTTGACTTTGACTTTGAATTTGACTCTTGATTGGTAAGGGGTAAATGGTCATTTTACCCTGAGGTCGGTTAGCAGTATTTGACTAAGGGTTTTGTGGGAATTATAGCCGGAGGATTTCCGGAGCGGCAGCAGCAGAAGACAGTCAGTTCCCACACAGATCAACAACTACTTTGAGGTGAGTTACCTTCCAGTAGCGGTGGGTCTACGGCCACAATGCCGGCCCACCAGTAGGAGTTTTATGTTAGATGATTATCTTTGTGATATCATCTAGGGTTGCTACTACCTGATATGTTATATGCTAGCATGATACGTATATGTGATAGTAGTAGAGTTCGGTTGTTAGGACCGAAGGGTAGGCCAGACACCCCAGATATGTCTGACAGTATGTGATGATATGTTTATATGCTGACATGATATGTTATATGTGATAGCGGTAGTAGGAGGGGAATAGTCCCTAAGTTCGGTCGTTAGGACTGAAGGGTAGATCGGACACCCCATATATGTCTGATAATATGTTATGTTATGATATATGTGATAGTAGCATTAGGGGTGAAATAGTCCCCGATGATCGGTTGTTAGGACCGATGGGTAGTCAACACCCCAGAATGGCTTGACATGGGTAGTCAGCACCCCAGAACGGCTTGACACGGGTAGGTCGGCACCCCAAAATGGCCGTACCGGGTAGGTCAGGCACCCCAGAATTGCCCGGCAGTGTGTATGATATATAATTGTATGGTATGTGGTAATATGGGGGGAACTCACTAAGCTTCGTGCTTACAATTTTCAGTTTTGGTTTCAGGTACCTCTTCTTCGAAGGGGAAGGAGCTGGCACGGTAGCGGTACATCACACACACGCTTTGTATTCCGCACTATGGGATCCTCCCGGGGTTTTGTACTCTGATAGTATTATGTTTTACGAAATGGTTTCCAGACAAACAACATCTTTTATGAAATGTCATGATTCGTGAATGTTTTATTTATAATGTTTTGCAAATGGTATGTTTTAAAACGAAAATTTTGGCTCGTATTTTTGGGACGTTACAATATTTGTCCGTGTTAACTTTTGTTTTTGTTTTATTGTAGCAGTTTTAAAAGGCGTTTTAGTAGATAAAGTTTCATTGTAGCATTCTTAAAGGCAGTATCAGATGTTGTCATCTTTCATTGAAGTCGAGTGTTCAAATACAATATGAGACTTAGGTGGAATTAGTACATTAGATTTGTTGTTTAAAAATATGCTTTCGGGGTCCTTGTTCATATCTGTACCATCCTAAATTGTTTATCAAAATCACGTCAGACACTAATTGATGTTTCATATTTTGGCTTGATGTTCCGTTGATTTCATGGGACATGTTACTTATTCGTGCATTAATGCTACATGAGATCCTTATAAATGAAGATTTAATCATCCATAAGCATTTGAGATTTTCTATATGAGGACACTCTCTATTGTTCGGTAAATTCGAGTTTTGTCTTATCATAAGATTCCAATCCGCACATTTTCTAATATTTAAGACAATATTTATGATCACTCCGCCGTCATTCCAATAACGTGTTTTCCCGAAATATCGGACGCCTAGTTGTAATTATCAAAATTTTATAACCTTATATTTGGCAAGACTTTCCATTACATATTACACGAAGATGAAGTAAGGGCTTGCTTACTTCATATGAGACATTTCCTTTTTACAGACAAAGATTTATACAAAGACACAATCAAAGTATGATACTCATATGTAAGGATGTATGCCATTTTGAAAATGATGAAGTGAGAGGAGGTACTTGAGATTATTGACACGACGCACATTCATTTGTCATACATTAGCATTTTTTATATAAAATGAAATATTTTTAACTGTAACATTAAATTTAGGGTGGGTATAGGTCATACATCAAGATGATGTCAGAAAAATGATTTATATACCAAAAACCTAACAAAGAGCTAGACAATTATAAAAAGTTTAATAGGTTTTAGAGCCAACAAACCCAAGTAATACATCTTTTTCTCAGTTAAATCATCCCCTTCATCCCCTAATCCACCTTCAAATAATCAACCTCTTCCTTCTACCTCATCTCGCACCTATCATATGGAGACTCGTCGTCATGGTACCTACAAACCCATTGATAAATTAAACCTTCACACCGATTTCTCATCTTCTCCTCTTCCCAACAACTACTTTCAAGCCTTTCATGATCCAAGTTGGTTTAATGTTATGACTGAAGAATTTAATACTCTATTTTTAATCGGACTTGGATACTTGTGCCTCGGCCCCCGACTACTAATATTGTTAATTATATTTGGTTGTTTGAAAAGAAACATAATACAGATGGATCATTAGCTCAATATAAGACACGTCTTGTTGCCAATGGTCGTAGTCAACAACCCGACATTGATTGTTATGAGACTTTCAACCCAATTGTCAAATCGACTACGATTCAGGCTGCTCTCAGCTTGGATATTTCACTTCACTGGTTGGTTCACTAGCTGGATCTTAAGAATGTTTTTCTCCGTGGACATCTCCAAGAGACCGTATACATGCGTCAACCACCAGGATTTCGTGATCAGACCTTTCCAGATCATGTCTACTTACTTCAAAAGTCCTTATATGGACTCAAACAGGCTCCAAGAGCATGGTCTCAATGATTTTCTCGATTTATTACAGGTTTTGTTGTAGAGTTGAAAGTATTTATGAGTAGTATAAAGTTGTGTCTTTATGTTTTAGGTCTGTAAATAGCGAAAGTTTAAGGACTTCCGTTATCATATCTATTTACAAGGCATATTAGAAGTTTCGCTTTTTAATGTGTAGTACTTGTATTTTTTGGCTTGTGATGTACCCTATAAGTAGGGTAAGTACATAGGGGTTAGAGTAATCAACAATCTTAGAATTACACTTGTAATTGAAAACCTTTGTATTGTTCTAAACGTAAACCGAGCTAAAGAGATCTTATTTAGATCTTTGTGTTCTTTATTGCTTTCTTTATTCGACTGACTCAAACTCGTTTATAAACACTCTTCAATTGGTATCAGATCATGAATCACTACTTTGATTGAAGAATCAATATCACGTTTTTCATTCTTTTGAGTCGTTCATTCATATTCATTTTTCCACAAAATTGAAAACGTAATTCTTCGTTTAATCAAGTGTGATTAATTGATTATGCCATTATTTTTGTCAATCGGTCTTATAATAATCTCAATTATCTTCTATAAATTCCTCTTTTCAACAGATCAAATGGCTAATTTCAATGTAAACACGGTGATGAACCATGCGAATCTTCTTGGATCTGCAACTAAGATTCCGATGTTGATTCCTGAGTATTATGATCAGTAGGCGGATCGAGTGGATGATTACCTTAATGAAATCGATGAGGATCTATGGTGATCAATTGAGCATGGACCTTATTGAGCAAGTCTGGTTCAATTTGTTGGTAATGTCGAAGCAGCAGAATACATGATTATGCATGGGAACAAGAAAACAACTAATGATAAGAAAGCTCTCCGTGAATTGAGAGGTGATCTTCCTCCCGTCGTCTACAACTATGTTTGTGGATGCAAAACCGCTAAGGAATTTTGGGATAATTTGAAAGAAAAGTATCAAGGCAATGCGAGGACAATGAAAAGCTCGGTGACTAAGTGTTTATCTAAATTATATGATTTCAAGCAGAAGGAAAACGAAAGCATTGAAGCATAATACGACAGGATGAATGATTTGATCTTCAAGTGCAATTGGTATGGAGTAATTCGAACAATTCTTGAATTCAACCTCACTTTCGTTTATGGACTCAGAAAAGAATGAAGGAAACATATGCTTGATGATCAAGACACAGGAGAATTTTGATACATATTCACTATCGAATTTGTATAATATTCTAAAAACGCATGAATCAGAAGTAATGGAAATTGATGACGAAAACAAGTTAAACTATGGTGGTCCATTGGAGTTGGCGTAAAAAACAAATGCAAAGGAAGATGAGTCTAAAGGAGATATGAAAGAAGATGAAGAAGGATTTCTGCTAAATTCCGATGATGAAGTTGTTGCCTATTACTTAAACAATAGGGTGAAAAGGTTTTTCAAGAAACCTATGAGTGGAATTTTCAAAAATAGCTTGGAAAATAAGCCAATATCAAATGTCAGTGGAAATCAGAAGGTGATGGCGAAAGGTGAGAAGAAAGATGAAGAGAATAAATTAGAAGTGAAACTTAAAGGAGATTCAGAATATAACTGCAATTACTGTAATGTCCATAATCACTTGGCTAAGGATTTCATGTTGAGAAAGATGGAAGAGAAGAAAGAGAAGGTGAAAAATGAGGCCTATTATGCGAAAAGGCTAGAGGAAGTTCGTGATCAGACGAATAATGAATAATCTTTCATTAATGGCCAAAGGAGATGATGGTAGTGAAGACACTTATCAAATTTGGTCTTCTAGGTCTGAAGACAAAGAAATGCGTCATCCTACTCATGGCGTGTTATTTAAGAAATTTTGTTAAGGCATAAAATGACCCTCGACAACTTAAGTGTGTAATCCATACCAGATACCTGATGATGCAAAGGAACTGACGAGGAGTTAAGGCTCAACGAAGAGCCTTGTATGTTTTGAGTTACACCGAAAAGGAGGAGTCTACCGAAGAGTAAAGATTACGTAGTTGCCTTTTCACAGGTAGTACAATGATTAGCTTTTTGTTGACATTTATTGGAAGACTATCCGAATCAATCATGGGTATGGGCAATGTGGCCGCCCAAGCTACTCTTATTTTATATTTTATCGTGTACTGTTTTGGTCTTTAAATAGATGATCATGTTGATCAATCTAAACTGACCTTCACTTCCATTACGTTTCTCTATGTGTATTCAATATATTGAAATACATAAGTCTCTTTCTCAGAATATCTCTTAACTTATGTTGTTCATCATTTACTAACTTGGTCTTGAATGCAAGTCTAGTTACAATCCAACTAAGCCTCATTTAGTCATTTACTTGTTTATACTTTAAGATAACTTGTTGATATATCATTTCCTTATTATTCCACATTCTAATTATTTTTGAGCTTTCTTAAAGATCCATTGAGATTAACTTATTCCGCATCTACCTCAAATATCATTCAAAAGCTAAGTTTTTCTCTCAACAATTAGTATCAGAGGAATAATGGTTGCTCTTTATTTTTCTTTTAAAAAAAACCACTCATTTTCAAAAGAAAAAACTCTGATTTAAAAGGCCTTCTATACCACTTAGATCATTTTTTTAAAAAATCTAAGGAAATGGCGCAAGCTTATTCTCTAAATATATCTAACAATGCTGGAGGTTCGAAAAGAGTTCTAATACTCGTTGCAAGTGAATACCATCATTGGTCTCAAAGAATAGAGATATATCTAAGAAGACTTGGAAAGGACATTTGGAGATCTGTAGAAGAAGGACCACATGTTCCTATTCTCACACCCATTGTCACAGATGGTGTCCAAGTTAGACTTGGAGGAGGTCAGATCGCCATGAATAGACTCACCAACGATGATATTGAAAAAACGGAGAAAGACTCTATAGCCTTCTGTGAAATCTCGTGTGTTGTTCCTCCAGATAGTTTTGGATATTATCATTAATTGTAAATCTGCCCAAGAAATTTGGGATGTACTCAACAATCGTTATGAAGGTATTGAACATGCACAAGATAAGAAGCTCACCACTAAACTCAACGAGTTCAACAACTTCAAAGCACTACCTGGTGAAAGTCTTGATGATTCCTTCAAAAGATTTAACTTCATCGTTACAAAGTTGTCAAACGCTGGTATAATCAGAAGCTACCATGAAACAAACCTATAATTTCTAAATGGATTGGATAGACAGTGGACTACAACAAAGATGATCGTCCAAGGAGATAGCAAGATCAAAATGCTCTCTCAGTACAAACTCTACGGTGAGCTCTAGGGATGAGCATATGACCCGTTGGACCGGACTAGACCGGAAAAAACCGGGACCGGACCCGGACCGGACCGGATATACATATTAATGGGCCGGTTTTCGGGTTTTGTTTTTACCACTAATCGGGTTTCGGGTTTGGACCGGACCGTACCCGGAATACGGGATTTAACCCGGACCGGACCGGAATTTTTTTTCTCCTTAAAATATATAGATAAGGATATTGAATTATTAGTTAATGTCATATATAACATTATGTATAAAACTTGATGTTTTTATTGTAACATTATTTATAAATCTTGATCAACGTTTGTTCCTATCACTTTACAAGAAAGAATGTATCTAGCATGCTATTTTTTGTTCAAACATGCAAATTTTTTTTATAAAAACATGCAAATTTTTTTATAAAAAACGCAGTTTTTGTATAAATAATGTTGTTTTTTTGTTGTTTTTTACACAAAAAAGCTGCTAAAATGCAGTTTTTTTTTTTTATTAACAACGTTGTTTCTTTTTTGTTAAAACATGCATTTTTTTATATTAAAAGTGTAGTTTTTTAGCTAAATAGTGTAATTTTTATTTGTTCCAAATGTTAATAAGGTTTGTATTTTTTTGTAGACACCTCATTTGCACGTGATCTAAGTAAAGTCCCGCATTATACCAATTTCAAAGCCTAGTTTGGTCCAAAACCCGAAACCCTGTTTAGTACTCGAGACCGGACCGGACCGAACCCGAACCCGATACATTAAAAAACGGTCCGGTTTTCGGGTAAGAAAATTCACGATTTTCGGTCTTCGGGCCGGTCTGGTCCGGGTTTGGCCCGTTGCTCATCCCTAGTGAGCTCCAAGCATAAAAGTCTATAGTGATGAAAGACTGTGTGGATCTCGGTGGACCATTAGCACTTGTTACCCAGACACCTGAGTTTCCCAAAGGATCTCATTATCCCCATACTAGAGACTCCTCATATCAAACTCCATATGACAACTCTTCTCAGTCATATGAAGCAGATATGGAGCTAGAAGATGAAGAAGCTTTTTAAAATTCCTTAACTCTTGTCAGTCAACAGTTCAACCGACTTCTACCACCCAAATTTCGCAAAAATCAACAGTTTACCAGACCACCGTTTAACCGAAACTACAAACCTCAAAACAATCCATCTCACCATCTAAATCAAATATATCACATAAATCCACCATTTCTGTCTCACTCCCAAAAATCACAATAAATTTAAAATTTTTAAAACAACCACGAATCAATATTTTTTACAAAAAAGTCAATGTTTCAAAAGAATTATTCAAATCAGAGTTTCCCCCAAGAACCGAAGACATAAAAACTGGAAGTTGTGTATGATCACACTTTCGCCTTCCCATGATCCTCGGAAGTACCTGAAACCACAAACTAAAACTGTAAGTCAAAGCTTAGCGAGTTCCCCCAAAGTAACAACATACCAAAAAAACAATCATACCGAAACATCCCAAAAATATAGTCCAAAATTTTCTTTATAAATTATAAATAAAACCATAGTAATCTAAATCATCTCATGGAAACATAAGTGAAAATATTTCAAAACAACATATCAGTCACTGTATCAAAATCATATATCAAAATATCAGAGTAAATCATCCCAGGCTAAAAGCTGTGGTGTGTGCTATGCAGTCATCCCGAGCTCTTCCTCTTGCTATTGGAAGTACTTGAAACCAAAACTGAAAACTGTAAGCACGAAGCTTAGTAAGTCTCCCCATACTACCATATACCATACACATAAACACATAGTGCAAATATTGGGCCTAGCCAGCTACCTCAAGCTCCGCCCGACATCGGACAAATCCGACATCAGGCCCTGCCTGGCATCAGGCGCTGCCTAACATTGAACCACGGTCGGTATACAAATATGTTTCTACTAGGCCCTGCCTGTCTCTGGGCCCCGTCCGCTATGCTCATACAAAAAATAACATATACTCATAACATAACACTATAATTAGGCCCCGCCCCTATTCTGCTAATAATGAGATATGGAACCCCGTCCACACTCAGCTAGTGGTGAGATACGGGACCATGCCCACACTCACCTCTCTACCAGGCACATACAAGTATCACAAAGACAACAAGTATAACTAAACATGCATTATTTCCTCGGGCACCGCCCGACATCGGACCGAAGTCCGGAACATACAACACATAACATGTAAGCTAAACATTCCTCAGGCTTGCCACGACATCGGACCGAGTCCGGAAACATACAATCTACATCGGGCTAACCTCGACATCGGACCTAAGTTCGGCATACACTAACATACATAAACAGGCCGACATTGGTCCTTAGACCCGTTCCTACTGGAGGAAAACTCACCTCACAAGTTGATTGCTAAATCCTATGAATAAACCTCTCGCTGCTAGCTGGCAGATCCCCGAACTGCTGATCTATCGCCTTCTCGAGCTATCATTACCAACATAATACTTAGCTAAGAAATGATAATCCTTCTTAGGGTAAAATGACCATTTTACCCCTGGTCAAAGTCAAAGTCAACACCTAGAGTTGAATCAACTCACCGAGTTGTTCCATGAACTCGCGGAGTTCTAGAAGTCAGACCCCCGAAATCGCGATCCAACTCGTGTAGTCACCACCCTGACTCGCCGAGTTCCCTGGATACTCATAGTCGCGATTTGCTGAATCAACTCGTCGAGTCATCCTCAGGTTCATCGAGTTCTACCATAAACAAAAACAGGACATCACGACTCAACTCATTGAGTCCTTCTCTGGACTCGTCGAGTCCTTCTGTCTGATTAGGCTATCTTAAAGGGTTAAGCCCATACTCTTCAGATCCAAGCTTCATGCTTCAACTACATACTGGAAATGCTCTTTTAAGGGTAAACTTTCCAACTTTACCCGCTAATAGTCCTTCTTAATGGGTTTAGCTAAAACCCTAGTTCTTTAGGACATAGCTCCTTGTCCAAAAACCATAATACTCCACACCACAGCATGCAAACTGAGATCTAGGCTCTGGTCACCCAATGAATACGTAAAGTCTCAGACTTTCCTTCCATGCATGGCCTTTTGGGGCTTAAAAGGCCATAACAACACTTTAAAGCTTGCATGGGGCTTCCATGGCCATAAAGTTTGCACCTTTATGCCATGACACCCCTCCTAGACCTTGAATCTGAAACGTAAGTGACTTGAGACGTCTATTCCCCAAGGACTAAGCTTCTTGGACCAAAACCCTCATAAAGGGAACAAAAGGAGATCTAAGAGACTACTAGGCAAGTTAGAGGCTTTATTACCAGAAAATGAAGAGAATGAGATGTTGCTTTTGGATCTATAATCTTCTTCTAAATCTCCAAGCTTATCCTCTCTTCACAAGCTCCAAATCACATAAGGTTCACTTAAAAATGGCTCACAAGCATTAGGGTTTCAATATCTAGGGTTTGGACAGTGGAGGGTGGAAATGAGGCCCTGAAGTGAAGATTAAGATGTTTAAATAGGGTGCAAAACCTCGAATCTAGGGTTTCCCAAACCCAAACCCAATCGTCGAGTTGTTCCTCCCCAACTCGTCGAGTAGGTCTCTCTACCTGCATCCAAAAACAATTTCCTACTCGTCGAGTTATTCCCCATGGGCTCGATGAGTAAACCTTCAAGTTACTTATTATCTTTCCTTAATTAGCCTTCTGGTTTCCGGGTATTACAACTCTCCCCCACTTAAACTGGACTTCGTCTTTGAAGTCCGCTACAATCACCTACCCCTCAAGCATCTCAGGCGACACACCCGCATCTCTCCTCTGCCAACTGGTGTTTTCCACCGCCACCGGCCCTCGCCATCCTGGAAGTACCACTATCATTCTACGCAATCAATGGCCTTCCCAAGGAAACTGAACCCAACCGTCGGAACCTTCTAAACTGATGAAAGATCATCTTTACTTCCATACAGAGTACTACTTCTGCCTTCCGAGGTCGAAAATCTATAATGGTATGTCTCTCTGATGGACCGCCCGTGCTCCAAAAACTACTCCGCCAAAACCTCATCGACTAAATGTTCAACCCTAAAAATTACCATCCTGATTATCTCGATGCTACCATAAGAACATAATCCATGTCCATAACCAGTTGTAGAATACTTGTACTTGACAGAAGGCTTAGATAATCCTTCGAGTAGAAGATTTGTCCCTGAAATGGTTAGACTCATACAAGAGCTACACAACAGGGTCAAATCCATTACTTTGAGATTATCCAATCCAATTGTAAGTGTCTTCGCTTTTTTGATCCGCATGTTGCCCTACGCACTAGAACCCTCATAACACTACTCCTGCCCGAACATCATGTTGTCTCTTATCTATTTTCTGAAGGAACTGGGACCTCCCAAGTTCAAACTTATCTATCCACTATCTAGAATACTAGATTCCACCCATTTACTGAACCAATGATCACCCTCTCATTCGCTCCCAATGGCTTCTGAAGAAAGCTTCAGCTATCGAAACTGCTCTATTCATCTTGCCACTCGTGGCTCTATAAATCCTAGAATCCCCGATCCCGTATCTTGACCCCACGGTTCCTGTCAGGTCCCACCTATTTTGCTACTATCACACGGGCCTTGCCCACGGGTCTCACCCAAACCATACTACTGAGCGACCATGCCTCCAGGTCTCACCTATCTAAGGCTACGCAAGTACAACTTCACCTCGAATCATATCTACCTATCTTTTCCTGGTTTTGATCACACTAACTAGGAAATATAGGCCTCGCCCACACCCTACTGACTAGGAGATACGGGCCCCACCCACCCTACGCTAACTAGGAGATACGAGCCTCGCCCACACTCCGCTAACTAGGAGATACGGGCCTCGCCCACACTATGCTATCTGGCTACTAATGAATGTTGTGGCAAACCCACAGTCTTACAACATTTTCCACGCTTTTTGGCTACTGGTGAATGCTATGGCTATCCCGTAGTCTTACAACACTTCCCACATTGATCATGCGCTTGACCTAACATCCTGGCTGAACTCACATCCTGACTGGAATCCCCATCCTGGTTCCTAAGCTAGCTATTGAACAAAGACGCAAACCCTACATTGAGAAGTTTCCCAAACTCCCAACTCACATACCCCTCGATCCGATCATCCACTTGGGTTGCCTTACTTTCTGACGAGAATGCGAACTCATCCTAAATCCACACTTCCTTCTGTTCCCGAACCCTTGGAGAACTCTCCCCCACTTTGGTTCAACTAACATCTTACAACACACCCGAATGAAAAGATCCCCAATCCTTCGTATCATCTAGTGATTAATCTTGCTGGAAACCAATGCTTACCACCATTAGTGTTTCCAAAACTAACCCACACCACTACCCTAAGACTCATGGTATGTAAATGACATATAATCTGAACATAAGCTGAAAGTACAATCCCAAAATATAACTACTCATATGGATGTGAGACAATAACAACAAAATCATAAATAGAAACTGATAGAAAAGCAAAAGATATGAACCTGCCACATCAGGGGCTACTCGTGTCTCCCTGTAACCAACTTGAATGCCCTGCTCCTCGCCGCAGTCGCCTCTGCCCGGCCTTGACGACCGTCAGTGATCCTCAATATCGCAGGGGTAGGTGTTATCACCTGTCCTGCTGCTGCCAAACTTGGACATTGGGCCTTCTTGTGGCCCCTCTGACTGCAATGGAAGCATATGAGGTCTGATCCCTGGGTGGTGGTAGAAGTACAATCCCTGCTATAATAACCGATCCGGCCGCACTTGAAGCAACCAAAATCACCACCACTGTCACTCTTATACGTACCCTCGTGTGCCCTACCACACTTGCCATAGCGGCTACGGTCCTAATAAATCGATCTAGAATCCGATCCCTTGGGCCTCTTGACCGACCTTGCAGATGTATGCATCTCATCCGGTTTCCTCTTCCTCTCTGCCTCTAAGTCGATCTCCCTATCCATGGCTCGAGAGATCATATCCTCCAGTGTCTTGCAACTAGACTGGCTCACAAAATGTCTGATTTCACTCCTCAACATCTCGTGATATCGGGCCTTCTTCATCTCCTCGTCCACTACATAGTGCGGAACAAGAAGGTCCCTCTCCTTGAACTTGACGGTGATCTCTGCCACTGTCTCTGTAGTCTGCTGGAGGTCCTGGAACTCCCATGCTAACTGTTGCACCTCAATAATTGGTGCAAAATTGGCTCTGAACCTGGCTAAGAAGTCACTCCATGTCATCGCGTTGAATGCGATATCATCTCCAATAGCATGTCCAACCTCCTCCCACTAATCGCCTGCTCTGTCCTTCAGAAGACATGAGGCGGGTCAGACCTTGTCCCCCTCAGGACATCGGCTGGAACGGAAGGCATTGGCGGCATCTGCCAACCACCGACTGCTAGCAATGGGTTCCTTAGCCCCATGATAATCGGGAGCTCCACAAGCTCTGAACTCTTTGAACGACAATGTGCGCACCCCCATCATGGTCGCCATCTCGGTGTGGAACGCACCCAATCTCTCGTCCAAAATCTCCATAGCACCCTCCTTGACCGTACTAAAGATCACAGGAGATGGTCTAAAATACCGCACATAATCTCAGCTGAAATAAACTCTCTCGCCTGCTCATCCAGCTGCCCCGCTCCAGAGCCCGAGCCTGATCCCTCACCGGCACCTGAACTGTCCACTGGTCTACCACGTAGCGTCACCATGCTGCAACATACGACAACATATAAAAACTAATAAGTTAACTATAATATGTTTAACACTTAAAATCATAATTTTATAAATAGAAGTAAAATATGATATTTTAATATTGTAGTTTAGTTAATTTATGATTACAATTTAGTTTTTGCATAAATTTAACATTAGTAACCAATTTATAATAATTATTCGAAAGAAACTGAAAAGTAATGGAGATTTCAAATGCTTGTGGTCCAAATAAAAATAACTTTTTTATAAGTATATATAGACTCTAACCGCAGGTTATTAATGAATAAAATTCAATATAATATACATTTTAATGATATTTATAGTTGTTGTTATGATTAATTAATTTTGAAAGGTTTATTTGCTTAAAATTTTAATTTCTATCATTGTAATTATTTAAAACATCAAATATTCTTTCTGTTTTTAAAGGTAACAATATAATGTTTGTATATAATGTTACTTTTAACTATTGTTGTTGTAAGTTATTTAAAATAGGGCAAATGACATAAAATCCCTTAAATTTTCACAAAAATGTTGGTTTTACCCGTGTACGTGTTTTAGGTCTAGTAAATACAAATGTTTCGTTTAATTTGTTCATTTATACCCTTTTAGCCGGTTTTCAGGTAACCTACCGGTTACCTAATGCCAGTAAAACCCTTGAGTTTTCGAAAATGTTCGGATTTACCCTTAAGTTTTCAAAAATATTCGGATTTACCCTTACATTGATTGTTATTTTAATTATTTTGATTATTATTATTATTATTAATACATTTTTAAATATATAAGAATATTTGTAAACACTTAATTATTTTTGTGAAAACTTAAGGACTTTTATGTCATTTGCCCTTTAAAATAACATATTTGTAAACACTTAATTATTTTAATTTGGCTTAAAAAAATTTTAACTTTTTTTTTGAAATTTATTTGATGAATATTGTTAGTTTTTTTTTATTGTAATTATTTAAAACAACAAACATTGTTTTTGTTTTTAAATATAACATTATAATTTTTTTATAAAATATTACTTTTAACTATTATTATTGTAAGTTAATTTTAACTTCCTTATTTGAAAATTCTTAATTATACGAAAAATAATTTCATGTTTTTTTTTTGTTAATTTAGGATTACAATTTGGTTTAACACTATAATTTATAACTTTTAATGCATCATTTATAGGTATACTAGGTGAATGTGGTGCAACTAAAAATGCTTGTGGTGCAACTAAAAATGAATGTGGTGCAACTAAATATGCATCATTTATAAGTATACTAGGCGGATGTCTGCACGTTACGCAGTGAAATAATTATGTAGTTTAATATGGTTATATATATTATGGTAAAATAAATAATTAACATTCCTTTTAAGCATATGGTTAATTGAGAAGTTATGATTTTTAAGACAAACAAGATGCTAACACAATGCAATTAACAAAGTTATTACATTATAATTGATATGGTTTAATCTATTATGAATAGGATGCACATAAAAATTGTATGTGATTAAATAGAATGCATATTTTTTGATTTACAAATAACTTATACAAATAAATAATGCAAAATTATTATTAGTTTAAAATTGTAAATGTAATGTTTATGTATACATTAGTATCTAATGTAATTATTCGATAATTGATTAAATATAGTTTATCATTTGTGGTCGTATGTGTTTAGTTTTTTATGTAAACCCCACATGTGTTGAATCACATTTTTTGAAAATTATTGAAAAGGATTAGAAAACTTACTTATTGCCTGTAATGTTTGGTAATTTAAGACATCTAATTTCACATTTTTTTCATTGTAGATTTTGTAGAACTTGTCAATTTCCGCCATTAAATCTCTATGCTCGAGTTTCTCATTGATTTTTAAAGGCTTTAAATCTTCTTTCATTCTTGGAGTTTAAGATTCGTTAGGAATTGTGGATAGACCTGATGTTCTTGCATTCTTTAGTAAGATTGGAACAAATATAGGTCTAGAAACCTATCTGAAATGCAAAGGTTTTGATATTCTATGTTGAGACTTTAACATCGGTAGAAAATATTACCTTCACCGACCATATCCGTTTAGAGTATTTGAAATTGTACAAACTAAAAGAGTGGAAGTTATGAAATGAATGATATAAAGGGATTAAATTACCATGTAGCAGGAGCAAGCTAAAAGAGTGGAAGGTATGAAATGAATGACATAAGAGATTTAATTTCCATGCAGAAGTAAGTTTTGTTTCATCATTCTTGCCAAATTTTCATTTGGGAACATATTTATAAGTACGTAGGAGAAAAATCAATTGTTTCTTCATGTGCTGAAAGAAAAAATGCTTCCTTTCGAATGCCCGCGCGTTGTGTAGAAACACATATATAGTTCGAGTCTTTACAAATACATGTTTTTTTTAAAACATAGTGATAACGTTGTTGTTAAATTTGATATAATAATTCATATATACTAAATTGATATAATATATTGATTATTTTGAATTATATGATAATATATACATTTATTATAACTACATAATCTCAATCGCTTGAATTATTTCTATCCACGAGTTACACATGAACAAAATTAAATATAATATATGGTTTAATATTATTTATAATTGTTGTTACTGTTAATTAATTTTTTAAAATTTATTTGCTTAATTTTTTAATTTCTATCATTATAATTATTTAAAACATCAAACATTGTTTTTTGATTTTAATGGTAACAATATAATCATTTATATAGAGTTATTTTTAACTATTATTATTGTAATTTATTTTGAGCTACTTATTTGAAAACTTTTAATGATTCTAAAAATATATGTAGGAAATTTTTTAGTTAATTGAGATTACAAATTAGTTTTTGCATTTATCACTACAGTTCATCATTTTTAACTATTTACAAAATATTTTTTGGTTTTTAAGTGGAACTAAAATTAATATTTAAGTTGACATTGTAATGTTATAATAAAATTAAAAATTTAAGTATTTTGTCCAAACTGTGTAAAAATTGTAGCTTTAAACTGATAATGGTTTACATACAACAACATATTAAATCTAATAAATTAAGTATAATATGTTAAAAGTTAAAGACATAACTTTATAAGTAGAAGTAAAGATATTATTTTAAAATTGAAATTTAGTATATTTATGATTACACTTTAGGTTTGATACTTATTTAACCTTATTAACCAGCTTATAATCTTTATTAGAAAGACACTACAATTAATCACTTTTAACTATTTACAAAATATTCTTTGGGTTGTTTAAGTTAAACAAAATTTTATATTTAAGTTGACCCTGTAATGATATATTCAAATTAATAATTTAAATATTTTATACAAATTGTTCCACATTTGTGTCTTTAAAATGATAATGATTTATATCCAACAATATATTAAAATTAATAAATTAAGTATAATATGTTCAAAGTTAACAAAACATAACTTTATAAATAGAAGTAAAAATATTATTTTAATATTGAAATTTAGTTTATATATATGATTACACTTTAGGTTTGATATTTATTTAACCTTATTAACCAATTTATAATTATTATTAGAAAGAAATTGAAAAGTCATGGGAGTTTGAAATGAATGTGGTGAAAGGAAAAATACTTCCTTTATAATATAGTATAGTATGATGATATGATATGATATGCTGATTAGACGAATGACTGCGTGTTGCGCAGAAACACCTATATAGTTGAAGTCTGTACAAATATATGTTTTTTTTAAACATAACAATAACGTTGTTGTTAAATTTGTTATAATAATTTATATACTAAATTGATATAACATATTGATTATTTTGAATTATATGATAATATATATATATCTCTTATAATTTCATAATGTCAATCGTTTGAATGACTTCTACCTGTGAGTTACACATGAATAAAATTAAATATAATATGATCACCTATATATCATATTCTAGACGTTGTTGTTAAATTTGATATAATAATTTGTATACTAAATTGATTTAATATATTGGTTAAATTTGATATAATAATTCGTATACTAAATTTTATAATCTCAACCGTTTGAATGAGTTTTACCCGCAAGTTACTTATGAATAAAATTAAATATAATATATGACTTAATGTTATTTATAGTTTTTGTTATTGTTAATTAATTTTATAAAATTTATTTTCTTAACGTGTTAATTTCTATCATTATAATTATTTAAAACATCAGACATTGTTTTTTGATTTTAAAGGTAACAATATAATCATTTATATATAGTTATTTTTTACTATTGTTATTGTAAGTTATTTTAAGCTACTTATTTGAAATTTTTTAACGATTATACAAATATCTTTAGAAAATATTTTAGTTAAATTGATATTATAATTTAGTTTTTGAATTTAGCTTTAAATTGATAATGATTTACATACAACAACATATTAAATCTATAAATTAAGTATAATATGTTAAAAGTTAAAGACATAACTTTATAAGTAGAAGTAAAGATATTATTTTAATATTGAAATTTAGTTTATTTATGATTACACTTTAGGTTTGATATTTATTTAACCTTATTAACCAAATTATAATCATTATTAGAAAGAGACTACAATTTATCACTTTTAACTATTTACAAAATATTATTTGAGTTGTTTAAGTTAAAATAAATTTATATTTAAGTTGGTCCTGTAATGTTATATTTAAGTTTAACATTTAAATATATTATACAAATTGTTTAAAAGTTGTAGCTTTAAAATGATAATGGTTTACATCCAACAATATATTAAAACATGTAAAAATTTAAAAAACATAACTTTATAAGTAGAAGTAAATATATTCTTTTAAGAGTAAATTACACGGAAGGTCCTTGTGTTTTAGGGTAATTTGCGTGTTTGATCCCTAACTTAATTTTTTAACTCTGATCATTCCTAAAGTTTATTTTTGTTTCGCATTTGGTCCCAGACCGACTTAAAAAGACTATATTGTCCTTGCTGATATATTTTTCATTTTCTTTGATTTTCTAATTATTGATTTTAATAATTCCATAAATAATAATTTAAGTGGGCCTACTTCAAACCCCACCCTTTCTCCCTCTATGTTAAAGTTCATACGCGAACGGCACCCCGTTCACCACCGCCACCGCCACCGACAATAGATCACCTTCAGGAACACCATCGGTCACTTCCGGCGACACCACTATCACCTCCGGCGACACCACTGTCACCTCCGACAACACCATCCACAACCAAATCAAATGAAACCAAAAACAAATTCAAATCTAAAATCAAAACCAATGCCAAAAAAATCATAAAATTTGGTGAAATCAAAAGAACCTGATGCATACCATCTTTCGAATTCATCATCACCAAAAACCCAATCAAAACCCTAAAGACCAATTATAACGAGAACGAAAAATCTCTCATCCCTTTCTTTAAATACGAGCTACGTGACAATGGTTCAAACCCCCTATTTTGATTCCGCCACAACATACAGTCAAGTTGTAAGCTATTAAAAACCCTAGATTTTCCCGGATCTCCATAAATACTGCAACAAAAAAAAAACAATGGAAGGTTAGCTAGCGAGATCAGAAGCAGCGAAACGAGTGGGAAGAAGGAGAGAGTATTTAGGATTTCATGGTAGGGAAAAACCTTAAGAGGCTTCCATAGAAACCATGGTTTTTTGGCCACCATCTCCGGTCAAATATGTTTTATGGTCACCATTGGAGCTACTTCATATAGAGATTGAGGAGAAAAAAATGATTGAGGTTGTCTCGGTGTATCTTCCGGTAAGCATCGTCTTTTCCGGCAAACTTGATTTTTTCTTCAACGACTTCTGGTGCGGTGATGTTGTTACTTAGTTTGGGAAGAAGAAGGGGGGAATGGAATATTACCAGGGTTGGGAATAAGAAGGGTAAGACACAGTGAGGACGACTGCCGACCGGTATTTGAGATGGTGACGAGACGTTGACGATGAACAAATAGGGCAAAAATGGTGGATTTCTTCAATGAAATGAGGCGATGAATACAATGGGATTGAGAAGAAAGGGAAGTGGGTTGGACCCATTTTATTAAAGGTTTTCTTTTATAATTTCTTTTAATAAATTAATTATAAGCAAAACAATTAAAATAATAGATAAGGGTATATTTGTCATTTTAAGTGGGTTAGGGACCAACAGTGCAACAAAATCAATTTGTGAGGATGGTCTGAGTTAAAAACAAAAGTTAGGGACTTAACGTGAAAATTACTTAAAACCATAGGGACTATTCTTGTAATTTACTCTTCTTTTAATATTGAAATTTAGTTTATATATGATTACACTATAGGTTTGATATTTATTTAATGTTATTAACCAACTTATAATCATTATTTTAAAGAAACTGAAAAGTCATGGGAGTTTCAAATGAATATGGTGAAAGGAAAAATGCATGTGAGTTTAAAATGAATGTGGTAAAACAAAAAAAATATTTCCTTTATAACATAGTATGACTAGACGAATCCCCGCATGTTACCCAAGAATATATTTATATAGTTTTTTTAACGACAAACACACACATCCACAAAATTATTTGATCATTCTCCTAATTCTATAAATTGTGATTTAATATTTATAAATGAAAAAACAATGTTAATAAAAGTATATAAAACATATATTGATTTCTATATATAACGAATAACAAATAGTATAAAAAATAAATATTTGACGATTTTATTGACCATTTTAAGGTTTGTAAATTATATATAAATTATATGTTAATTTATGTATTTAATGAATTACAAATATATAAAAAGCATAAATACTACAACTTTTAATAACATAAAACACTACAATGTCTACTATAAAAGACACATATTATATATATATATATATATATATATATATATATATATATATATATACACACACATACATACATACATACATACATACATACATACACACTATTAAAATAATCATATCGCTATTATTAACTTTGAAATAATTATATTTATACCAAGTTGATATAAAAACTCATTATAGCATGTTTGATGCCTTTAAGGCATACAAAAAAAATTATTAGTAACATTAAACTAATTATGAAAGAATACTTATTGTTCCAAGAAAAATTCACATAGAAATAACCATGATGTGGCAACACACTCTTTTTTTTAACTCTTCATATTTTAATTAAAAATATCTTAAAACACGTGATTGTTTGTGAGAAAACTTATTTATATATTACTAATACGGAGACGATGTATATAAATGAGAGGAAAATAAATAGTCACCATCAGTTACTAACCATAAGTTACAAAAACTTTTAAGTTGTAGTGATTAATAACTTTATATTTGAAACCATAAGTTACAAAAACTTTTAAGTTGTAGTGATTAATAACTTTATATTTGAAATCATAAGTATACACAAATTAGAAAACTCTTTTGTGGTTGTGAAAAATTCAAATGAATTCAATTTAAGTAGATTTCTCGCGTTGCTCAGAATAGAATTATATATATATATATATATATATATATATATATATATATATATATATATATATATATATATATATATATAGACACGCACATAAAGATACATACATACACGCTATTAAAATAATCATATCGCTATTATTAATTTTAAAATAATTATATTTATACAAAGTTTATATATAAAAACTCATTATGACAGGTTTGCTACCTTTTAAGGCATACAATAAAAAATTATTAATAATATTAAACTAATTATGAAATAAACTTTGTTAAACTTGTAAAATTCTCATTTTAGGCCATTTCATATAAGATTTGTACAACTTGCTATAACGATGGACTTGAAATTAAGCTTTTATGATACAAATTATGGAGTATATCAATATAATTAACATGTATTGCTTTAATCAATTACAATACGTGGTTCAAACAACCTTTTATACATGTACAAATCTATATCTATATCTATATATTTTATAAAGCTAACATTTTTCCTTAAACCCCATGCATTTGAAATTCCCATGCATTTTTTCTTTCACTACATTCATTTGAAACTCCCATGACTTTTCAATTTCTTTCTAATAATAATTATAATTGGTTAATAAGGTTAAATAAATATCAAACTTAAAGTGTCATTATATATAAACTAAATTTCAATATTAAAATAATATCATTAATTCTACTTATAAAGTTATGTTTTTTTAACTTTTAACATATTATACTTAATTTATTAGTGTTAATATATTGTTGGATGTAAACCATTATAATTTTAAAGATACAGTTTTGGAATAATTTGTATAAAATACTTAAATTATTAATTTAAATATAACATTATATGGTCAACTTAAATATAAATTTTAGTTTACCTTAAACAACCAAAAAAATATTTTGTAAATAGTTAAAAGTGATAAATTGTAGTGTCTTTCTAATAATGATTATAAGTTGGTTAATAAGGTTAAATAAATATCAAACCTAAAGTGTAATCATAAATAAACTAAATTTCAATTTTAAAATAGTATCTTTACTTCTACTTATAAAGTTTTGTCTTTAACATTTCACATATTATACTTAATTTATTAGATTTAAAATGCTGTTGTATGTAAACCATCATCAGTTTAAAGCTACAACTTTTGAACAGTTTGGACAAAAATACTTAAATTGTTAATTTAAATATAACAATACAGTGTCAACTTTAATATAAATTTCATTTCCAGTTAAAAAACCAAAGAATATTTTGTAAATAGTTAAAAGTGATAAATTGTAGTGATAAATGCAAAAACTAAACTGTAATCTCAAGTTAACTATAATATTTCCTAAAGATATTCTTATAATCGTTAAAAGTTTTCAAATAAGTAGCTTAAAATAACTTACAGTAACAATTAGAACATTAAGTAAATAAATTTTAAAAAATTAATTAACAATAATAACAACTGTAAATAATATTAAACTATATATTATATTTAATTTTATTCACTTGTAATTCACGGATAGAAGTTATTCAAACTATTGAGATAATGCAATTATAATTGATGTATATATATACTATCATATAATTCAAAATAATCAATATATTATATCAATTTAGTATATGAATTATGATATCAAATTTAACAAGAACATTATTGTTATATTTAAAAAAACATATATTTGTAAAGACTTCAACTATATAGGTATTTTTCGCGCAACGCACGGGCATTCGCATAGTGTAAATATAAAAGGAAACAAAAATTTAAGAAAAAACAAAGCATTTTGAAATATTCATAACAAAACGAAGAGATAAAAACAAATAGGCCAATAATGATGTTCTCACATGTAACTTCAAAAATTGCAAACCACAACTCGATTTGCACATCACTACTAGAAAAAAAAAATATAACACGATCAAACTATGAGTAAAAAATGATACACTCATCCACAACCTTGACTTGTAGATCTTTTTTGGGGACTCCATCATTACTAATACGTTGTAAAAGAAATGTGCTTATTGAATTTTTTTTCTTATAACATTCTTCTTACATGTAATAGTTTATATAGCATGTTTGGTGTTTAATTCTAAAACAATTACATAGAAGACATCTGAAAAGTCATTTGAGAAAATAAAAATACAAAGGAGTTTCAAATCAATGTGATGTTTAGAAATATAATCATTTGAGAATATGAAAATACAAAGGAGTTTAAATCAATGTGGTACTTAGAAAAATGCTTCTATTATAAAATATATAGATATAGATATAGATTTATGTCATTTATATTAACTAAAAAATAATTATTATTATATTTAGACATTTAGTTAATGTAACATTATAATTAATTTGAACAATATATAATATAATACTTACTAAAATGGAATTATTTAATGGTATATACTCACGTTTTATGTGTGTATAAAATTAGTTATATTTCTCATCTATTTTAATTAACTAATGTTATGATTTATTAACTTTAAAAAAATGACACGGTTTTAATTTCATTATGATGATTATATAAATTATCAATCATTGTTTGTGATGTAACTTAATTTAATTAATAACTTTATGTTATTTTAACTATGATTATTATAAATTAATTTAAAAACAACTTAACTGAATTTTAGTTATTATAAAAAATATTTTTTGGAGATCTTTTAGTTAATTTTACTTTTAGATTTATGTTATTTTACTTTTATTGTATTTAATATTTTCCTTTTAACTATTGTAAAAAATATACATAGAGTTTTTTTTTTTAATTTTTATATGATATTTTACTTTAGATTTTAAATTTTACATTATATTTTTAAGTTTGTTTGATATATTAATTTAAGTTATACATTTAACAAGTTACTGATAATTCAAGAAGTCCTCTATTTATGATAATATTTATAATTAGTAACATATTTAAGTTAGAAAGTATATTATATGGAAATATGAAAAGTTGAGAGTTTCAAATTGATGTGGTGAAAGAAAAAATGTTTCTTATATATATATATATATATATATATATATATATATATATATATATATATATATATATATATAGTAGGCAAATCCCCGCGCGTTGCGCGAGAATAAAATTATATAGTTAAAATAATAAGTTTTACCAAATTATTATTTAATATTTCTACTTTGAAACAAAATGTTAGTAGTAAAGCAAACATATAGTTAACATATTAGTTTTATAAAACATTATAGTTTAATTTTTAAGTCACTGTGATATATACAATTATTTGATAATTTTATAAACCGTTTAATATTGTGTAAATTATATATCAAATGAATGATAATATAATGGGTAACAAAACGTATGAACAAAAATATGAACTGCAACTTTTAGTAACATAAAAATAGAAAAACATATATTATAAAATTTGTATTAAAATAGATATATATATATACAACGAATAATAAAAAATATGAAAAATAAATACTATAAGTCTTAATAACATAAAAACACTAAAACATCTATTATAACATATATATTAACTCTTCATATTTAAATCACAAATCTCTTCAAACACATTAATGTTTTTAATGAGCAAAACTTTACAACCTTATAAAAAAAGAAAAATAAAAAGTTATTAGTGATTACTAATTAATAATCATAAGTTATAAACTCATGAGTTGTAACTAATAAATATACATAAATTAGAAAACTCTTGAGTTGTAGTGTGAGTTTCAAATGAATGCGGTACTTGAAAATTTATTATTATTATTATTATATTCGTATAAATAATTGGCTATGATGTATAATTTTAATCCCTTCATTAAACATAAAGATATTTAATTATAAATTTATAACATACATAGGTGCATATACATGTTAAACAAATCACATAATATATATATATATATATATATATATATATATATATATATATATATATATTCGTAAATGTCATATGTAATTATTGTCGTGGTAATATGGATAAATTACTTTCATATGAAGAACATATCATGATAAGTCTATCATAATTACATATCAAATGTTCAAAATTATGTTATCTTTTAAATATTGTCTTTTAAATATGTTGTGTAGGATAACCCTACAAAAATATAATAGTAAATAAACATAATCAAAATAGAAAAACTACAATCAAATAAATAAGAGCATTGGGTAGTTGAATATATAAATAAAGATGTTACATAAACATACATTTAAATCAAAAGAAAAAACTAACATTCGTCAACTTTGCTCAAACAAAAAAACCTATATCCATTTTATGAATCTTCTTTCTTCATTTAACACCATTCAACCATAGAAACTTGATGATAATTCTTCACTAACCTGCAACCAAAATTGTGACAACCCGATATTTCAAATCTTTGTAATGACCTAAAAAGTCAAGTATTGGAACCACTTTTGAGTTAATAAAATTAACTTTGATAATAAAATGTCCAAAAAGTTCTATTTAAATTCCCTCTATGTTTAAATGTCATTAAACCATGATCGTACGTAAAAAGAACACCCAAATCCGGCTTCGTATAGTGAAGTTAAGATTTTTCCAAGTTCGGCTTAGCAGCAGACAGCTAAAAACTCGAATCGGAGATCGAGCGACTTTTGGCCAGAATGACCTAAACGAGAATCGAAGGTCTCGACAATGGTATTTCAGCGGTGAAAAGTCTGGCAAAAACCGACGTCAGATAAAGAAGTTATGAATTTTTAAAGAAATTCCTTAATCATGTCATTTTATAAATAAATAATAAAAATAAATTCGGAATTTGCCAACGGAGTCTAAACGAAAGTTGTAGAGCGGAGTCTCACCTACGCGTGGATATAAAGACCATCGAAAACGGAGTTCGTATGAAGAAGATATGATTTTTTGAAGTTTATTAAATAAATTATATATAAATTAAATCAAAAATCCGGTAATATCCGAAGGAGGAGTCAGCATCCTCATCCGAGTTACGCGCTGCGTAACCCCGTACGCCCCGCGTACCCGAGGGCCTTGGTCTCGGTCCGTCCACGTCGCCCCTATGCGAAGCTACCGACCCGCCCCATCCGACCCGCCCCATCCGACCCGTCCCATCCGAAGCCGAGCCAGTCGAGGACTCGCTCATGCATGATGTACGCGTACGCGCTGCGTACGAGCGTACGCCCCGCGTACCGAGGCTTCTCAGACCCCCTATAAATAGAAATGCGAGGGTTCCCGGAAATTCACCCCATTTCTCTCCTTTCTCTCACGATCTTGCCTCGATTTCCGTGCCCGTTCAAACCCGAAGCTCTGGTCTTTTTGCTCAAGTCCCGAGGGTCGATTTTACTCCCGAGATTCCCGAGAATCCTGAGAAAAATCCGTTTCTCAAGACGAAACTTTGCCCGGTTTTCCATCTCGCTATCTTCAAACTTTCAAGTGAGTTCATACCCCTTAATTAACCTTTTTAAGATATTCTAAATGCTTTTATATGCTTTCAAGGGGGGGAATACAAGTAAAACACACGAGTATTATCGTGTGTTACATAAAGAATTATTTTATATGCTTTTATATATCCAAATCACATGCGATTTATAAACTTTATAATAAACTTTCGTATATAAAATATGTTACAATAGAATTCTATCTTTTGAAATATAAATTGTTGTAATGCATGTATAAACTAAACTTTTTCTTAGGTTTTATGTATACTTGTCTATCTTAGGCTCTACAAAAATCTATACTTTCATAACAAGTGATTCCTTTTCTAGGTATTTCTAAACAAAAGAGACACACTTTTAGAAAACTATAATAGGTATAGTTTTACAAGGATATTGCTAACTTTTACATACTAGAAACATGATTTTCAAGAAGTCACTTTCATATACAAGAACAAACGAACATTTTAACACGTAAATCTGTTTTTATACCACGGTTATGTGAGACATAAACTTCACGTACGTTCGAGTACACATTTCAAGTCCTGTATTATATACCAGAATCCCTTGGAGGGGGAGCATGGTGTTTGTGTATAGATCTATACGGGCTTGACAACCCGCGCCCTGATTGTTAGCTACAGTCCACCGTTTGGGGTAACAAACGTCATAACATTCCAACGCCTGAAGAACGTTGTGTATAGGCATTCCGAGTCAATAGTATGGTTATAAAACTCACATGGGGTATTAAAAATGCATTGATTTACAACGTTTTCAAACACATTTGGTTATTTCACACTTACATACATTTCAGAAACAAACATTGGTCTTGAGAGAAGGCTACTTTTATACTAGTAGAAACTATAGGATTTTCTAAACACAAACAAACAAGGACAAAACATTTCATTTCATACAAACATTGTCATTTAAATACTTATGAAACTCACCAGCTTAAATGCTGATCTACTCTTTCAAAATTTCTTGTATGTCCCAGGAAATCAGTAATTTCAGGTATCATTATGCTTTTGATGAAGGGATGCTGCGGTGCCAGTTTAATCTCATATTTTGACATCATATTGTAATTGGTTTTGAACATGTAACTTTTGACAAATGTAAACTTTCAATTATATATGTGATGGTGGTATTGCTTTCTTTACTATGTATTCATTTGTTACGTTACCACATGAAGTCATCCGCCCCCGAACGTTTCCGCCGTTCAGGTTTGGGGGTGTGACAGATTGGTATCAGAGCAATGTTTATAGTGAACTAAGTATATCGAACCATATAAGATATACAAACTATAAATGCTTAAGGGACTAACACTCTCTGACAAAACATTTTTTCTTTTTACGCTTAAGCAGCGTTACGTTTAACTTAAATTGATAGCTCATTTAAGTACAATTACATGCATACAACAAATTATTTTCATGATATCTAACTATACAACAAGTATTTAGACAGGTTGACACTACGATTAAGCCTCAATATATGTAATCAGATTTTGGACAAATATAGCGTGATCAACTATATTTGCCCGAGATTGGACCAACGTATATCGAGGAATGATTGTAGTAAGCAACAAGTCAAAACTTACCAAACCGTTACTAGAATCAAACACAAGGATTTAAATACTATAGGAGTATTTGCTACCTAAACTAGTTTAACTTACATGTTTTGCAAATTTCAACTTTATTCAACTCCCATAACCCTATTTCTCGTACAGTCAAATGGCTGGATTTCACCACCCCGGCGACCCCTACTTTCCCAACCAAGGCAACGGAGGATGGGTTGAAGATGACCCCGAAGAGGACGAGGAACCCATAGAAGTGGATGATGACTCCGGTACCAACTCAGAACCGGAAGTGATCAATCCACCACCCGTTCAACCTCCCGTCTTCGTAAGGAACTTTCAAGGACCGACTCCCGTCTGGGGAAGTCACCTCCATCATTGGAGCCAACAACAGAACTTACGCCCTCCCTACGGCATGTGCCGGGACTTTTATGATGTCCGCGGCGGAGGTTCGGCTGATCGGGCACTCCCGGTAATGGTGGGTAAGCTAGCCAATCAGTCCTATCAGTCTGGAGTTCAAGCTAGCCGACTCCGGGATGTCAACGTGGAAGTGTAGGTTCACACTTCTGACATCCGTAGGCTGGACAAGATGCAAGACAATGCTCAACTCGAAACCGAGGCATTCCAAGCGCAAATGATTGCAGCCCTCGCTGAACTAAGGGAACAACAAGCCGCTTTTGATAGGTGTCTAATGGAGTCAAAGCAATCAGATGCAGAGTCAAGCTCCAAGCGCAACCTACGTTGCAAGTAGTGCTTGTCAAAGACTCAAATTTTGTTATAGCTTAGGACCTCAGCTAAAAGTCTTTAAATTTCTCGAACTTTGTAATCGGAGGCCCTTATAGGGGTCAAATTTTCATGATCGTTGTACCAACTTTTATATTAATATAAGTGACACTATTATTACTACGTTGAGTATTTCGTTCAAACCTTGAAAAGTCTTTGAGAAACCAAATACTTGTTTCATACTTTCAGTCTTACAAATAACTTTCATTCTTCTATTTTAAGACTCATACTAGCATCTGTTGTTGAACTATAGCAGTTTAGTTCATGAGACACATTAATTCCCTATTCTATGGAATTCTTATCTTTACCTTTTCAACCTATAGTTGAAGGATGCCTCCGCGTAAGAATCCAAGGCGAAACAACGGTGGGGAAGCACCTGTACCGCCACCACCTCCACCACCTCAATTTGATGCTGTTATGTTCCAAGCAGCAGTCACCGCAGCAGTAGCAGCTGCCATGTCACAGATCAATAACTCGAGTACTAATGGCTCGGGATCTGGCACACACCCATCCAACCAGGGCGAGAGTCATGGACCACCCCGAGAATGCACCTATAAGGACTTTACTAATGCCAAGCCCCGAATGTTTTACGGATCTGGTGGTGTGTTAGCCCTGAGACAGTGGATTGAGAGGACAGAGTCAGTCTTTGAAATCTGCTCCTGTCCCGAGCACAGCAAAGTCAAATTTGCAACTTGCACCCTTATTGATAGAGCTTTAACTTGGTGGAATGGCCACATTAAAGTACTTACCCTGATAGTGGCAAACTCCATAAGCTGGGAGAGCCTAAAAGCCATGATGATGAGAGAATACTGCCCACGGGGAGAGATTCAAAAGCTCGAACACGAACTATGGACTCTCGGAATGGTTGGTACCGACATCGCAACTTATACCAACAGATTCTGCGATCTGGCAATCCTTTGCCCCGATATGATTGCTCCCGAGAGCAAGAAAATAGAAAGGTACATCTGGGGACTGACGCCCCAAATACGATCAAGCGTGTTAGCTTCCAAACCTGACACCTTTGAAAGTGCTAAGGAACTGGCACAATCTTTGATTGACTATGGAGGTCATCAGAACTCAACCGTTTCTGCACCAGAACCACAGAAAGGAAACAACAACAACAACAACAATAACAACAACAACAACAACAACAACAGGAAGAGAGTATGGAATAAAGGGAAGGGTGGGTCTTCCCAAGAATCCGCAAAGAAACAACTGGTTTCAGTGAATGCTGCCACTGTACCTACTACAGTACCTACAAATCCCTACCCCACAAAGCCTTATGTGGGTAACCTTCCAAAGTGCACCAAATGCACTTACCACCACCATGGACCTTGTCGGGAAATGCAGTGCGCCAACTGCAACAGGAAGGGACACACAACCCGTTTCTGCAAGGACCCCGCAAAACCGATCACTCAAGTTCCCAGTGCGGGTGTAGGCCAGACTTGCTACGGTTGTGGCGAGGTGGGCCACTACAAGAGGAACTGCCCTAAGGCAGCAGGCACCGGCAGTGTGGGACGAGTTTTGGCGATAGGCCACGACGAAGCTGTAGCTGACCCAACTATAGTTGCTGGTACGTTCCTTCTCGATAATTCATATGTATGCATATTATTCGATAGTGGAGCGGAGAGAAGCTTCGTGAGTCAAAACTTTATTCATTTACTTAAACCTAAACCTAGCAAGTTAGAAAAATCATTCACTGTAGAGATGGCCAATGGAAAAACCGAAAACACTAACTGCATATACATGGGCTGTACGTTAACTTTAGACGGCCATTCTTTTCCAATCAATCTCATGCCGGTCTAAATTAAAAGTTTCGACGTCATAGTCGGCATGGATTGGTTGAGTCTTCTTCGCGCCGACATCATGTGCTTTGAGAAAGCAGTCCGTCTTAATCTCCCTAACAACGAAACATTAGTTATCTACGACGACAAATCAAGTACAAACCTTCGCATCATTTCGTGCATCCAAGCTCGAAAGTGCTTGCGGAAGGATTGTCGAGCATTCCTAGCGCACATCGTTGATACAAGTCAAGAACTGAAGGACATCAAGAACATTTCGGTAGTACGCGACTTTCCCGATATCTTTCCAGAAGAACTACCAGGATTACCACCACAACGCCAAGTTGAATTCAGAATCGACTTAGTTCCAGGGGCTACCCCAGTAGCGAAGTCACCTTATCGCCTCGCACCAGTAGAGATGCAGGAACTTTCCAGTCAACTTAATGAACTCCTTCAAAAAGGATTCATAAGACCAAGTTTCTCACCATGGGGAGCACCGGTCCTGTTTGTAAAAAAGAAAGACGGATCGTTCCGTATGTGCATCGACTACAGAGAGCTGAACAAACTTACTGTCAAGAACCGTTATCCTCTACCCCGTATTGACGACCTATTCGATCAACTTCAAGGAGCAAACTACTTCTCAAAGATAGATCTACGATCCGGATATCATCAATTACGAGTTCTAGAGGGGGATATTCCAAAGACAGCTTTCCGAACTCGTTATGGACACTACGAATTTGTAGTGATGCCGTTCGGATTAACCAATGCACCAGCAGTATTTATGGACCTAATGAATAGGGTATGCCGTCCTTACTTGGATCAGTTCGTCATCGTCTTTATCGATGATATACTTGTCTACTCCCGAAGTGAGGAAGAGCATAGTCAGCACCTACGAAAAGTCCTAGAAACACTGCGAACGGAGAAACTCTATGCGAAGTTCTCTAAATGCGAATTTTGGATTTGAAGAGTCGAATTTTTAGGCCACGTTGTTAGCGAGAAAGGTATACACATGGACCCCTCCAAAATTAAGGCCATTGAGAACTGGTTGGCACCAAAGACACCTACAGAAATTCGTCAATTTCTAGGTCTCGCTGGCTACTATCGCAGATTCATAAAGAACTTCTCTAGCATTGCGAAACCTCTTACTACATTAACCCAGAAAGGCATGGCCTTTGGCTGGGAAGCGAAACAAGAGAAGGCATTCCAGAAACTAAAACAGGCCTTGTGCACCGCACCGATACTATCCCTCCCCGAAGGGATAGAAGACTTCGTAGTGTATTGCGATGCGTCAAATCAAGGACTTGGTTGTGTTCTTATGCATAGAGGGAAGGTTATTGCTTATGCCTCCCGACAGCTTAAGACACACGAAGTGAACTATACGACACACGATCTTGAGTTAGGAGCAGTGGTATTTGCTCTGAAGATCTGGAGACACTACTTATACGGAACAAAGAGTACTATTTTCACTGATCACAAGAGCCTTCAACACATTTTCGATCAGAAGGAACTCAACATGTGACAACGACGATGGGTTGAGTTACTAAATGACTACGAATGTGAAATTCGTTATCATCCTAGCAAGGCCAACGTGGTAGCTGACGCCCTCAGTCGAAAGGAATACACTGGTCGGAGGGTCAAATCTCTAACTATGACTATCCATTCCCAC
Source organism: Lactuca serriola (assembly GCF_051521515.1). NCBI lineage: Eukaryota > Viridiplantae > Streptophyta > Magnoliopsida > Asterales > Asteraceae > Lactuca > Lactuca serriola. The sequence goes on from NC_136409.1 coordinate 202,753,146, forward strand.
TTATCCACACAAATTAAGGCGGCACAAATGGAAGCTTTGCAACCTGAAAATGTGACGGGTGAATCCTTGCGAGGAATGGAAAAGAATCTAGAAGTCAAGGGTGGCGGAGCCTACTATCTCATGGACCGAATCTGGACCCCGAAACATGGTGGTTTCAGAAACGTAGTCATGACCGAAGCACACAACTCAAGATATTCCGTTCACCCAGGTTCGGATAAAATGTATCTGGATCTTAAGAAACTGTACTCGTGGCCTAACATGAAAGCAGAAATTGCTACCTTCGTAAGTAAATGCCTTACTTGCGCTAAGGTTAAGGTCGAGTATCAGAAACCGTCAGGATTACTACAACAACCGGAGATACCAGAATGGAAATAGGAGCGGATTACTATGGACTTCATAACCAAGTTACCCAAGACGACGAGTGGACTCGATACCATATGGGTCATCGTCGACAGATTAACCAAATCCGCACATTTCCTACCCATCAAGGAGACTGACAAAATGGAAAAGCTTACAAAGACTTACTTAAGGGAAGTAGTGCGACTGCATGGTGTTCCGATATCCATTATCTCCGATAGAGATAGTAGATTCACTTCAAGATTCTGGCAGTCACTACAAAGTTCCATGGGGACTAGGCTTGACATGAGTACAGCCTACCACCCACAAACAGACGGGCAAAGTGAGAGAACGATACAAACTTTAGAAGATATGCTAAGAGCCTGTGTGATTGACTTTGGAAAGGCATGGGATATCCATTTACCCCTTGTCGAATTTTCATACAACAATAGTTATCATACAAGCATAAAGGCTGCTCCGTTCGAAGCCCTCTATGGTCGAAAGTGCAGATCCCCTCTGTGCTGGACTGAAGTTGGCGATACCCAGTTAGCTAAAGGAAGAGTTCCTGAAAGTACTCTCACCGGTCCGGAAATCATACGAGAAACGACAGAGAAGATCGTTCAGATTTGTGAACGATTGAAAGCCTCTAGAGACCGACAGAAAAGCTACGCTGACCAAAGGAGGAAACCTTTGGAATTCCAGGTAGGAGACCACGTTTTATTAAAGGTCTCACCGTGGAAGGGTTTAATACGCTTTGGAAAGCGTGGGAAACTAAATCCAAGATACATAGGGCCTTTCGAGATTCTTGCCAGAATCGGCCCTGTGGCTTACAAGCTTAACCTACCGCGTGAACTTAGTAACATACATCCAACCTTCCACGTCTCAAACTTGAAAAAGTGCCTGTCCGATGAGACTCTTGTTATTCCACTCGACGAGATCGAGATCAACGAGAGCCTCAACTTTGTGGAAGAACCAGTAGAAATCATGGACCGAGAGGTCAAACAAACAAAACAAAGTCGCATACCCATCGTGAAGGTTCGCTGGAACGCCAAGCGGGGACCTGAATTCACATGGGAACGCGAAGATCAGATGAAACAAAAGTATCCTCATCTCTTTCATGTTCACTAGTATCTTTACTACTTTAAATTTCGGGAAGAAATTCCCTCTAACGGGGGGATGATGTGACAACCCGATATTTCAAATCTTTGTAATGACCTAAAAAGTCAAGTATTGTAACCACTTTTGAGTTAATAAAATTAACTTTGATAATACAATGTCCAAAAAGTTCTATTTAAATTCCCTCTATGTTTAAATGTCATTAAACTATGATGGTACGTAAAAAGAACGCCCAAATCCGGCTTCGTATAGTGAAGTTAAGATTTTTCCAAGTTCGGCTTAGCAGCAGACAGCTAAAAACTCGAATCGGAGATCGAGTGACTTTTGGCCGGAATGTCCTAAACGAGAATCGAAGGTCTCGACAATGGTATTTTAGCGGTGAAAAGTCTGGCAAAAACCGACGTCAGATAAAGAAGTTATGAATTTTTAAAGAAATTCCTTAATCACGTCATTTTATAAATAAATAATAAAAATAAATTCGGAATTTGCTAACGGAGTCTAAACGAAAGTTGTAGAGCGGAGTCTCACCTACGCGTGGATATAAAGACCATCGAAAACGGAGTTCGTATGAAGAAGATATGATTTTTTGAAGTTTATTAAATAAATTATATATAAATTAAATCAAAAATCCGGTAATATCCGAAGGAGGAGTCAGCATCCTCATCCGAGTTACGCGCTGCGTAACCCCGTACGCCCCGCGTACCTGAGGGCCTTGGTCTCGGTCCGTCCACGTCGCCCCTATGCGAAGCTACCGACCCGCCCCATCCGACCCGTCCCATCCGAAGCCGAGGCAGTCGAGGACTCGCTCATGCATGACGTACGCGTACGCGCTGCGTACGAGCGTACGCCCCGCGTACCGAGGCTTCTCAGACCCCCTATAAATAGAAATGCGAGGGTTCCTGGAAATTCACCACATTTCTATCCTTTCTCTCACGATCTTGCCTCGATTTCCGTGCCCGTTCAAACCCGAAGCTCTGGTCTTTTTGCTCAAGTCCCGAGGGTCGATTTTACTCCCGAGATTCCCGAGAATCCCGAGAAAAATCCGTTTCTTAAGACGAAACTTTGCTCGATTTTCCATCTCGCTATCTTCAAACTTTCAAGTGAGTTCATACCCCTTAATTAACCTTTTTAAGATATTCTAAATGCTTTTATATGCTTTCAAGGGGGGAATACAAGTAAAACACACGAGTATTATCGTGTGTTACATAAAGAATTATTTTATATGCTTTTATATATCCAAATCACATGCGATTTATAAACTTTATAATAAACTTTCGTATATAAAATATGTTACAATAGAATTCTATCTTTTGAAATATAAATTGTTGTAATGCATGTATAAACTAAACTTTTTCTTAGGTTTTATGTATACTTGTCTATCTTAGGCTCTACAAAAATCTATACTTTCATAACAAGTGATTCCTTTTCTAGGTATTTCTAAACAAAAGAGACACACTTTTAGAAAACTATAATAGGTATAGTTTTACAAGGATATTGCTAACTTTTACATACTAGAAACATGATTTTCAAGAAGTCACTTTCATATACAAGAACAAACGAACATTTTAACACGTAAATCTGTTTTTATACCACGGTTATGTGAGACATAAACTTCACGTACGTTCGAGTACACATTTCAAGTCCTGTATTATATACCAGAATCCCTTGGAGGGGGAGCATGGTGTTTGTGTATAGATCTATACGGGCTTGACAACCCGCGCCCTGGCTGTTAGCTACAGTCCACCGTTTGGGGTAACAAACGTCATAACATTCCAACGCCTGAAGAACGTTGTGTATAGGCATTCCGAGTCAATAGTATGGTTATAAAACTCACATGGGGTATTAAAAATGCATTGATTTACAACGTTTTCAAACACATTTGGTTATTTCACACTTACATACATTTCAGAAACAAACATTGGTCTTGAGAGAAGGCTACTTTTATACTAGTAGAAAATATAGGATTTTCTAAACACAAACAAACAAGGACAAAACATTTCATTTCATACAAACGTTGTCATTTAAATACTTATGAAAATCACCAGCTTAAATGCTGATCTACTCTTTCAAAATTTCTTGTATGTCCCAGGAAATCAGTAATTTCAGGTATCATTATGCTTTTGATGAAGGGATGTTGCGGCGCCAGTTTAATCTCATATTTTGACATCATATTGTAATTGGTTTTGAACATGTAACTTTTGACAAATGTAAACTTTCAATTATATATGTGATGGTGGTATTGCTTTCTTTACTATGTATTCATTTGTTACGTTACCACATGAAGTCATCCGCCCCCGAACGTTTCCGCCGTTCAGGTTTGGGGGTGTGACAAAAATATTTTTCTTGAAAAAGAAGAATCAGAAAGATATTCCAAGCAAAACATTGATGTTTGGAGAGTCACATTTAAGATTGTGTAATACACACAAATCACATATAAAGATTAAATGAGAAACTGAATATAAAGAAAGAATAGAAAATTTTCATTTGTTTTGGTTGAAAGAAAAAATCATATTACAATTACCATCGATGCGATATAACCCATTTCTTCAAATCATCATATTTGGATCGACATAATCCATTTCTTCAAATCATCATATTTGGATCGTGAATGCTTCAACTATATGAAAACTTTTGAATCACAATATCTTCAAATCCTTTTTACATGTAAGATTTTATATAACACAAAAGACACAAAAGATTGACCTTTTTATAGTAAACTTTTCACTAAATGTTAATTAAACATAATATAAGTTATAAAACTTTTGAGTGTTAAATCATAATTAAGAAAACTTTTGAGTTGCATTAGTTAAAAAAGGAGGTTTCAAATGCATGAGATTAAAGAAAAAATGCTAATTTTAAAAGTATGTATGATATATATATATATATATATATATATATATATATATATATATATATATATATATATATATATATATATATATATATATATAGGGTTAGAATTAAATATGAACTACAAATATAGTGTGAATGTATGACTACTTTTGGCCCATTAGATTAGAAATAATGAAAGGTTAAGATCTTAAGGTACATGTTAATAATATAGGATAACATGTATTATATAGTTACATTTAATTAATTATAAGGGTAAATTAGTCAAAGTGGTTAACAATAATTTATGGAAAGTGAAGATATTAAAAGATGCAATTAAATTAGCTTTCAAAAAATAAAATTATTATTTTGCATTTAAAATTAATTATCGTATCTGGAGTTTTTTTTAAAGGTGATTATTATATGTACATTCTATAAGAATATGGTATAACAAATTATGTATATTGTAAATTCTTTAAGAATTCATCTTTTCTTATCGTTATCATTCTGGAAAAAATTGTTGTTATTGCAATTTGCTTTGAACGTCTCCAAAAATGCAATTCAATTTTGATTAGTAATAAATTATAAGTTCATATATGATATTCTTTAAGAATAATAGTTACATTTTGGAAAAAATAAAAGACAATAAAAGACTTTCTTGAAGACTAAAAAATTAAATATAATTGGACAACTAACATTCTTGAAGAATAATATAACATTTTTGAAATAATAAAATACATTCGTAAAGAATAATACAACAAAGAATACAATAAATTTTAAAGAAGAATATAACACTTCTCTAATAAACATGCATATGATCTTTTGTTCTTGCACCTCATGACATAAAGTATAAGTTTTAGAGTAGGTTTTGTACTTCCAACATCAAAACCTTGATAGACCTGTCATGAGGAAGATCATCAAAATCCAATTGAAAGTAGACAATATGTATTATAAATGAATCAATAATATAGAATTAGCACAGAAAAGAAAAATATGATACTGACATTAGATTGAGCACAAAGTGTGAAAAACAAAATGAGATTGTAATACCTTGAAAATATTGCCAACGGAAGACAAGCAAAAATAACAAAAATAATGGAAGAACATGGTAAATCCACATGTAGAAATATATTAATACAAAAAGGTGAGAGGTTTATGCAAGATAGGATCCCTGGTAACTATCATCCATGATTAAAAAAAATAAAACTCATGATACAAATGAGGATGAATGTTAAAAATTAAATTCAACTACAATATGAAAACATATAAGACAAATTACTCAATTATAACAATCAAATAAAAAGCCATTTAAAACAACTTTTATGTTTGGAAAAGTGTAATTTCATATTGTTTTTCAACCTTTTGATAAATAAACACATCGATAGAAAACACAAAATCAATGTGACCAACAATGAAATAAAGAACATATATAACCTAAAAATCTAAAAACACTTTATCCAAAATGGGAAAAAAATACAGATGCATTATGACATTTCAAGTTGGTTAAAAATAGTTTTTGTTTTGTTTTTTTGTTTTTTTAACTAATAAAGGGTGTGCATTCTTATTTTTTTACTTTACTAAAATTATAAAAAAAAAAACAAAAACAAATGGATGAAATCTACATATTTCTTACAGAATGGAAGTGCTAAATTTTACCAAATGAAAAACACATTCATTCTTCGTGAAAATTACTTCATCAATCATTTTGACATTTACCTAATAAACCACACATTCTATAAGAATATAGGGCTAAAAGCCACGATCTATAAGAATGCGTCACCAAATAACAATGTTTATTTTTTACCTAATGAATACCACACTCATTCTTCTAAAATATTTCTTCAACAACTAGTTTTACATGTACCAAATACACAACATTCTGTAAGAATATGTGGCTACAAACCGTTGCAAATTCAAAGTCACGATGCTAGAAACTTGGAAACAAAATATTAAATCTTAAATTTGCATAATTCTTAATAGAACATGAAGAGTATTACTTTAACCAAATTAATCTCATAGATTCTACAAGAATATCTATTATACAGTGGATTATTCTTTACCAAAACTTGTTCTTAAGAGAAAAACCCAACAGAAAAGCTAAGAAAATGCATCATAAAAAATATTATCTTTTTTTTTTGTTTTATAAACAAATTTAGAAATTATATAATCACAGTTATGAAATCTTATACGGAGCTATCCTTCAAATTAACTCAATAAATACACGATTCAATCTGAAATAACTAAAACCTTTAATCAATTAAATTACTTTTAGTGTTCTATTATTTAAGAATATAAAGATCAACAAACCTGGTGAGGGAGAAACAAATTCATCATCGTCATCTTAAGTGAAAAAGATTTTATGCTCTGTAATTTTTTTTTGTCTCCATCCACCAGACAATTCATGTAGTGTTGATTAAATGGTAGCAAAAGCTCCATTGACCAAATGATCAAGAAACATAGAAGAATATCGACATCAAAAGATTTACAAGGGGTGTACATCGGAACATCAAAATAGACATCAATTTTTGGAGAAGAAAAACTTACAGATGGAGGAGGCGCTGGCAGAGGAGGGCAGGCTTGAGGATGGAAGAGGTTGACGTTGTAGGTGGTAGTGTGGGAGAAACCGAAAAGAAAGACGGCACATGTCATGGTTAAGCAAGAACAACTCATACTCATCCAAATTCATTGACTATAAAACCCTAGCAATTTCATTTTAAGGAGGATGAAGGAAATGGGGAAAGGGAGAAAAGGCACAATCAGTGAAATGTTTCAAATAAGGGTTTGAAATTTCGATGGAATGATTTTATGTTTCTAAAAGGGAGCTTCCGATTGAGGACCTTTTGTAACATCCCCCTCTGGCACGTATCACAATATTGTCCGCTTTGGGCCACTCGGCACGAGGAATTCCCAGGGGGTCACCCATCCTGGTACTACTCCCGCCCGAGCATGCTTAACTGCAGAGTTCTTATGGGATCTGCTGCCCTCACGACTTTAAAATGCGTTGTGACAAGGAAGGTATCCACACCCCTTATAAGGAAATGTTTCGTTCTCCTTCCAAGCCGACGTGGGATCAGATCTAACCCGCTTTCACCCTCCATTATAGGGTTCGACGTCCCCGTCGAACACATCGACCCGTGCCCTGGCTCTGATACCATTTGTAACATCCCCCTCTGGCACGTATCACAATATTGTCAGCTTTGGGCCACTCGGCATGAGGACTTCCAAGGGGGTCACCCATCCTGGTACTACTCCAGCCCGAGCACGCTTAACTGCAGAGTTCTTATGAGATCTGCTGCCCTCACAGCTTTAAAACGCGTTGTGACAAGGAAGGTATCCACACCCCTTATAAGGAATGCTCAGTTCTCCTTCCCAGCCGATGTGGGATCAGATCTAACCCAGTTTCACCCCCCTTTATAGGGTTCGACGTCCTCGTCGAACACATCGACCCGTGCCCTGGGTCTGATACCATTTGTAACATCCCCCTCTGGCACGTATCACAATATTGTCCGCTTTGATCCACTCGGCACGAGGACTTCCCAGGGGGTCACCCATCCTGGTACTACTCCCGCCCGAGCACGCTTAACTGCAGAGTTCTTATGGGATTTGCTGCCCTCACGGCTTTAAAACGCGTTGTGACAAGGAAGGTATCCACACCCCTTATAAAGAGTGTTTAGTTCTCCTTCCAAGCCGATGTGGGGTCACATCTAACCCACTTTCACCCCCCATTATAGGGTTCGACGTCCCCGTCGAACACATTTAGATCTGATCCCACATCGGCTTGGAAGGAGAACGAAACATCTCCTTATAAGGGGTGTGGATACCTTCCTTGACACAACGCGTTTTAAAGCCGTGAGGGCAGCAGATCCCATAAGAACTCTGCAGTTAAGCGTGCTAGGGCGGGAGTAGTACCAGGATGGGTGACCCCCTGGGAAGTCCTCGTGCCGAGTGGCCCAAAGCGGACAATATTATGATACGTGCCAGAGGGGGATGTTACAAATGGTATCAGAGCCAGGGCACGGGTCGATGTGTTCGATGGGGACGTCGAACCCTATAATGGGGGGTGAAATTGGGTTAGATTTGATCCCACATCGGCTGGGAAGGAGAACTGAGCATTCCTTATAAGGGGTGTGGATACCTTCCCTATTACAATGCGTTTTAAAGCCGTGAGGGCAGCAGATCTCATAAGAACTCTGCAGTTAAGCTTGCTCGGGCGGGAGTAGTACCAGGATGGGTGATCCCCGAGGAGGATGTTACAAATAAAGTGGGTTAGATCTGATCCCACATCGGCTTGGAAGGAGAACGAAACATCTCCTTATAAGGGGTGTGGATACCTTCCTTGACACAACGCGTTTTAAAGCCGTGAGGGCAGCAGATCCCATAAGAACTCTGCAGTTAAGCGTGCTAGGGCGGGAGTAGTACCAGGATGGGTGACCCCCTGGGAAGTCCTCGTGCCGAGTGGCCCAAAGCGAACAATATTGTGATACGTGCCAGAGGGGGATGTTACAAATGGTATCAGAGCCAGGGCACGGGTCGATGTGTTCGACGGGGACGTCGAACCCTATAATGGGGGGTGAAATTGGGTTAGATCTGATCCCACATCGACTTGGAAGGAGAACTAAACGCTCTTTATAAGGGGTGTGGATACCTTCCTTGTCACAACGCGTTTTAAAGCCGTGAGGGCAACAGATCCCATAAGAACTCTACAGTTAAGCGTGCTCGGGCGGGAGTAGTACCAGGATGGGTGACCCCCAGGGAAGTCCTCGTGCCGAGTGGCCCAAAGCGGACAATATTGTGATACGTGCCAGAGGGGGATGTTACACCTTTGCTGCTAGATATTAGCATTCGATGACTTATGTTGCCGGAGGGGAGTCTTTAGATGGAGGAGGAAATATTGGGTGAAAAGAAAGGGTTGGATAAATACGGGTAATACAATATATTAGGGAAATTATTAAGGAATTAATTAGTTTACCATAATTAAATATAATTGAATTACTTTTATACCTTCTCAAATGATTGGTTGAAATTTAGCCATACATTCACACAATACTTATGGTTTATATATGAACCTAACTCTCTCTCTCTCTCTCTCTCTCTCTATATATATATATATATATATATATATATATATATATATATATATATATATATATATATATATATATATACACACGATATTTAAGAGTATCTCCAATAATTAACCTTTCAAATACTTATCACATTTGTTACATCATCTCTCTCCAGTGAACTCTATTCAACAGAAAAAAAATGTGTCGCGAACTTTCTACAATCGTTAACATTTTATTGAAATTAATTAATTTATCTTTTATTTATCTTAAATATTTTATAAAGTTATCACTTATAATTTATCAGTTTTAAACATAGGTCATATTTCCATACACGTAAAGATTGCAATATTTTTATACACCCGGTTACAAAATAAACATACGATAAAAAATCATTTTACTACAATATTTTATTATATTTGATATATTTTTTTATGACATTTACATTTAAATGATGTGTTTTTATAACATATATTTATTTTTAGTTCGTATATTTAATTAAATTATTTAACTAATAAAAAAATAATAAATGCGTAATAGTATTAATTTATAACAAGGGTATAAAATAAAATATTATTAAATTTAAAGACTAATATAGTAAAAAAAATTTAAGACTTTGAATTAAATGATTGAAGTGACCATTTAAAAAAGTCATCAACTACAATGATAAAAAAAATACCGAGAATCACACATAACAATCCGAAACTTTTAATGAAAGAAAATAAATTATGGATATGGAAGAGGCTTCATGATAATGCCAACCAACGAGAGACGAGAGGGTACAAACTTCACGCCAAGAGAATCACGCATAACTCTTTCACATACAAAATGAAAATCCAAGTCGATGTGTTTTCCTCTTTTGTGGGAAACATGATTTGAGCAAGAAAATTGGCGTTGCGATTATCACAAACAACATGAGATGATCGAGCAGACGAAAATTAAGCTCCTAAAGAAGATGTTGCATCGAAAGTACTTCAGCAGATGCATTTGGCTAGTGCATAATATTCAGATTTTGAGTTGGAACTGTTGGATTAGGTGTCTAAGCCCATAACTATAATTGGTATGTACTTGAATTGATAGCAGCACAGTCCTTTTGGGTTGCCCTCAAACCTAGCAACCAGACAAGGAAATTATGAAAGGAGAGATATTAATTTATTATAAGATTAATAAATTAATATAAATGAATTTATTAATATGTTAAAAGATTAATATATTAATTAGAAATCATTATGTTTAATTAATAGTTAGCCAGAAATTAATCAGAATTAATTTTGGGGTTAAAAGTATTAATTGTAAGGTCTAATAGTTGAGTGGAAGGCTCTAGAACCCCCTTGGAAGAGGGTGGACGAAATCTATAGGGGAAACCCTAATGATTTCGTCCATAGGGGCTTGGATAAGCCCCTTGGGTTTGCTTAGGCCCTAAGCAAAGGATAACTAGGGTTTCCCCTAAACCCTAGATCCCTCAGCTATATAAGGAGCCTCCTGGTTCATATTTTGGTCACTCTTTCTTTTGAAGAAACCCTAAGGCCGAGATTTTGCATACTCCCTCTCCCCTCTCTCTTCTACTTTCCTTCTTGCTAGTTTGGGTGTGATTCCATTAGAGGCATTATACTTGTGGTGCTAAGCTTCCAAGAAGATCAAGATCAAGATCAAGGGAATTCTCAATTGTTTGCTATAACAATTGAAAGGTATGTAACTCCTAACCCTAGTTTATTATTTTCGAAAATAGTGACCTCCTCTAGGGTTCTTGTTTTGCAATTCAAAGTTGAATGTTCAATAGTTAAAACATAGATCCAAAGTAGGTTGCATGTGAACTTATGAATTGTTTTATAGTTTATTTGTTTTACCTAAAACCCATTAGGAACGTGATACAACAGGCTGCTTTTTGGTGCTCCAGGAAACCAAGTTTGAACTTAAGAAAATTGAAAAACCATAGGTGGAATGACGAGTGTTTAAGTAGCGGGCCCAATTTGCGCCTGTGTAACCCAAAAGAGCACAACAAGGCAATATACTAGAGATAGAAAGACCATAAGCTAATGTACCAGCCAAATAACAAATAATACGCCTGACAACTTGATAATGATCAACAATGGGAGCTTGATAGTACTAACTAACAGTATTGAAAACATAGGCAAGATCTGGACAAGTAATAGTAAGGTATTGAAAAGCCCTAACAATAGAGCGATAGTGTGTAGGATCATTAAAGTGTTCACCATCAATACGTATGATTGTAGCAGCAGCTAAAGAAGTAGAAAATGGCTTGGATTCATGTATTTGAACTCGTTTATGAATATTTCGAGCATACTTGGCTTGAATTAAGATTAAGCCATCAAATACATAAGTAACCTCAAGGCCACAAATAACTCAACTTACCCATGCATTTAGTGGAAAATGTTGACTAAAGATGAGCCAAGAAAACCTGAAGTAAGTTGGAGTTGCTTCCTGTAAGAATCAAGTCATCGACATAGACTAAGAGATATAAAACAGAAGTGCCACATCGATAAATGAAAATAAATGTGTCGGAACGGCTGTTAGAAAAACCAAATTGATGAAGAAACTAAGCCAAACGATGAAACCAAGCACACAAAGCTTGCTTAAGGCTATATAAAGCTTTGTCAAGACAACATACATAAGCGGGAAAACGTGAATCAACATACCCAGGAGGTTGCTCCATGTATACTGTTTCTTGAAGAAAGCCATTAAGAAACACATTTTTTACATCTAATTGGTGAAAAGGCCTGTCACATAGGACATCGATGGTTAAAACAACACATACGGTGGTAGCTTTTAACAACATGACTAAAAGTGAGATCAAAATCAATACCTGACTGTTGAGTAAACCCACAAGCTACTAATCGGGCCTCATAACGATCAAGAGAACCATCATATAAGAATTTGGTGCGAAAAACCCATTTGGAGGTAACTATGTTCGTTGAAAAAGGTTGAGGAACCAAATCTCCCATTTCATTTGCATGAAGTGCATCAATCTCTTCATCCATGACAGTCACCCACTCATGGTATTTGACAGCCGATTTGAACCCACGAGGAGGAGTGGTAACTAAAAGAGCAGAAATCAACCCAACATGAGTAAAATAATTTGGATATTTTGGCTTAAAATACATGTTTTTGATTGAGTTTGCATCGAATGTTGAGAAGATAAAGAAACCATTGGGGAGTTACTTGAGCGAGGTGGCAAAGTATGAGTTATAGGTGATTGTATCTCATCATCATCATATAGACAAAGTCATGTATCAGATGCAACAACTGGAGTTGGAATTGATAATGATAAAACACCCTCATAATTCATTTGAGAGGTAGAAGGCTCCATAAAATTAGATACATCGGCCAATTGGGCAACCAAAGAATCCGATGAGATACTCGAATAAGGAAAAAACATTTTCTACAAACGGGCATGACGAGACATGTAAAGGCATCCAATTTAAGGATCAAGGTAGCGATAACCTTTATACAGACTGTTGTATCCCAAAAAAAATGCATGGTATGATGCGAGTGCTTAATTTATGTTTAGAATAAGCCTTGAGACATGAGAAAACTCGATAACCAAATGGATGAAAATTAGAAAAGTTTGGTAAAGTACCAAAGAACAGTTCAAAGGGAGATTTACCCCCAAGTAGCTTTGTAGGAACATAATTTATAGTATACACCGACGTGCTAAAAGCAATAATCCAAAAGTGAACAGAAACATGAGAATGAAATAGCATAGCCAAACCAAGTTCTATAATATGATGATGTTTCCTTTCAACCTGACCGTTTTGAGCTTGAGTGCAAGGAAAAGATATGCGACAAAACAAGCCACTTGAGTGTATGATATTATGCACACGATAATCTTGAAACTCCATACCACCATCTGGTTGGAGTATTTTAATTTTTTGATCAAATTGATTTTCAACCATTAATTTAAAAAGAACAAATATGGCATAAATATCTGATTTCACCTGTAAAGGAAAAACCAAGTGAAGCAAGAGTAATCATCGATACAAATTGCAAAGTACAAATAACCATCAACAGAGGAAATAAGGGATTTCCCCATAAATCACAATGAATTAAACCAAGAACATGTAGTGTACTTTTAAGATTTTCATAAAAAGCCAATTGTTTACTTTTCAAAATTTGACGAGCAGTACATGTGATAGGATCAGGTAACAACGAGGAGACATACAAAGCTCCTGATTTTTGTAAGCTAGAAATAACATCAAAGTTTACATTTCCTAAACGAGCATGCCATAATTGAAATGGAGCTTGTAATTGACGTGAACTTAAAGTTGAGAGTAAATTAAACGAATCATCCCTCGTGTAGGTGTCAAAATACACGTTTAGTCCCTATTTTCAAAAATTAACTCGGATCGTCCCTGTATCATTATTTTTTCACTCGGGTCGTCCCTACAAACATAAAATGACCATTTTACCCTTAAGTGATTTCTTTTTCAATTTTATTTTATTTATTTATCATTTTCAGGTTTAAAAAAAAAAACAAAACAAATATCCACCCCACCCCTTCCCCAACTTCATCTCTCTTATTCTCACCATGTCCTCTTACTCTCCATTTCCGACGAACATGAAACAACACCACCACCGGTCAAACCCTAAACCCATTGAAATCGACTTTCATCCCAAGCACCACTACCGACATCCCTTTCACCTCCCCCGACCACCACAAGGAATGAGATGGAAGTGCATAGGTGACGATAACGCCCTTACAACAACCACCCCCATCATCAAAACCAAAAATTTTCACCATTAGGCCATCTCCAATGGGAGTTTAATGGAGGGTTTAATGGAGAGTTTAATATCATTAAACTCAAAATTCCCATTGTGGGAAAATGACTAGGATTCAATGGAATGGGGAGTTCAATCCCCATTGAACTCTATATTCTCTCTCCTCTCTCTCTCTCTCTCTCACACACACACACATATATATATATATATATATATATATATATATATATATTATTTTTTATTTTAATTTTTTAATTAATGTTAATTTTAATTGTAGTTTTTAATTTTTAATTTCATGCTAATTAATTTTTTAAAAATAATAATAAATAAAAAGAAAATAATAAATGATGTGACAATCCATTAAATTGTATAGAGTTTAATAGAGTGTAGAGTTTAATGGGTAAAGTTGTATAGTGAGTGGAATGTATATGTGTCAATCCATTGAACTCATATGAGTTCAATGCATTGGAGATGGTCTTAAATGAAACCTAGTTGATCCAATTTGATGTAAAACCAAATCTTTTTAACCCACAATTTCCATTTGAGCACTTGATTCAAGTCCAACTCCAAACCCACTTCAGTTGATCAAAGCAACGACTTTTCACTTCATCGATTTACCTTTTTCTAATCACCTGATTCACGCCCTTCAATCGTATCTGAAACCTTATGCTGCACTTCTTTATCATTCACCACCACCAATATCGTATCCCTAAATCATTCACCACCACCAATCCTGTCGGTTCGTTATCTCACAGAAGGGGAATTTTCTGAAATCGAGACCGAACCATTTGAAATCGAAGAAGAAGGGGTGTATGGTTCTTTCTTTTCTAACCCATTTGAGATTTCAACAATGAAAATCCATTAAGGGGGAAACTTGACTGGAAAGACGGTGGTGGTATAATGGATGTCAAAAGAGAAGAAGATCATGTTGGTGGCAGCACAGAAGGGCTTGTCGAAGCTTGCAGATCGGAGATGAGACATAGTGAGAGAGGATAGCAGGTGTTGAAGAAGAATAACGAGAGAGAGAGAGAGAGAGAGTTATCGGAGGTGGTGTAATGTAATTGAGAGAGGTAGAGAGGGAGCTTGCATTGATGGTGAGCAGGGCAGCAGGCAACGACGACGGTGGTGTGCGGTGGCGACAACGATGGTTTTTTCTGTGTGTGTTTGTAGCTCCAACGACGGTGGCATGTAAGTGTTGACGACGATGGTATTCTCTCACCGGAGATGGAGAAGAACTGAGAGTGACAGTACCTCAATACTTGTGAGGAAGAGGGGTGGTGATTTAGGTTCTTAAAAGAAAAAATATGAAAGAGGGAAAATTGTGATTTACAGAGATACGAAGAAGAAGAAGTGGGTATATGAGATGGGCCCATTTATTTAATGATTTTTTTAAAATATAATTTATAATAATAACAATCTAAAAATAAATAAAAAATAAATAGAAAAAGGCAAAATAAACATTTTATGTTTGGTAAATGATTTTAGGGACAAAACGTGTAAATTTTAACGATACGAGGGACGATCCGAGTTAATTTTTGAAAATAGGGACTAAACGTGCTTTTTAGCACTTGCACAAGGACGAATTGCATAATTTACTCTAAAGTTGATAACAGTGTAGAGTTCCATTGGTGAAGGATGTAGAGACCATTTTCATGTCTTCCTTTGCCCAAAACTTCCCTTGCTTGACAACTCTAAATATAAAGAAGCCATTAGCTAGTAAAAGAAACATCAACAGAATGATCATTGGTCAATTTACTAACACTAAGTAAATTTTTAGTGAGATTGGGAACAACAAAAACATCCTTAAGAGTTAATGAATTATTGATTTTTCAACTGCCAATACGAGAAATATTTTGAAGAATTCCCATAAGTAACCGTAATAAAATTTGTACCGGTGTATGGCATAGAGTTTGTGAGGTTAGTGGCGCAAGGTGTGAGATGAGTCGAGGCTACTGAATCAACATACCAATAAGAGGCACCAGAAACGTCTGCAATATTAGCACTTGGCGAAGAGGATGATGGTTGATAGATAAAATTACGGTAAACATGGAATGAGCAATCAATAACATAATGGACAAATTCATGAGATAGTTGGCATCATGGCTAACAACAACCATCGTTTCGACCACCACGATTCAATTTTCCATTGCCTCTACCACCTTGAGATGAACAATTACCATGTCGCCCATTACCTGCACCGCGATTAGAACTAGCTGACTAATGTTGAGAATTGGAGCGATGTTGATGTCGTGGGGATAAAAATGCAACAAAAGATGAGGGTGCAGGAGCCGACTTTACAAAACGTTGAAAGAGGTCTTGAATCTTAACTTTAGAAAGAAGAACACGAAATTAGGGCAATGTAATCATATTGAACTGCGTGGTTGAAAAGGTTGCAAATTTAGGACCAAGACCATGCAAAAACCATAATACTTGGTTGGTGTTAGAAACAGGATATCCAATAGCCGATAACTTGTCACATAAACCCTTGAATTGAATACCAAAATCAGCAATAGAACGAGAACCACATTTAAGAGTTTGAAGTTCATCAATCAATTGAATTTCTCAAGCTTTGGAGGAGTTATAATATGCAGTCTCAAGTGTAATCCAAACATCGCGAGCAAAATTACAACCAATAATCTCTACCATGGCTTCTTCAGAAATTTTTTTATAGGAGAAGACTTTTAATATATTTTTCCAATAACCATGATTTGGAGAAGGAAGGGCATGATTACCATTAGCTGGTGTCACTGAGATGGATTAGGCAGGAGCAGATTGTGTACCATTAAGAAAACCAAAGAGATTTTGGGACAAAAGCAATGTCTCTACCTGTGTATGCCATAAAATATAGTTAGAGGAAGTGAGTTTCATAGTTGACATGTGGATTAACGTAGCAAAGGGAATAGAGGTAGAGGAAGCCGCCGGTTGAGAGAAAAAAAAGCAGAAGAATTTATGATGAAATAGGGTTGGGCAGAAGAAATAACCTGAAGAAGATGAATGATCGAAGGGGCTATGGTTTGAAAAGAAAAACATAGTCTGATACCATGCAAGGGGAAGTTAATTTTCTCCACACCAAATAATGTGTGTGATTCTTGAATATACAGAGAAGTTGCAATCAAGTTACAATGATTGAAACACAAAAATAACTAAACTAAAATATAGGAAATATATTGACAACATACGGTAAATTACTTAGGTTTAACAACAACAATCATCTCTTATTTAAGTAGTATAATTTTTTTCTAAGATATTACAATCAAAGAAGATCTGATGTTTATCTTTTTCTAAAAGTCGATTGTTAGAAATTTTTATATTGATTGAAGAATGAAGTTGACTATTTTAATGTATGTGTTATATTTGATGTAATGATTGTCGAATAAGTTGGCTTGAATATTTAATACTTTTTCTATAATCCTCTGATAATAATGAGTTTGTTAGTATTTGTTTCATAAAAGAAATCGTGTTTACCTTTTGACTACTAGAGTGTACGTTCTAATCATTAATGAAACCAATTGGTCTTGAATGTTTTATGTTTAATTTTCTATAAGTAATTTGCTGGTATTTTTTTTTGTTAAACAAAATTGGTATTTGTCAATGGCGATTTCTTTACTTTTTTGGAACGGACAATTTCTTTACTTTAATCTGTAGTTATTTATGCATTTATCAAACTGACGTATTCGTTTATATTCATTTGTTGCAATGATCTTCCAAGAATCAAAAGACAAAAACTGAAAAAATATTTTTTTAATTACTACATAGTATTTCAATATCTACTATTATCAGTGATTTTTCATTTTAGAAAACTAATAACATGTATTTTTTTTATAAATAAATTTAAAGAATTGTATTATAATTTTTTCTTTAAACACCCTTTTTTTCTTTTTCACACGGACCAAAAATATATTTGGACTGATCTTATCAAAAGCAGACCTGTATCCATCAAATTATCACCTTTAAGATTGGATTGGTTATAAATCAGTTATCTTTTTCCAAACCTTATTATTTCATCTTTAAAGCAAGTAGATTATATATTCCAGTCCTGACATACTCTTGAGATTTATTAACTTGTGGCCCAATTTTTGTAGTTGGCCAGAATATGTAAATGCTGCATACAAAAAGTTAATTGGGCTGCCCAATTTCTGACTTACGTGTTAGAATATGCCCATCTGATTTCTAACTGTTTCTATGCAACATCTAAATGAAAACAATAATATTTAGACTTACGTTACTTAGTACATTTAGTGCTATTTGTTTTTCTAAAAGAGAAATTAAATATACTTTTACTTTTCTTCCTATAAATCCTCTTACCCAATTAAATGATTATATGTATCATTTTATTATATTTAGATTTCATTAAATGAACATTAAATATGACACATGTCATCATTTAATTGGATAGTAAAATTTTTAAAAACAAAAAGTAGGAGGATATTTAATTGTTCTTTTCTAAATAAACTACTTCTAACCATTTTTTGATGCACCACGCAGAATATACGTAACACTTGACATTTCATAACTATTTGTTTTTTAAAAAACTTATGATTTAAAAGCCGTTGCGCGTGTGCTGCGTGACGCAAAACCATCATATTCAAACATTCTCATCTCACTTTAAGTTATACTATTTAGCGTAAAACAGTTTTATTTTTTTCAGCATTTTATTATTTTAATAATATTATAAAGATATTATAAGCAATTCAAGTATATTTTACATAATTTCAAAACCGTTTGACAAATTTCATATAAATAATTTTTTTTGTTGTTACAATGTCTATAATAAAATATTACTAAATTATAAAGTTAATCACTAAATTTACAAAATCTATTGAAACTTACTGAATAAATAAGCATAGTCTTGGAAATTTTAACGATTAAATATATTGTTTGTTAAATTAACAATTTTATTTATTGTTATTTTCCAAAAAAAAAGTTAACTTAATTATTTTAATAAAACGTAAATCATTAAAATCATTTTATGGCTCGATCAAAATTACATATTAGGTTTGTAATTTTTATTTTGCATTGAAAGCCAACCGTTCTTGTGTTAATATTTTATTGTGCTTTTCATCACCGGTAAACATGAAAAAAACTATATTCCTTTTATTTATTTTTCTTTTTTAGTTATTTATTTATTAATTATATAATATAAATAATGTAATTATATAATATCAAAATTCCATTTTTCGTCCAACTTCATTTTATGAGGTCAACACTTAGTAGTTTTAGTTTTCTAATTTTTATTTTTTATTTTTTTATTTTATAAAAAAAACTAAATATATCAAATTAATAAAGTATTATCCTCTATAAATAAATATTTATATCAATATATGATTTTTATTTCAACTCGTGCATATTCAGATTATGAATCATAATAGTATTTATTAATATTAGTTCACATAAAAATATATAAGATTGATTTTCCTTAATGTCGTCGTATCATTTTTGTGTGTAGATTGATCCCCATAAACCATTAAACTAAAAAAAGAAGTTCCAAATTATGATGTGTTAAAATATATTATCATTTTACATGTAGTATATGTACTTTGAATCTAAATTCATTTAAAATACTCGGTATTTTATAAGTTTAAGTATCTTCGTAAAGGTGTAAGCTTGTACTATTTTTTCCCCAAAGGTGTAAGCTTATACTATTTTCAAAGGGATAGAGTAGTTATGATAGTAGGTGGCATGAGTTGTATTTATGATTCAAAGACATGTCAAACTTTCAGAGGTCCAAATTGAAACAAATAATGATTGGGGCACAAAAAGTGAGAAATGATATGTTGTTAGGTAGAGCAACATTAACCACTAATCTTCACAGCCTTTGAATTTCGTTACTCGTATCACATATTTTAAGCAACATTTTCAACTACTTTACGTATTTGTTTTTTTTTTCCTCATTACTAGCAATCAAGGATTTACGGTTAAATTTTTTTTTTTTTTGGAAATGGGAATTTTATAAAACTGAAAAACAGTATAGGGGCTTTGCCTAAAAGGAAAGGCAGGGGGAAAACAAAACAAAACGATCACACTAGGCTTGTCGAAAAAACCTGAAACCCGTTCTACCCACTCGATCCGTTCCGAATTCGGGTAGAATGGGTCGGGTAGAACGGGTAACGGGTATGAACATTCGGGTAATAGGTTAATCTGATAATAATATAGGTCGGGCTTTAGGTATGAATATTTATTTTCGAGTATACCTGAATACCCGAATTCGTTTTTAAATAATACCAAATATACAATGCAATCATGGACGCACACTTTAAATAAAACAAAACTCTTCGTTTCCTTCTTATGAACGATGACTCGACAGTCAACGCAAACTTGCAAAGGGAATACAACGCTGAAGCTGAAGTCCTGAACCATCATCACAATTCTCAGTTTCTCTCTATCGCACGTAATGGAATTAAAAAAGTACATAACATATTATAATGATTTGTATTGTTATTATAGATATACTTGTTAATTGTATGAAGTATTTTCCTACCAAATTCTTTATTAAACCAACCAACATGTAAAAAAATATATCAATAAGTGTCATTTAAGAAATTTTCGGGTATACTCGATAATTACCCGACCCGACCTTAAACCCGAAACCCGAAAACCCGAATTATAATATAGGTCGGGTATCGGGTATTATTTTCTTAAGGAAATACCCGTTCTACCCGAAACCCGAAATTTTACTCGTTCGACACCCCTAGCTCACACGATGTTAAAAAGGGCAGCAAAACCAATCTGCTCAAATACAAATACTCATATTGCCCATATGATTAATCTAATTAAAGACCGTGGTAATAATGCAATCGGCCGTTTGTGATGTAGAAGTGAACTTTCTATTGAAACACAAGTCGTTTCTTGCTTTCCACACGCACCATAAGGTCCCATACAATATAACAATAAGGATCATTCTTTTTTGGACATCGTCCCCAATTAACAGTAAAAGTTATAATATCTGTCACCGTATTGAAATCTGAACAGGTAAGTCACACCAATTAAGGATCCAACAAAGCACCTCATGCGTGTAGGAGCAAGTAGCCAACAGATAATCACAAGAACCCAAACCATCGTGACATAGAACACAAGTGCTAGAAGTGATGTTGATGCCCCTTTTAATAAGAGCTAAAGCCGATGGGATGCGATCATAACAAGCTCTCCAAATAAAGCTGCAAACCTTGATGGGAACTGACTTAATCCAAGTAATGGGTTTGAAAGTGTTGGAAGTAATTTTGGAGTCAATTAAATGCCTTAGACGACATACTTGAAAGTGCCCATCCGCTGCAAGCCTTGACCTCCACTTATCCAGGCACTCCGAAAAGATGAAATTCTCAAGGAGGGTAATAATTTGAGACAACTCATGAAGCTCCAAAGGATGTTTAGGTCTCCACTTCTAGCTCAAGAAAAACCACATTGATTGATCTGTTCCTTAACCGAACAAGATTTTAAAAAGTCTAAATAAAAAAGGAGAGGAAAACGAGATGCAAGAGTACCATCCCCTGTCCAGGTGTCACGCCCCGGCCGTCGGCGGAAACACCGGGCAGTGTAACGTCATTTCTCGTATCATAGTTATCAACTTCCTGAAAACACATGCATTTAAAATACGTCAACATAAAGTTGGTGAGTCCACAGGTTTTGACTCCATATAAAAATAATACATATTCCGAGTTTCAAAAGTATAGTTTTGAAAGTATAATTTTGACTCTCCGACGTTTACTATATATATCCTAGGTATAAAAGCTTACTTACCAAATAAGTATATACCTATAAGTCTCATATACTATGAATATAAGTGTTTGTAATTCCATACAAACGAAAGTTGCTACGTATAAATCTTATTTCAGTTCTATACTAGTAAAACCACTACGTATAAATCTATTTCAATTCTATACGAGTATGTGTGCTAGGTATAATTATCTACTTAATATACATGTAGTACCTAGGGTATAAGTAGGGGGAAACTTATACTTAACATTAATACTTGTATAACAACAAAGTATAATGCTTCTAACAATTTGCTACCATGAGTCTGTAACCGCTGCTTAACAACAAAACCTCTGACAAAACAATACACTCATGATTTACCATGAGAAACAAACACCGCACGCTTCATCGACGCCGAAATAAAAATAAAAGGAACGAATCGTCACTCGCTTGTCTTGGGTTGTAATCAACCAAGAGTGGGGTCGTCGTCTTATTCATACATGACTTCCTCGCTCACACGGGATTAACGGTTACAGGTCAGAGGACTTCCACTAAGATCCCCAATCTTAATTGATGAATGAGGTAGCTCATGTAGACTTTGACGACTTCCTATAGCTTTAACAACAAAAGCATTTTCATGTCTAAAACCCTAAGTCACTAGACTATGCTTTTAAACATTACTCCTAACTTCATAACATTTAGGCAGTATAACGGCTATATCTTGAAGTAAAACCAGGTTTTGTCTTGACCTAAAACCAATAATAACAACACATAACGTTCCTAGTTTTACCTTGACATAAAACTATCAATAACAATACTAAGTTTTATCTTAACATAAAACTAACAATAACAACATATAACATATCCAATTTTATCTTGACATAAAACCAATAATAGCAACATATAACATACCTGGTTTTATCTTGACATAAAACCAATAATAACAACATACTTATCAATTCACATGTAGAACTTCCGAGTATAACTCCGGAACTATATCGCACACAAAATATATATAGAATCCTAAGTATAACTCAAGATCTACATTAGTATGACAGTAACATGCTAACAACTTTACGATAGTTGTATACTTTCAAATACGAAATAACTATATCTCGGTTATTATAACTATCTACGTTGATACTGATATATACTATCATATAAACATAATAATAACATATATATAATATTTAGCATGTGTTTTCCCCTGAAAATATTAGAAAGTGGGGTCGTGAAACTCACCTTAATAGCATGATTATAGAATCTAAACGGTCAGAGACTCATCTTTGTCAGGCTCGGGAAGGGAAAACGGCCTTCGGAAACGAGAGAGAATGAAAGGAGAAGGTGTAAGGATTGAATGAGCTTTGATCGCTATTTATATTTAGCATGTGTCATCCTATAGCCTTAACGCATGTTTTCTAGCTCCGATTAGTGTCTGTTGACTCCTCACGTCGTGAGTTCAGTCAAATTAGGGTTTCTGACAGCTGCATCTTCGGAAGGCCATAACTTTTGCATACAAACTTCGTTTTCGGCGTTCTTTATATGCACGCGTAGGTAATTCCGAGTACTACGACTTTCTTTTAGACTCCAATAGCTAATTCTAAGTCTATTTTAAATCCCTCTTGTTATAAGGCATTATAGCGTTAGAATTTATCATAACTTCTTCACGCAAAGTCAGATTTAGATGTTCTCTATATTTTTGTAATCGTATGAACGTATACTTTGAGTTGTATCATGAAAGTTCATACTTTAACATGAATTACATAGTAAGTTTATCACATTACTAGTTTAACAAAATCACATTACATGATTGGCATAATCACATGTGATTGTTATTGACCTAATTTTGACGGGTGTTACACCAGGCCTCAAGCCAAAAGAGGGTCATGCTTCAAAAACCTACACAACATTTGAGAATATTATAAATGTTAATACCTATACCCTCTAGATCAGAAATGTTGGTGATTTAATATCATCAATATTATTTAAGTGTAATAGGATTAAATTTGTTGACTAAAAGTGATCTTGATGAATATTGAACATGTTAGGATGGTGTAGGAGTGCACACTTATTCAAGTTTTTCAAGATTCAAAATACATTGTTATTTAGGGGAGAAGCCCCTAAATTAACGGGGTTCCAGGGGCAGCGCCCTTGGGAGCGGGGTCCAAGGGGTGGCAGCCCCTGGCGGGGTCCAAGGTGCAGAGCCCCTAGCTGGGGTTGAGCTGCTAGGTCAGCACATAAATTTTTATATAGGATATATTAATATATTAAAAATGCATTAGAAATTTTTTTTTTAGATAATTGACCATTGGTTTGACCCTTATCCAAATACCTGTTATTATGTTAGTTTTTATGGTTTATGACATTTTTCAGACAGAGATCATAAATCTGTTTTTTGGTCATTTTCTGGTACATCTTGAAGAACTTTTTCATAGACATTCTCTGATTTCATATCTATGAATTTCATCCAATTGAGTGTTTGATTTGTACCATCGGAATACTTCAATTTGATAGTGAATCACGACTTTTAGAGAATCCAAACAATCTGTTCATCCCCTATTTCTAACAAAAATTGAAGTATTCTGTGATCATGGCAAATGGTGATTTTGTGAAGGATATGACAAGCAAGTTTAACAAATTGAACAAGTTTGAAGGACAAGATTTTCGTAGATAACAGAAGAAGATACACTTTCTCCTTACTACTTTGAAAGTGGTGTATGTTCTAAGTACACCCATGTCAGTCTTACCAGAATCTGTTGAAGATGAACCTTTGGAGGAAAAAAGAAGGAGATCAAATTGGGAAAATGATGATTACATATGCCGTGGTCATATTCTTAATGGTGTGTCTGACTCTTTGTTTGATATCTATCAAAATTTCGAATCTGCAAAAAAGAACTGTGGGATTCTCTTGAATCTAAGTTCACGACTGAAGATGCTTCTAGCAAGAAGTTTCTTGTTAGTAACTTTATGGGTTACAAGATGATTGACTCCAGGCCTGGTATGGAACAATTCCATGAAATGTTAAGGATTCTGGGACAGTTTGCTCAACAAAATATGAAAATGGATGAAGCCATTTATGTGGTTGTGATCATTGACAAACTACCCCCTTCCTAGAAGGATTTTAAACACAATCTGAAACATAACAAAGAGGAATTGACTTTAATTCAACTTGGAAACCATTTACGGATTGAAGAGTCCTTAAGGACTCAAGAACTTGATGACAATCCTAAAGGCAAGAACCAAGTTGCTTCCTCTTCTGTGAACATGGTGGAAGGAGAAACTTTAAAGAATCCCAAGAAGTCTAATGTAAAAAAGGAAGTTTAAAGGAAAGGATGAAAATTCTTCCAACAAGAAGGCTAACTTGGTTTGTTGGAATTGTAACAAATCGGGTCACTTCAAGAAAGATTGTCGTCTTCGCAAAGTGAACAAGGATGGTACCGATAGGGGCATAGCTAGAATTTTTGGATAAGGGGGGGGGGGGGGGGGGGGCTTACACTTGTATCTATTTTTTTTTTGAAAAATTCTATTGATTTTTTATCCGAATTAGCAACTATAAATTAAACACAATAATATTAACAAGTTAATAATTAAATCATAGATTAGAATATATATATATATATATATATATATATATATATATATATATATATATATATATATATATATAATCAACCCCCTAAAAACTTATAAAAATAATCATCTTAGAATAACTTTAGTAGATTGTGATGAGTAAAAGGATTAGATTATGATTTTGGACTTTGAATTCCAAATTTAGATTATCTGGGAAAATTGTTAAAATCAGAAATTAATATTTATACGTTGTTATTTGTCATGCTAATTATAATCTGTTTTAAAATTTTGATTTTCTCATTTTGAAAGATTGAAGCCAGAATATAGGACATGCAAGTATATGATGAGAGTTCGTAATTAATAATATATAATAACTTTTCTAAAGAATCAAAGTCATGCTTCCACTTAAAACTTAAAGAGATGAGGTATGATAATCGACAATTTCTGATCAAGTCAAAGTCAAATAAAGTCAACGGGTCAAAACGGTCCACTCAACTAGCTCTTGTATGGTGAACTTACTCTATGTTTACTGTTGTACGACTCCCTATCTTAATACAAATTATCACTTAAAGGTTTAATGTGTTCAGGAAATCTAAGCCCTAACCAGGGTAAGTGGTGTAACGACTCGATAAAACACTATTACATACCCTTAGGGGCGTATAGCATTCACAACGGGGCTTAATGGGGTTTACAAACCTTGCATTACAAGGCTAAACTCTAACAAAGGTCACAAGCATAGTCTCTCTCAATCTCTCTCACTCTATCTCTCTCTATCCCAAATCTTTCCCAAATCTCTCTCAAAATCCCTCTTAACTTTTGATAATCACTCGGGGCATCCCGAACCTTAACTTAGTCGAAAACCACTCGAAACGGGAAGATTAATTGAAAAACCGCAAATATAGGGCCGAAGCCCCCTTAGGACCGAAGCCCCACCCTTGAACCGAACCCACCCTAAAACCGAACCTTCCATAAGACCGAAACCTACCTTCGGTTCGGATCAACCTTCGGTCCGAGAATCACTTTTGGTTCAGACTCACTTTTGGTTTGTTTCAGCAAACTTTGGTTCGGTTCAAGCCACTTCGGACCGAAGCTGCTTTTGGTTCTATCCAAGAACCTTCGCTTCTGACCCTCAGAACTTCGCAGATTCGCTTCTTTTTCCCGGTTTTCAACCATTTTCATGTTTTAAGCTCGTTTTCGATGATTTTGATGGGGTATTTTCACCCAAACTCATATTTTGACATATGAGACCCCATAAATTCATATCTTACCCATATTTTTGGGAAAATTCTTATTAAAGAAAATATCTTTTGTACAAGATATTATCTAAAGGTTGGTTGACTTTTAGTTATGACACCATACCCACTTTATGTCACTATGCACACATTACCATGTCAAATCATTGTCCTTCTTCTACACTCCCCCAACACTCCATCAGATTTCTTACACCTAATCCACCTAAAGATCTATATCTATCACACTTCCCAAAAGTTTCATTTACCACACTCTTCAATCAAATACTCTCTCTCTCTCTCTCTCTCTCACTCTTCTCAATTATTCTCTGGAAACAAGAACTCCAGGAGGTCACGAGTTCTTCCCTCATTTTTGGTAAGTTCTTCATCGCTACTCCTAAGCATCCTTCATTGCTTCACTCAAAACATGGATTTCTTACACAAATATCATCATATTTGTTCTTAGGAACTTCAAATCTTCAAGCATTCTCCAAGTGTTCTTGACTTGGAAACCTCTTTTCTTCAACATCCATCTTAGGGAATCACTCAAGGTGAGTTCATACCCCTATTTTTTCATGTTTTCTTCAAGTTTTAAGGGGGAGAATACAAGTTACAACTCCAAAAACATACTCTATACAACTAACAGCTTTCAACATAAAAGTTAAGGTTCATTCACAAACTGTTTTGACCAACTTAAACTTAATGTATTTCAAAACTGTTTAACATGAAAATATTTCAGGTTTATACCTTTCTAATGACTACTTGCACATGTTCATACGATTTTTCTACAATTTATGACGATTTTTATAAGACAACCTATCATTTCTGAAAGTATTTCGGACTAGTCTGTGAAGATGGACATTTTCACACTGGTTAGAGACCTCTAAAAACTATAAAAAAGTTATGAACAAACTAGACATATTTTCTAAACCCTCAGAGTTTACGGATTCTGATTTCGATCTTCGATGATTTTTATATGATTTTCTAAGAATAGGTTCAGAAAAGTTAAAACTAGAAAAATGATTAACAAGTTCATGTACACTTTATAGCATGCTGAGCAAAGTGTTTACTATTATATAAATACATGTTGTTTATATTTCATGTCAATTACCTTCGTAAGAAGGTGTACATCATATACAAAGGATTACTACCACTACAAACATTTTAGATAAACTATAATAGGTATAGTTATGAATAATTTACACCACAAACTCACTACGAAGAGTTCATTTCCACTAAAAGAGGTTTTCATTTCACTTTACGTAAATCTACTAATGAATAAATTTGTGAGACATTCGCTTCACGATACTTATAAAGTAGCGCATTTAAGTCCTGTAATTGTAACCAGAGTCTCTTGTAGGAAGTCAAGTGTGTATTTAAGGGTTTTTTGGGCATAATTTTTGGATTTGGGATTGGGTGAAACTCACGATCAGGATGTTTTGAGTATTCTTTATGCATGGTTTGGTGGTGTTCCTAGTTAGGGAACTAAGGGTAGGTATGAAGTTTAGATGATCATCAGTCCTAAGGGTATGGATTTTGAAGTTTAGAATGATGAGTTCTCGGTTTTGGGGAGTATATTGATATAGTTGGTTTGTGGTTGTAGTTTTTAGAGTTCCCAGTTTGAGTGGTTTTCTCTAGAAGTTAGGTCATATTTAGGGAGAGAAAGATAGTTTTTATGGTCGAGTATTTTCAAGTTATTGGGTTGTTGTTGGAAGCTATGGGTTTCTGAGTGGTCTCTTGAGTTTCTTTATAAGATTCCTTGATTTCGAAATGGTTAGAGGGAGCTTATGAAATATGTTGGTGTTGTTTAAGAGATCCAAACCAAGACAGATTTCGAGGAAAAATTCTAGTTTAAGTGGGGGAGAGTTGTAACATCTTGTTTCGAGAAGTTTCTTATTTTGGGAATATGGATAATAAATGGATCAAGTAAAAGCCTTGGGCTTCAAGGGAATAGGTTTTAGACCCTATTGGAGGTTGATAATATTGGTTATGAGATCCAAGCCCTTGGTTTGTGTTTTGGAGTCAAATGGTAAAATGGGATAAATGATGTTTCAGACTTCTTTCATGAATTAAGGAATTTAGTTCAAGATGTTTTAATTCAAAGGTAATTAGACAGAGTCGTGGGGATCTTTAATACCTTTTTGTGCACATAAAGGATGCCGAAAACGGAGTTGAAACGAAGAAGTTACGACTATTTGAAGTTGAAGTGGAAACTAGGGGTTTTCTCCTATACAGGGTGTAGGAAAGTTACGTAGGGAGTAGCTGCTACACATGGTGTAACTAAAAACTTATGTAGTGCCTAACTAGTTGATTTATCGACGTGGGTTTAATAACCTACGCAAGACATAGTCTAACGTCCCACTCGTAATGACATGAAATTTTCATTTTTTGATTAGTAAATCGTTACTACATAATATTTCCATAAAACCAAGGTAATCAAGATTTATCAAAACATCATGAAATCAGAGTAAATCACAGAATGCGGAAACATGTGGTGTGTGCTCTACAATCTTCCCGAGCTCTTCCATTTGAAAACCGAAGCACCTGAAACATAAACTGAAAACCGTAAGCATAAAGCTTAGTGAGTTCCCCAAGATACCACATACCACACATACATAAAACACACACTTGGCCCCGACCCTCCATTGGGCCTCGCCTGGTCTTGAGTTCCACTCAGCCTCAGGCCCTTCCCGACATCAAGCCCTGCCCGACATCGAGCCCCGCTCGGATTACATACCTATCCATCACTAGGCCTCGCCTGATGTTGTGCCCCACCCGATACACACATAATCATACAACCATATAATCATATAAACATATAACCTTACTAGAACATGCAGTAATCACAAAGACTGTAGCATACCATACAATCATCGAGCCCCGCCCGACATCGGGCCTCGCCCGGTAAACATAAAAATAAATATCAATAACTTACATACAATATATTCATCAGGCCCCCCCTGGCATCGGGCCTTGCCCGATAAGCGTACCATCATAATACACATGCAAGAGTCACGCAGACATCTAGCACCCTAACATATACATCATGGGCTAACATTGGTGCTTTTGACCCGCTAAACCCAATGAGTAGACTAACCTCATACTGCCAAATTGCATAGACGATTCCTGGCTGTTGGCTGACAGATTCCCCGAATTTTCAATATCAAAACAACACCCAATTAACAATTGGGTTCCAAACCATAACCATAAATCCGTACTCGGGGTAATAAGACCATTTTACCCATAACCTAGTTTGGTCCAAGACTGAGGCCCACACATACAATCCAAAAGGCCCAAACATGGCCCAACATAACCCATGGACAAACCTGATCAAACTTCTGGTAAAAGTAAACGTCAACAGTACATATTGACCAAACATGTCGTGTTTCCCCTTGGACACGCCGTGTTCTTCCATCATCTAGGTAATTGGGAAAACCCCAGTCAACACGTCGTGTTGGCTTGCAGACACGCCGTGTTTGCTTGAATTCCAACAACTTAATACATTAAGCTACTCTCTCCAATTCTAAGGGCTCCAAAGCTCAGATCTAGACCAAAATGAGACTTAGAAGGGTAAAGTTTCCATCTTTACCCATAGGGATTACCAAAAAGGGTCCAAACCCAACCAAAAAGGCTTGATAGAGCAAGGGCTTAACCAATAAGCACTTAATCCTTGAAGACAACCCCAAAACATAGATTTGACTTTCTTGAGCAGGAAAACCACGTAAAGTTGCCAACTTTACGTTCATACATGTCTAAATGAAGCTCTTAAGCTTAAAAAGGTCTTAACAATGGACTTAATGCATTCATGTAACCAATTATCTCATAAAGCTTGCACCTTTATGCTTAAGGAGTCCAATATCAACTAAAATTTAGGATAACAAGCCCTTAAATGTCTTTACTCTCTCCTCAAACCAAAAAGGTACCAAAAGCACAACAAAGCACAAAAGAAGAGATCTAAAACATATACAAGTCAAGATGCAAACTTGATACCTCAGAAAGCATCCCCATAAGATGATGATTCTGGATCTAAATCCGTTTCCCCAAACAAAGCAACTTCAAGATCTCCTCTTCCTTCACAAAAACCAACAGTGAGCACTAATAACTTCTTACTAGCTCAAGAACACCAACAAGAGACTTAAAGATTAATTTTAGGGTTTTAGTGTCAATGGAGGCTGGTAAGGAAACCAACCCTTGGGGATTAAAGAGATTATATAGGGTGCAACATCCTACAAATTAGGGTTTCCTTCCAAGTTTCCAACATGTTGTGTTTACACACCAACACGCCGTGATGACCTTAATGAGGAGCACACTTTTCCTTAACTAGACATGCCATGTTGGTTCCTCCAACACATCATGGCCGGCCCTCAAAATGGAATTCATTCCTTACAATTAGTCTTCAAGATTCCGGGTGTTACACATAGGTTATGTTAGATTAAAACCCTAAATCTTCGGTTTTGATCCCTATTTAAGGGATTTAACTTATGGGAAACCCTCTCATGACTAGCCTTTATCACCTAAGATCATTCCTTTAGAAAACCTAGCCTCCTCTTACTTGTTTTGAGCATTGACATCATTTATGAGCTTATTTCTCCATTGAAAGATTGAATCTTAAAGAGCAAGGTGGTGGTAAAGTGTATAAAAGAAGGGTTCAAGTATAGATCCAACAAGGTTACTTCATTCCTGGACCATTGTAAGTAAAAAGCTTCTAACTTGCTTATTTGTTTCATGGATCTAGTTATTTGTCACATTTGCCAATTTTTGGTCCCTCGAGCTTGTGTTTTGGGAGTTGTAAGAACTCCAACACCTTTTGAGCTATATGGGACACTCTTGGGACTTATTGGAATAGGAATGTAACATCTTGATTTTCAGTTGTTTTACAATTTGACCCTTGGTTGGTGCTTGTTTTGCAAAGTTGGTCCCTAAGTGGCAATTTCATAATTTTGACCATTTCTTACGTACGATGGGCGTACTCTGAGTACTATGGACGTACGTAGACAGGGTGCAAACCCTAATTTTTTGGGTTTGGACCCTATTTAAGCATCTTTATGGCCTCATGCACCCTTTTATCTTCAGCCCCTTTCCTCATTTCGAAACCTGAAAGTGTGTGAATGCCTTGTGAAGCTTGAAGAGCCTTTTTGGTGCCATTTTGGAGCTTTTGGAGAAGAAGGAAGAACCTTGAGGTTGTGGTGTTTCACTCAAGGCCTTGGATCTTGTTGGATTAGTGTCTAAGTCCATACTATTTTGGTATGTACTTGACCCGATTATGAGCATAGTCCTTTTGGGTTGCCTTCACCATAATAATATGTAGGATGAATTAAGGAGAGAAAGGTTTAATTATGATTTATTAATATATTATGAGAATAATATATTAAAGGGGAAATCATATTGTTTAATTAATATTAGTCAAGAATAAATAAAGAATTAGTTTTGTGGCTATAAGAGATTAATTAAACTTAAGGGACTTATTGTGTAATTATAAGATAATTACATAGATGGGCTAATGGACTTCGTAGAAGTTGGAGTGGACGAATTCTATGGGGAAACCCATTAGAAATCGTCCAAGACTTCTAAAGAGGGAGTCCATGGGCTGCTTAGGGCTTAAGCAGTCAGATTAGGGTTTCCTGGCTGTAAACCCTAATAGCCATCATATATAAGGAACCCTTATGGCCCCAAAAACGTGGGGAGTACTTCCTTTAGGGTTTCCAGCCATTTTTGGTGCCTCCTCTCTCCTCCCTCTTCATCCAAGTTGCTTAGTGATGTTTGTGACTACATTAGAGGTGCAACACTTGAGGCACTAAGCTTTCTAAAGCCAAGGATTGATTGTTATTGCTATATAACAATCAAAGGTAAAATCTAAACTCTAATTTCAGTTATAGTTTATTAGATCTAGGGTTTATGACTTTGGATTATCAATTTCATGTTCATTAGACAAACTAGATCCAAAAGCTATTAGGGTTTGCATGTACACCATAGGAATGATGTAGTGCTCAAAACCCATCAGTGGTATCAGAGACTAGCGCTGTTTTTTGATGAATTGATGCTTATTTGATAGTTTATTGGCTGAAAAATTCGTGTTTTGCCCTTCTGCTTGACTGACTCAGCGAGACAGTAGATGAACTAGGCGAGTCTGGCTGACTCGGCGAGTCCAAGGGTCTGGCAGTGTTTTTTTGGCGATTTTCTTGCTGTTTTGACTTGGGATTCTTACCATAAATGTTTTTAATTAATAGAATCCGATTTTTATTGATTTTGGGTGAATATCCTTACCAAAATAGTAGATAATTACCATTTAATCAAATATGATCTTATAAGATAATGTTTCATTATTTGAGTTATTTGATGAATTATCTTGCAAGAAATTTGATTAGGTCAAAATTAGATAATTGTCTTATTTGAATTGTTGATCTAGAATGTTCTTGGAAAAGTTTCAAATTACTCCCTTTAGGTTTCATAGTTTAAATTTAAACTTAATAGTTTTTGTTTTTTGAAATTTAAATAGTTGAACCATAATGTTTTGAAATGTTTCAAAAATTGCCCTCAAGTTTTGGAATTTAAAATTTCGATTAATAGTTTAATTATGTAATATTTAAATTCTAAAACCCTAGTATTTTGAAAAGTTCAAATTACACCCACATGGTTTTGTTAAGTTAATTAAAAGTTTAATTAAAAGAGAAAGTTAATAAAACCACCTAGTATTTTAAAAGTGTAAAAAACACCCTATACTATATATATGTAACATTAAAAGTCTAATATATATATATATATATATATATATATATATATATGAGTAAAGAGTCAGTCTTACCGTTAGTAGGCCTCATTCACGAAGCTGGTCTATAAGGGGTGTTTAAGGAAATTGCTTATAAAATGGCGATTGAATAGGTATCCACTCTTACCCACCGCACTCTTGACTAGTGGAGGGTCGTTAGCCAAACGGGTAGGATAGGATAAAACCTTCCATTATAAGTATAATGAAGTACAAAGTAACTAAATGCTTTTACAAATTCTCAAATCATAGTTACTTTAGGCAAAATGTGAAATTGTATGCTAATCCATGGAATGACACTTTGTACCATTGTCGAGACGTTAGTGGAGCGTGTGTGGTTAACCGACACACTAATTTGGGTTTGGCATTGGTAGCAAAGGGTGACTCGATGGTTATCATAGATCAATGGAGCGTGTGTGGCTAACCGGTACATTGATTAGGTGATAGTATCATTGAGTGCACCACATGATTCGCACGGTTATTCACACCTTGTTTGTGATCCTCGGCATCCCAGTCGCAAATAGTTGGGCATAATCGAGATTAAACATGCCATTGAAAAGTTCAATGAATCTCAAAAGATCTAGGAGTTTCAATTAATTTAAAACGTAAATTTCTTTTTGTTTTTCATGGTGGAAATTGGTAAATCGTCATTTGCCTACCTTCAAATATTCTGCAACTAGATTACGGCATCCCTTTTCTAGGTTGTAGAGTATTGTGTTGGATCCTAGCCTTGATGTTTCATTTGGGTGTTACATCAAGGATTCTAATCAACTTGACTTGCATTTCTCCCGTTTTGTAGATGTATGAATCTAACAATGGTCTTCGCACATCCCATTGAACAAGTTTTCCAAATAGAGATGATATTCCACGATATGATCGAGGAACCAGAGATCATACTTCACTTCCTCCACCTCCTCCAATTATTCTCCCTGACCTATAAGTTCGAAGGATTGAAAAGTTCAAGCTCACTCAATCCCTTTTGGCAAGTAAACACGAAGATGGGAAACCTATGTGTGTACACGTCTTAGAGATGAAGTCACACATTGACAGGTTAAGGATGTTGGGTGTCGAGATTTCAGGTGAGTTGGCTGTTGACCGGGTTCTTCAGTCACTTCCTGAATCATATAGTGAGTTTGTTAGAGAGTACTATATGATGGACCACGATGTGACGTCATTGATTTGGCCTATTTGCTTATAGATGCTAAATCAACAATGATTTGGCATGTTGGTCAAGCAAATATGTCTGGTGAATCAAACTCCCAAACTTCAATGGACACTGACAACTTTGGAAGTCCAGAAAGGACTAAGTATGAGATTGTCCCATGTGCTGTGCCAAAGGAGTCCATTTGCTTTTATTGCCAAGAGAAGGGGCATTGGAGACAAAGCTGCCCTATTTACCTGAGAGACCTAAGAGATGGGAGAGTCAAGACGAATGACTCTGCTTCAGGTAAAATCCAATAACTAACTCTATAAGTTCCTATTTTTTGATTCTTAATACATGATGTGATAACATTACATTTTGATGAAGCGTACTGAATCTGATCTCGAAGAAATGGATTTCGATCGCATGGGTTCAAAGATCAGATTTTTGAGCTGCTACTTTAGAGTTAGGGTAGATTGCTAAGAAATATGTAATAGCATAATTTTCAGTTGAATTGCATTGTAAGGACAAATATTTTTTGCAATAAAATAAATTTTGATTTTGTCGTATTTGTTTATCCTTGCAATGACATGTATGAAAAATTGATTTTTGAATGTTTCTACTATTAGCAATAATGGATTTGATTCTTAATTATGTTATTTGTGGAAATGTCGAGAATTTACCAAATAGGGAGAGTTTCTCATCGCCCAAGTTTCAATTGGATAGATACTTGGAATCATGCAACATGTATTGTATGATGATTGAAAAAAAACTTTCATATTTGGGAAATTGAGACTAGTTCCTTGACAAAGAGTCAGGTGAAGGACTAGGAGATCGAGTATACTAGGTTGTGCGTTGATCAAGTCCACCACAAGAGTGATAAATATATTCGTCATGATTTACTAAAGTTTAGTAAATATGATTATACTTATACGATTAAGTGTAATTCTTAGTTGATTGAAGAGGTTTCAATAAATGGCAGAACGAATAAGAAGAATTAAGAAGGCAGAAAGATAAAAGTTTATCTATTCTAAGAAGAAGGGAGAGTACCTTTTATCATGTTTTATGATAAGTCTTGATGATTAAGAACCATATCTCAATTGATCCTCTAAGTGAATCTTAGTGCACTTGTATGTCTAAGAAGAAGAATCGGGAATTGTGGAAATGGTTAAATCAAGAAGTCTATCATACTTCGTTCCAATATTGAATCTTAGAGTCATACTCCAAGGTTGCGAATTGAGTGACACATCTTTAGTAGGTTTATAAAACTCAAAAAATGTGGAATTGGAAAAAATCTTCTTATTCCTGCAC
The DNA here is from genome assembly GCF_051521515.1 of Lactuca serriola. Lineage (NCBI taxonomy): Eukaryota > Viridiplantae > Streptophyta > Magnoliopsida > Asterales > Asteraceae > Lactuca > Lactuca serriola. Next base: position 202,788,930 of record NC_136409.1, read on the forward strand.
ATTTGAAATTGGTAAGTTGTGATGTCTTGCAGAAGACAAAGACCAACAAGAACCAATTAAGCTAAGTGTTAGTCTTGATAGGATTTCGCACTAACTCTTGAATATTTGTTTTGTCAAGAAAAGTTCCTTGACAAAGAGAATTATATATGTCAAGAAGTTAGTGGGAGTCTCAATTGTCTTGAAAAGTTCAAGAACAAATCAAGAATAAATCGATAAGTAAATCACTAGCACACGACTTGAAGTTGGCGACCTATCGCGTTGACATAATTTTGTTTCTGTGCCATTCTAGATTAAGTTAACTATGCAATATGAGGTCTATGAGTTCTCAATTGGATTGCATAAAGGCAAGGCACCCTGATCAATGGAAAGTACATTGATAAGGTAAGGGTGAGCTTGTTAACAACCTGGAAGCAATGGTGGGCATTCATGCTGCCATAAGGAGAGAAATCAAGATTGAACAAGTTCAATCCATATGAGTTGAATTTGTCACAAACATTGTCTTATGATTGTTGTTATGACAAATTCACATGGATAGGAACACATACACTTTAAAATCTAAGTGTCATAAGGTTTATCTCCTTCATGAAAATGATTGTGAGGAAATGCTTTCACTAAGAGAGATTTTAAGAAGATTGCAATTGTGAAAATTGTATTCTCAAATTCGATTATGATTACGAAATCCCTCTTCATAGTTCGAATTGTGAGATTTGGCAATTAGTCTGAACATTTGGGACTTAGTAACATAAGCTCTGAAGTTGTTTAGACACACATGTGAGCTTTCTAAGACAAAGGTGTATGAGTTTAAGAAGCTTGATAAAGGCTTATCAAAGCATCAAGTATTTAGAAATATGAACTTAAGGAATTCAATAAGCATTGTTTTATGAAAGTTCAGATGTTTTCTAGATATATGTTAAAGCTAGTGGGAGCATAAGTGTTATGCTTGTATGGTAATAATCATCGTGTTAGTGGGAGCATGATTATTATTTCAAGTATTGCAAGTTAGCAATATTAATTATAGAAAACAAAGATTCACTTTGCAAAGTTGCAGGGGTTGAAAAGTTGTTTTGCTATAATTAAGGGAGAGAATATTATACTTCATTTCAAATCTAAAGGCTTAGATTGTGGAATTTTAATCAAATTTAGTCAAATATATATATGAATGTTGTGTTGGAATGGTTCAACATGAGGAAATTCTATATATGGAAAGGATAATTGCATTCTCAAAATTTGGTTATGATTACGTCATCCCTTATCATAATCAAAATTGTGAGAACATGACAATTAGAAATATTATAGCAAAAGATTGGTAAAGTATCACGTCTTTATGTAAGACATTATGAATCGTGTCCCATACGCTTTGGGTATAGGATCGATTGCATATGCTCTAATGTTTGATCATTCTAAAATTTTCCAAATGTTTAGCGCATTAAGAGGGAAAAGGGACTAGAATGTTTTTTTGACTAAAATATTTAAACAACTACCAAAGGACGATCTAAAGTTCGCCAAGGATTTGTTGCTCGTGAGTAGTTGGAAGTATAGTGTTGGATGGGCCATATCGACATTATTATGAATATATAAGATTATATTAAGAATGAGTTGTCGTATGACAAATATGGAAATGTTTTCCTATTGGGTGTTGGAAATTAAGAATTTATGTCTAGATTAGAAAATTTTATGCAAAAAGGATGTTCAAAGGAATGTGCTTTGAGTGAGAAACGTCACATCTATAGAATTGTTTTGTAACAATTTCTGATAGAGACCTTGTAATTTCACTGGCCAAGTCTTGGTGACTTTTATGCTATAACTTTGCGAAAGGATCGTTGCATAAAATGTTAGAATCTAACATATTCTAGTAGTGGCGAGAACCTTGTGTTCTTACACTAACGATGAGGATTAGGAATTGTGAAATGAACATCATTGGAAAAGTTTTCAATTGATCTATTTCACAAAGCATGGACCATAGGAAACAAAGTGTGCATGCTTGGAGCATGGGACAATTATTGTTGTAATTCAAGTAATAAGTTGATTTTCTGAAACAGTAAGCAATGAATAATGAGTAATCAATATGGTGTTTAAATAAAAGTGTTTTATTTATGCACAAATTTTTTGGGGCCATATAGGATTAATATTATTGTTGCGTTTCTCTCTACATGTTTTGACTTCCAGAATAACTAGGTTATTCAAACATCCACAGTGGGTCATACATTGGGAGTAGGTATGAAGAAAGACTGTCATGAATCTGTCTGTAGATTGTCTAAGTGTTTAGACATAACACAAGTTTGTTGCAGTGTTCATGAGTGCTTTATTAAGATTAGAGTATTAGATCAAACCCACGCTCACTTGAATCACTTCATGGTTTTTATCACAAGTGATTATGAGACGATAATATTGTATATTCTTGAAACTGAGATGTGTGAGTTGTTATTTGCTGGGCGGTTGCACATTGATGATAAGTAAACGCACAAGTAACTTGGTGTTATAAAACTTATTATTGTGTGTGATTCGATCAGTAGATGCAAGCGAGCATTTGAGTCAAAGTTTATCAATTCCTTTTACCTAAAGTGGGATAAAAGTGATATCTGTGGGCCCCTCGATGATTTAGTGATGTCACCCTAAGCGCTTGGCTAAGCCGGGACTAAGTTGATGTGTTCAATTGTAGTCTGTTGTCAGTCGTCATAAATCAGAAGTCGGGAAACAGTATAGAGAGAATGATCGAAATTCATGTCTTGTGTCTATACGATATCTTGAGAATAGAGGAATATATGATCCCTTATCTAAAGGACATGCTATCTGATAAGATCAGAGTTGACAGCGGCATTTGAAAGCTACGATTGCTGATCAGGTTCTGAAGTTATGCAAAATAGTTATTAGACTTATCCAAGTGGGAGACTGTTGGATTAGTGTCTAAGTCCATACTATTTTGGTATGTACTTGTCCCGATTATGAGCATGGTCCTTTTGGGTTGCCTTCACCATAGCAATATGTAGGATGAATTAAGGAGAGAAATGTTTAATTATGATTTATTAATATATTATGAGAATAATATATTAAAGGAGAAATCATATTGTTTAATTAATATTACTCAAGAATTAATAAAGAATTAATTTTGTGGCTAAGAGAGATTAATTAAACTTAAGGGACTTATTGTGTAATTATAAGATAATTACATAGATGGGCTAATGGACTCCGTAGAAGTTGGAGTGGACGAATTCTATGGGGAAACCCATTAGAAATCGTCCAAGGCTTCTAAAGAGGGAGTCCATGGGTTGATTAGGGCTTAAGTAGTCAGATTAGGGTTTCCTAGCTGTAAACCCTAATTTCAGTTATAGTTTATTAGATCTAGGGTTTATGGCTTTGGATTATCAATTTCATGTTCATTAGACAAACTAGATCCAAAAGCTATTAGGGTTTGCATGTACACCATATGAATGATGTAGTGCTCAAAACACATCAGATCCAATATCTACTTCCCTCTGTTCATCTTTTCGAGGTATAAAGCTCCAACCTTGATGAGTATTTCATTTCGATCTAGTTTTTGCATAAAGTTGGCACCTTTTTGTCCCAATCTTGATCTTTATGAGTATGGAATACTCCAAGACATTTGAGTTGTCCTTTCAGATAATTTAGGGTGTGTTATGTCATAAAAGTGTGATCTTGGACATTGGTTTCTTCCTATGCACGGTCTAGGATGTCTTAATGGGTCAATAAGCTAAGGTTTTTGTTATTAAGGTCTTAATACCCATGCTAAACCATAAAGTTGGAAACTATATGGTTAAGATCACCTTTTAGGGTCTAGATATGGATTTTGGACATAAGTGCTTAAGGATTAAGCACTTAATGGATAAAGTTGGTGGCAGTTATGTACGCTGGGCATACCAAGGGGTACGCTGCGTGTACCTGGTCAGCTTCCCGATTCTTTTCAACCAAGTAGTATGCCCCATGTTCATTTTATGTACGCCCATCGTATTCACTGAGTCAACTCGATTGACTCAGTTGACTTTGACCTAGATTTTGACTAGGGGTTGACCTAGGGGTGTTTTAGGTATTTTGATCTGTATGCTGAGATGGTGTCATCGAATTCATTAAGGTGACTGGTAGAGTTGATCTCGGAGCAGCGTGCTATTCAGTTTTCTCATCTGTCTATGAGGTGAGTTTCTCACTGTATCCATGGGTCGAAGGCACTAATGCCGACCCATTATTGTGTTATTTAGTATGATATCTGTTGAGTGGCTTACATAAGTTTTTATGATGGGTTGAAATAAATCCTAGGACGGGGCCCATTATCGTATGTTTGGGTTGAAATAGACCCTAGGGTGGGGCATACTATTGTATGATTGGGTTGAATGATACCCCAAGGTGAGGCTCCAGGGTAGGGCCTATATGTGTTGATCGGGTTGAAATACAACCCAGGGCGGGGCCTATACATGTATATCGGGTTGGTTATACTCTAGGGTTAAGCCTAGTTGTATGTTTTGGTATGTGGTACTTTGGGTAACTCACTAAGCTTTATGCTTACAGTTTATGGTTATGGTTTCAGGTACTTCCGGTTCGAAAGGGAAGGGCCCGACGTGATGGAACAACATCCTCCCCTCATGATTTTTCCACATTCTGAATAATTGTACTATGATGTTTTGAATATTGTGACTTGGTGTTTGATTTTGAAACAATTGTTGAATGATTTGATAGACATCAAATGAAAAGTTTTTATTATTTATTTTGGGACGTTACAAGTTGGTATCAGAGCCTTGGTTTGAGAGATTCGGGCACGCACTCGTGTGACTGAACTTAAACTAAGGAATTAGTAATCATTTGAAAGAAAATAAGTTTCTAAAAAGATTTTTTTCTAAAAAAAAGTTTATGAAAAGATTTTTATAAAGAAAAAGGGGGTGTGATGCGTGCAATCAGCTGAGCTCATGTAAGTGGTTCCCAAATTACCCATACCTATGTATTATGAGTAGTATGCTTGATATGAAAATTGAATGCTAGATTAAGGCTAAGAATACCTTTAGGAATCATATGATAGAATTGCCAGATTTGTGTGATGCCTTATAGCCTAAGGGAACCTGATGCTATGTATTACTTGGAATTGATATCGACTCAGTTAATCGCTAGGTGTATACCTTAAAAGTTGTATATGATTAGGATTGTATAGCCCTAGAATGATCGATTTGGCCTCGTTTCTTGTTCCTTTTTTGGTTGTGGAATTAGGGTAGAATCATCATTTGACAATCTTTGTGATCCTATTTTATGTGTAAATTTCATTCATAAGACAACCGACGGTGTTGATTGAGGTTCTTAGTATTGCGAGCGCTGAGAATTGAGACATCCTAGGAGAGTCTAGGATATTTACACATTTTAGCATATGATTGTTATATGGTTAGTATTGTGACTTAGTGGAATCATTCTTGCTCTTGAGGAAGGTACAAGTAGGTATGAAAAGTAGTATTGAGCCTGTACTATTGGACGCACAAGATCTGTACCTGAGATAGTAGCGTGCTTGGGGAACTCTAAGGAGGACTTGTAGTGAAAATCCCAGAGAGTCATATGATGATTATTAGTATGACGTGTTTTAGTTTGAGGATGCTGATGATTACTCGAGGAGGTTATGGCTCTGGTTCTAGTTTAGGTTCTGGCTCAGGCACATAACCGATTGATGAGCGACTGCGTGAGTTTATTTCGGCTGAGGTTACTCGCGGTATCTTGGATGCTATTACTGTGATGTTCGGTACCATCAAGGAGGGGATTATGGAGCTGATGGATGAGAGGCTCATGAATTTTTAAGCTGAGATTGATGCGGGTTAACTAGGAGCTCGAGGTCCCTCATTTCGGGTCAAGGCTTGTGGAGCTCCTAAGTCCTTTAGGATAAGGACCCCATTGCTAGCCGAAGATGGATTGATGACATGGAGAATGCTGAGCGGACGAGTTTTTTCCCTGAGGGGGCAAAGGTGGGATTGGCATCCTACCTGATGAGGGACCAAACACAAGATTGGTGGTAGGAGGTTAGCCGAGCTGTAGGGTCAGCAACAACGACAATCATGAACTAGGAGGATTTTGTTCAGAGGTTCCAGAGAGAGTTTGCACCAGCTATTGAGATGCAATAGCTAGCGAGGGAGTTCCAGGACCTTCACCAGACTACTGAAACTGTTGCAAAGATTACCACCAAATTCAGGGAGAGGGCTTTGTTGGTCCCACAGTACGTTGTGGATGACGAGATGAGGAAGACAAGATACCATGACATGTTGAGTGAGGATATCAGGGAGTTCATGATCTTTTCGAGGTGCAAGAACCTAAATGATATGATCGAGAAGGCCCATGAGCGGGAAATTGAGCTGGAGCATTAGATGAAGCAGAAGCTAGAGCAGGTATAGACAACGGTGGTCCAGACTAAGAGGACCAAGACTTCCAATTCGCGTGTCGGAGGCCCACATGGCCGTTTCCGCTGCGGTAAGCCGCACTGTGGGGCATGCCGAGTGTCGGGTTCAATATGTTTTGGTTGTGGCCAGTCGGGCCACATGAGTAGGGACTGCCCCATGAGTGCTCTGATTTTCTTTCATTGCATCATCGGCCATTAAAAGGCCAATCGTCCGAGATTGTTAGGGGAGCCATGGTGGTGCCTATGCCAACCACATTAAGGATTACTGATGGTCGCCAGGGCAAGGCGGAGGCTCCTATGGTGAAGATCAGGGAATTTCAGCTAACCACCGATGAGGCCCGTGCAGCGCCGGATGTGGTTACTGGTATGTGACTTATCTCTATCTATTATTGCTTCCTTTATTTATGCTTATGACTATTCTGATCTCATATAGGGACCTTTTTGGTCAATGGCATGACTGCTTATGTTCTGTTCGATTTGGGTGCTACCCGATCCTTTGTATCTCTTTCACTTAACCAGAAGTTTTGTGATGCTCCCGGGACTTTTGATTTTAAACTGGAGGTTGAGATTGTGGATGACCGTACCGTGTGTGCTTCAAGGGTCCATCACAGGTATGTCCTGAATCTGTTTAGTGAGAGATACTCTATTGATTTACTGCCGATTCCTTTGAAAGGACTGAAGGTTATCATCGGGATGGATTGGTTGGGCGCCAATGGGGCCATGATTTTGCGAGCGGCAGTTAGTGAGAGTTCGACCCCCCCCCCCCCCAAGTGGGTTATTTGATCTATAATCCAATGCATTAACAATGTAATTTAGACAAAACAACAAACATCAATAAATACCCAGCTGGTCACAAACATAAATACCACACATGCAAGTATAGTGAAAGGACTCACTACCACCTACTCGACCCTTCACAACACACTGCTCCGCTACCAAAAAATCTCCATGGGATGCGTAGCCATAAGTAATCAGAGGTAAGATAGCCACACAAAAAGATGATCATACTCTAGAGCCTCTATCAAACAAGGAACATGCAAGAAAACCTAGATCAAGAGTTCTCAGGCTATCCTACATGGCTACATATGACCCTTAGGGCATTCCACTAGACGATAACTAACCTATTAGTACTCTAACTAGCATACCACTACTAATGCATCCTAACACATAAGGATGTAAATATATCTAACAACTCACTACAACACAACAACATCCTATATACAAGGATACATAACCAAAACTAATGGACCGACATTGTTGCCTTCGATCCATGGTTACGGTAAGGAAAACTCACATAAAACAAAGAACCCAAAAACACTGCAACACGCTTCCCTTTCTGAACTGATTTCTCCCACGGACATACTAACACCAAAACATGATAGAATCTTAGTCAACAGCCTAAATCCTTTGAATTTGACCTTAAGTCAAACTGGTCAAAAAGTCAACAATCAATCTTGGTTAAAGTTAGTGCCACGTCGTGGAAACGCACGATCAACAATCAATCAAGAAGGACCATGCTATGTCGTGGCCCTCCCTGGCCACGCCGTGACAATGTTAGAACAAGGCGGTCTTGATTTTTGACTTAGACATGCTGTGGCTACCCTTCACCACGCTGTGGTCACTAGTAAAATGCCATTTCGCTTATTAAGGGATTAATCCTTTCAGATCAAAGCTCATACTTCCGGATCTACTCTTCCACACTGACTTAATGGATAAAGTTTCTATCTTTATCCATTAGGACTCCATTTCAAGGCTAGATCTAACATTCAAAGTCCATTAAATCCTTAATGAGGCTATTGTTGGAATAGTGTCTAAGGCTGTAACTATATCCGGTTGTGCATGGTCCTTTTGGGTTGCCTTTACCATAGCAACTTGATAGGATGATTTATTAAGAGAGAATAAATATTATTAATATATTATGGGAATAATATAATGAATAATATATATTTGTTATTTGATTAATATAAGTCATAGAATTAATTAGAATTAATTTGGTGACTTAAAGAGATTAATTAAATAAAGGGGTATAAACTGTCAATTGTTTGATAGTTAAGCTTTAGACTGTAAATCCATTAGGATATGGTTTGGACGGATTCTAAGAGCTTTAGGAAAGCTAAACTCGTCCATATGCTTATCTAGGAATGGATTTGGATAGCCTTAAGAGAAGATTATCCAATTAGGGTTTAGGTTGTAACCCTTAAGGAGTCTACCAGTATAAATAGACCCCATGGCATAGGGAATTCGACACCTCTGATTAAGTAAGAGAACTCTGGTCGAAATTCCTCCCCTCTCCTCTCTCCCAAATCATCCTCCTTGCTTTGGTGTTTGTAAGCCATTAGAGGAGTGACATTTGTGACTCTAGAAGCTCCAAGACCTCAAGATCAACAAGGAACTCAAAGGTATGATTCTAGATCTGTTTTAATGTTATTATTTAACCTAATTAGTAATTAGAAGTCTTGGATTCAAAGCATGTTTATTAGAAAGCCTAGATCCAAGCATTAGGGTTTTGCATGCGTACATAGGAAAGTTCTTATGGATAAAACCCATCAGTGGTATCAGAGCCTAGCTTGGTTTTCTGTAAATTGTTGCTTGATTAACTGAAACAAACCTGCAAAATTCGATTTTTTGGTTTCTGAGTCATGGACTCGGCGAGTCTCAAAGTGGACTCGGCGAGTAGGCCTGACTCGGCGAGTCCCTTTGTGCACTCGGCGAGTCCAGGCGTCAGGAATGGCCAGATTCGGGATTTCTTTGTGTTTATCTTATCTTAACTTACCATAAACTAATTAGATCAATATTAATTCGTATTTCTGATAAATATAACTATTATCTTGATCTAGTTAAAGGTAATTATCAACTAATTAAATATTTAATTTCCTTATATGATAATTAATTGATTATTTTGATTATTTTGGTAATTATCTTAAAAAGAAATCTTGAATAAATCAAATATAGATAATTAGGATATTAATTGTTAATTGGAATTATTTGTTATTTGATCCTCCATGTTTTAAATGTTTAAAACCTACCCTCATGTTTTGAAATTTACTTTTGTGATTAAAAGCTTTAATTTAGACAACTTAAATTTCAAGCCCTAGATTTTAAAAGTTTTAAAATACAACCCTATACTAATATGATATTACTAGAATAATATATATATGTATAACTAAATGCTAGTCTTACCGTTAGTAGGCCTCATTCACGAAGCCGATCTATAAGGTGGGTATAAGGTTGCGGCCTATAAAATGGCGCTTAATGGGTGTACACTCACACCCACCGCTTGCTTGATTGGTGGAGGGTCGTTAGCCGAACGGGTAGGATAGGGCAACCTCATCCTCTCATTAAAAGTATAATAAGAAATACAAAGTAACTACACATATTTTAAAATTTCCCAATCCTAGTTACTTTAGGAAAAGTGAATTGATGCAATCCCATGAAATTACACTTTGCACCTTGCTAAGATGTTGGTGGAGCGTGTGTGGTTTACCGGCACACTAATTGATTCTAAGCGAAGGTGGCAAAGGGTGATTCGTTGTTTATCATAGTTCGATGGAGCGTGTGTGGTTTACCGGCACATCGAATAGGTGATTGTTACAATGAAGGCGCCATGTGAATTTGCATGGTAATTCACACCCGCTTTGTGATCCTCGGTATCCCAGTCACAAACAAGAGGGGCATATCGAGATTTAAACATGCCATTGAATAGTTTCAATGAATCTCATCCGAACCTAGAAATTCTCAAAAACACTTAGGACTAATAGTTTAAGTTTTGTGATGGAGAATTAGTGAATCGTCATTCACTTACCTTCAATTTATTTGCATGTTAGATTACGGCATCCCTTTTCTAGTATGTAAATGTTATTGTTGGATCCTAGCCCTAATTTTCTTATTGGGTGATAATTAGGGATTCTTATTCTAATCTATCTTTGTCCTTTTCTAATTGTAGATGTCAAACGCAAACAACGCTGCTGCTAGTTCTTTCACGTTGATGAGCCTTTGCCAAAAGGTCACCTTCGATGGAACGAACTTTAGCGAATGGATAAGATACATTCGCACCATTGCTCGCTATGAGGACAAAGAGTATGTCCTTGATGAGAAGCTCGAGAAAATCAATACCAAAATCGCTACTCCAGCCGAAATCACCGCCTTTGAAACTCATGAGCGAGATGCAACGAAGGTACATTGCATCATGATCGCCACCATGAACTCCGAATTCCAAAAGTCCTACGAGGACATGTACCCGTACGAGATGCACCAAGACCTATTGGAGAGGTACCACCAAAACGCGAGACAAGAGAGGTACGAGATTTTCACTAACATGATTTCCGCGAAGATGGGTCATGGAGAATCTCTTACCGTGCACTTGCAAAAGATGCAAAGGTATGTCGACCGCCTTCGCAAGTTAAATGTTGACTTCGGTGAGGATTTGGCGATCGACATGGTGCTTCACTCTTTACCTCCGATGTACAACCAATTTAGGATGACCTACCACATGAACAAAGAAGAGGTCACCCTAAGCAAGCTCCAAGGTCTCTTGAGGGTTGCTGAGAGCAACTTCAAAGACAAGTCTGTTGCACCTACTCCCAATCCGCCCGCTGCTCCTGTCTTGGCTATTGGACAAGGGAAGGGAAAGAAGAGGAAAGCTTCATCGAAGAACTATCGCAAGGTGAAAGCCCGAGATGGTGCCTCTTCTAGTGGGACCAAAGTTGATCCCGCCAAGCCCTGCTCTAACCCGAAGGAGGCAGAGTGCCACCACTGCCACAAGATAGGACATTGGAAGAGAAGCTGCCCGGATTACCTGCAAGCAATCAAAGAAGGAAAGATCAAGCCATCTTTCGCAGGTATATATACAATCAAATCTAACGATTCTAATCATGCTATTTCTTGGGTTCTTGATACCGGTTGTGGTTATCACATTTGTTCTAATGTGCAGGGACTAAGAAGAAGTAGGGATGTGGAGCAAGGAAGGATCAATCTAATCATGGGGAACAGAAGATCGTCGCCTGTGACCAAGATTGGAGTGTATTCCTTAGTGCTTAGGAATAGTTTAGTTTTAGATTTGAACAATTGTTGCTATTCGCCAGAAATGGCAAGAAACATCATTTCATTTCATGGTTTATATAGACAAGGTTTTAGATTTTCTTTTAATAATGAGAATGGTTCTATTTTGGCTTATCTAAATGGTGTCTTTTACTTTGAAGCTATACCATGTAATGGAATATATGAAACTGTTATGATTGTTGATGACTTTGGAAATGATGTTTTGAATATTGATTCTTCCACTAGTATGGATAAAGCATCCTTGTGGCATTGTCGTCTTGGACATGTCAACAAGAAACGCATAGCCCAACTCCAAAAGGATGGAGTGTTGGAGTCATTCGACCTTAGGGAAGATGACACATGCGAGTCTTGTTTGCTTGGAAAGATGACTAAGTCGCCCTTCACGAGTACTTGTGAAAGGGGCGATGGTCTATTGGACTTAATACATACCGATGTATGTGGACCGTTTAGATCAACCACGAAGGATGGGAACCGCTTCTATGTGACTTTTACCGATGACTATAGTAGATATGGGTATATCTACTTAATCAAGCAAAAGTCAGACACCTTTGAAAAGTTCAAAGAGTTCAAGAATGAAGTGGAGAATCAATTGGGCAGGAAAATCAAGATGCTTCGATCCGATCGAGGAGGAGAGTACCTAAGTCTTGAATTCCACGATTATCTCAAGGAGTGTGGAATAGTTTCGCAATTGACGCCTCCTAGGACACCGCAGTTGAATGGTGTGGCAGAAAGGCGTAATCGAACCTTATTGGATATGGTTCGCTCTATGATGAGTCGTGCTTCACTACCAATCTCTTTTTGGGGGTATGCCTTAGAGACTGCCGCCCATATCCTTAACCGAGTCCCTACTAAGAAGGTTGCCAAAACACCTCACGAGATGTGGACAGGGAAAGCTCCCTCGTTGGCACATATCAAGGTTTGGGGTTGCGAGGCTTTCGTAAGACGAGATACTCACGACAAGCTTGAACCTCGAAGTGAGCGATGTATTTTCATCGGCTACCCGCAGACATCCTTTGGATATCTCTTCTATAGACCGAAGGACAATGTTGTCTTCGTTGCGAGGAGAGGAGTTTTCCGAGAGCGAGAACTCATAAGCCAAGGAGACAGTGGGAGGCAAATCGAACTTGAAGAGATTCAAGAGTCGATGGATGAAGGAACCTCTACCGCTGGCACTCAACCCGAGGAGGAAACTCCGGTTGAACCAATTGACGAATCCTTACCTCTTAGACGTTCCGATAGAGTTAGAGTTCATCCCCAGTTTTATGGCTTTCATATTACTACCGAAGGGGACACGTATATTAGTGATGGTACACTAGTAAATCTTGATGAACCTAATAGCTACAAGGAAGCCATGGCAGGCCCGGAGTCTTTAAAGTGGAAAGAGGCAATGGATAGCGAGATCCAATCCATGTATGATAACCAAGTTTGGAATTTGGTTGATTACGTGCCCGGACGTAAGACCGTTGGGTGCAAATGGATCTTCAAGAAGAAGACCGACGTGGATGGGAACGTACACACATATAAAGCGCGATTGGTCGCAAAGGGCTTTACTCAAACTCCCGGAGTAGACTATGATGAGACCTTCTCACCAGTTGCGAAGATTAAATCTATTAGAGTGATGTTAGCAATTGCCGCATTTCATGATTATGAGATTTGGCAAATGGATGTCAAGACCGCTTTCCTTAACGGAAAGTTGGCTGAGGATGTTTACATGGCTCAGCCAGAGGGGTTTGTGGATCCGAAGCATCCGGATAGAGTGTGTAAGCTTGAGAAGTCCATTTATGGACTTAAGCAAGCATCTCGCAGATGGAATCTTTGTTTCGATGAGAAAGTCAAAGAGTTTGGATTTGTACGAAGCGAAGACGAATCTTGTGTATATGTCAAAGCCAGTGGGAGTATAGTAAGCTTCCTCGTTCTATATGTCGATGACATATTACTCATAGGAAACGACATCCCGACTCTGCAGGAGGTAAAGTCCTGGCTCGGGAAGTGTTTCGCTGTGAAGGACCTCGGAGAGGCTTCTTACATTTTGGGAATAAGGATAGTAAGAGAAAGAAGTAAGAGACTAATTGGACTTAGTCAGAATACTTACTTAGAGAAGGTACTAAAACGTTTTAGTATGGAAAACTCAAAGAAGGGAGAACTACCGATACAAAGTAATGCCAAATTGAGTAAGACTCAAAGTCCGAGTACCGAAGCTGAGATAGCAGAAATGAGCCGAGTACCATACGCTTCCGCAGTTGGCTCAATCATGTACGCTATGACTTGTACTCGACCTGATGTAGCCTTCGCTTTGAGCATGGTTAGCAGATATCAAGGGAATCCTGGCAAAGCGCATTGGATTGCGGTGAAGAATATCCTTAAGTACCTTCGGAGGACGAAGGAATGGTTCTTAGTCCTCGGAGGAAGTGATGACTTGAAGGTGCGAGGGTATAGTGACGCCAGTTTTCAAACCGACAGGGACAACTACCGTTCACAGTCGGGTTGGGTCTTTACCCTAAATGGACGAGCAGTGACATGGAAAAGTTCCAAGCAGGAAACCGTAGCTGATTCAACGTGCGAATCAGAGTACATTGCAGCGAGCGAAGCGTCGAAGGAGGCAATATGGCTAAAGAACTTCATCGGTGATCTTGGAGTCGTACCTGCCATAAAGGAGCCAATGGAGATTTTCTGTGATAACGAAGGTGCGGTTGCCTTAACCAAGGAACCGAGGGATCATGGTAGATCAAGACATATCGACAGAAAGTATCACTTTATTAGACATCATGTAGAAGAAGGACAACTCGTAGTTAAGAGGATATCATCAGAAGATAACCCAGCAGATCCGCTTACGAAGGGACTGAGTAGGGTTAAGCACTTGCAGCATGCTAGGAGTATTGGGCTGAAGGATGATATTAGCATAGATTAGATAGTATTAGAAACGTGTAATAGATAAATGTAATTGACATTTGATGATTAAATAAAGGAGTTTTATTTATGAGTAATGTTACTATCTTATGTTAATTGTTTAGCTATTGTTTCACTTTGCATGTTTTGACTTCCAGAATAATTGAAATTATTAGGAATAATAGAATTGTTCAAATGGTCCACAATCATTTATATATTGGAAGTAGATATGAAAGAAGATTGTCATGAATTGGTGTGTAGAATGTCTAAATGGTGTTAGACATAGCAAAGGATTACTGCAACGTTCATGAGTGCTTATGAACTAGTTTTGAGCATTGGAATAAACCCGCGCTTGCTGGAATCACCTTATGGAATAAGATATAAAAGGTGATCGCAAGACGATAATATCATATAGTCTTAAAACCTAGATATATGGTTTATTATTTGTTAATTGATTGTACATTGATAATACGAAAACGCATCAGTAACTTGATGTTATAAAACGTATTGTTGTGTATAGTTGGTAAATGAATAAGTAAATGCATATAAGTCGAAGTTTATCTGTAACTTTTATCTAAGAAGGTAAAAGCGATATCTCGGCCGCTCGATGATTTGATTTGACTTATGTGCCGGGCCCGGTCAGAACTGAATTGATGTGTTCGATTAAGTTCTATGTCAAATAAATCAGAGATCGAGAAACCTAAATGCTTGACTAACCATTCCATAGGATTGTCAGCATGATATCTAACAGAGGACTGTACGTTCCCTTATCTAAAGGACAAGATTGATTAGATCAGAGTTGACAGCGTCTTTGAGAGCTATGATTGCAAACCGAATTGTACTTGTATAGTTACTAGACTTATCCAAGTGGGAGACTGTTGGAATAGTGTCTAAGGCTGTAACTATATCCGGTTGTGCATGGTCCTTTTGGGTTGCCTTTACCATAGCAACTTGATAGGATGATTTATTAAGAGAGAATAAATATTATTAATATATTATGGGAATAATATAATGAATAATATATATTTGTTATTTGATTAATATAAGTCATAGAATTAATTAGAATTAATTTGGTGACTTAAAGAGATTAATTAAATAAAGGGGTATAAACTGTCAATTGTTTGATAGTTAAGCTTTAGACTGTAAATCCATTAGGATATGGTTTGGACGGATTCTAAGAGCTTTAGGAAAGCTAAACTCGTCCATATGCTTATCTAGGAATGGATTTGGATAGCCTTAAGAGAAGATTATCCAATTAGGGTTTAGGTTGTAACCCTTAAGGAGTCTACCAGTATAAATAGACCCCATGGCATAGGGAATTCGACACCTCTGATTAAGTAAGAGAACTCTGGTCGAAATTCCTCCCCTCTCCTCTCTTCCAAATCATCCTCCTTGCTTTGGTGTTTGTAAGCCATTAGAGGAGTGACATTTGTGACTCTAGAAGCTCCAAGACCTCAAGATCAACAAGGAACTCAAAGGTATGATTCTAGATCTGTTTTAATGTTGTTATTTAACCTAATTAGTAATTAGAAGTCTTGGATTCAAAGCATGTTTATTAGAAAGCCTAGATCCAAGCATTAGGGTTTTGCATGCGCACATAGGAAAGTTCTTATGGATAAAACCCATCAGCTATAACTTGAACATAGGCACAAAATACACCAAACATGGTCCTTTTCTCAATCAACAGATGTCCTAGGACCTAGGAAAGCCAACACACATTTTGGAGTTCTTTAAACTCCAAGAACATCTAAGAAAGGGACAAAAACGACCTAATTATGAACTGAAACTTGAATCTAGAAGAAAATGTGTCAAGGTATGAACTTTATTCCTTCAACAACTTAGAAAACTGAAGAGAATGCTAGATCCAAACTTGTTTCTTATTCTCTTTCTTCCTTGTGAGCTTATCTCTTCCAAATCTCTACCACAAACCCAAGAACAAGGCTCAAAATTGATGAAATGGACTCTCAAGCATGCATAGAGGCTAGAGTTTTGAGATAGGGAGGCGGAGGCTGAATAGGATGCCCTAAACCTACAGTTTATGGGCTTAAATATGGATAAAACCCTAAAACTTCGTCAACTTGGGCTGCATCAGTTGCCACGTCGTGGCTTTCCATTGCCACACCATGGCGGACATCCAAAACATGTGTTAAATCTTTCATGCTACACCGTGGCCATCCATGCTCTACACCATTGCACTCAGTCTTTCCCACAATTCATCATTTTGATTCTTCCAAGCTCCCAGTTGACCTACACAGGAAAATAGGTGTTACACAATCAAAATTAGTTCAATGTGGCCGAAGATATATCCAAAGAGGTATCCTTATAGGTCATCGGAGGGTTACTGGTGGTTGTCGAATACATAATTGTTTGGAGATGAAGAACAGAAAAAAGGCGAGGGAGATAGTGAACACGAATGAGGAGTTTTGCGACAGAGTATTAAATCAAAATTCTTGAGTCTCAAATCAAAACTTTGAATTAAATGTGTATTCCAATCATTCCTATCATTAGGAATGTTACATGTAAGATTCTTTTTGCTTAAAATTTCAATTTTGCATCAATGTGTTAATTTTCATTGTGCTTAATTTTCTCAATTTTCTCGATTCTCGTATGTATGGCTGTTTTTGGATGAACATTCATTGTGCTTAATTTCCCCATTTCTTAGTTTTTTAATGAATTTTCTTTGTGTTTTAATGTCACCGATATCTTATGCTTATTTTTACCAATGTATGATTATGTTTATTGATGAGTTTTATGTACTTTTTAATTTTGGTAAATGAGATTCAACATCTCTAAATATACCACAAAGCGTGTGATGAAATGACTCACTAATATGCCAATTGTTGTGGTCGTCTTATAAGGATATATACTTGACAAAGTCCAATTCCATTTTCTGTGTTGATAGTTGCTTCAATAAGTAAGTTTAGGCCCTGGAATTTGGATTCTAATCTCAAACTTGCAACTACGTATGGTTTGTATTGATTTGGTTTAGTATATTATCTTGTTTTGAGGATATTTTCTGATACGTGACCATTGAAGATTGACTGAAATGATATTTTCCTTTTGTAGGCTACAACGGAGCAAAATTGAAATGCTTTGCTAATTTGATTGAAGTATTTTCAAAGAAAGGAAATGAAATTTGTCAATGTGATTTAGTTTAATGAAGAAATATTAGAAAATAATTTTATCATCTAAGAATTATTTGTCTTCGTATTAAAATGTAACATATTATTGTTATAATATATAGTGTTCATGTTATAATATTCAATGTTCATATTAGAATATGTTTTGGTGAAAAATCACATAAGTAATTTAGTAACCAAATTAGTAAGTGTGGTGTGATGTTTTAGGTAAAGATTTTAAGAAGAAGATTTATTAGATGCTTAAGATTTTGGGAGATACCGAAGCTCTTGGACGCGCCCAAGATCATGAGAATATAACAGTAATTATAAGATTTGTTGTGAAGAAATATGAAATAGAAATGTTGGTTTAACCCAATATATACGTACATGTATATTTGGAAATTAGAACAATAATAGTATTACCTCCGTCCCATAATTATTGTCCACTTTTGACTTTGGAAGTCTTTATTCTTCAGTTTTAACTTTAAACATTTTTGTTTTAGATATGTATTACTTGATGCAAAATATATGAATGTATTGTATTTTAAATGTATTTTCACTTTTATAAATTTCAGCAGGTAATACATAATACAAATAAAAATATTTAGGTCAAATTTGATGAATAAAGATCTCAAAAGTAAAAAATGGACAATAATTATGGGACGGAGGGAGTATTAAAGAAGTAAACTCGTTGAATGAAGTAATAAGTAGTAAGATATTTAAAAATGGCTAGGATACCACATAGTATCTTGAGGTCGTAGTTGAACAAATAAAGTATAACAATTGAATAAATGTTTATAAAAAGGCTTGTAAATATATGAATGGATTAAATCACATATAATAAATAAATTCGTGCAATAGGTTTTAAGATACTCAAAAATGTACTATGATACCATAAGATTTTTTTAACGATTTTAACAATGTAAACATATGAATAATCGAATAAAATATAGAAAAACCACAGATAATAAGTAAATTCGTGCAACAGGTTTTAAAATACTCAAAATGTACTAAGATACCAGAAAATATCATAGTGATTTTAACAATGTAAACAAGCGAATAATCAAATAAAATGTAGAAACATGTTGTTATCGATTAAAAAACAAATAAATAAAGTAACGATGTAACATCCCAAAAATAAAACACAAAAATTTCATTTTTAAGTTAATAAAACGGTAATCCAAAACATTGTCATACAACAAAGATACACCAAAATATATGACCACATCCAGGGTTGTAAAAATTCCGACTAGGTCCCGATTAATCTCCGATTAATCCCTAGGCACTACCTGACCGATTAGAGGGCGCCGAGCGATTAATCCCTACATACACAATGAGTGAAACAGTAAAACCCGATAAGATTTTAACACTTTGAAGAAGTTATATCTCAATATAAACTATTTAAGGTGTTATTAGTCTTTTATTAATTATAATAACATATTTTGTTACGATATTAGTGGTATTTATGAACTTTTATATGATAGTAGTCATATAAAATGTTTAAAAATTCAACAAATTAACAATTAA
This sequence comes from Lactuca serriola, assembly GCF_051521515.1. Taxonomy (NCBI): domain Eukaryota; kingdom Viridiplantae; phylum Streptophyta; class Magnoliopsida; order Asterales; family Asteraceae; genus Lactuca; species Lactuca serriola. Next base: position 202,807,893 of record NC_136409.1, read on the forward strand.
TGCTCTCCGATTAATCCCCCGATTAATCTCCGCCTAGCCGATTAATCTCTTAACCCCAGTCCTCCAACTAGCTAACGTCAAGCGACTTTTACAACCTTGACCACATCACAAAATATCAGAGTAAGTCACAAAATGCAGAATAAAATGGTGTGTGTTCTGCAATCATCTCGGGCTCTTCCTTTTTGGACCAGAAGTACCTGAAACATAAACTGAAAACTGTAAGCAAAAAACTTAGTGAGTTCCTCAAAATATCAGATACCATACATATCAAACACATAAGGGGCCCTTACCATCATCAGGCCCCGCTTGGTATACTGATTTGTCAATCAACAGGCCCCACCCAATGAGTGTAATGGGCCTCACCTTAACTCGCATTACGGGACCTGCCCACTGAGTATAACGGGCCTCACTCTAACTCACATAATGGGCCCCGCCCATCATATAAACATGCAAGTATAACAAGTAATAACATACACAATAACATTTGGGCCCCGTCCACTAAGCATACATAAAACATACACATACAAGAGTCGCGCATACATTTATCACCCTACCATAATAAATTTTGGGTCGACATTGGTGCCTTTAACCCCCTAAACATGGTGAGGAAGACTCACCTCAGATTGCTGAATCTCACAAATAAATCTCTGGTTGTTGGTCCGAAAACCCCACACTATCATCATAAAATAGCATCCAATTAATAATTGGATCCTGACTTATACTAAGAGTCTAAACCATGGTAAAAGACCATTTTACCCTTTACCTAACTTCGCCCAAGGCTAAAACCCAAACCAACTACTCAAAAAGGTCCAATTCCAAAAATGGTCACCCAAAGCCCAAATATGGCCCAATCTTCGAAATTTGGTACCAAACCTCTTCGCGGGCCTTCAACCATAAGAATCCAACAAAATGACATTAGCGCAAAATAGAAATCTGATGGCCCAACAAGGCCCAAATCTCCTAATGTCAAAATATGGGCCCAAAACCGAGAAGCCCAAAATCCGAAGCCCACCTGCTGAGTACACGGGGCGTACTCAGCTTGTACGCTTAGTGTACTCCCTTTGGGGCTAGTACACGCATCAGACCAGCTTGGTACACCCAACATACTCCCTAGTTGACCACCCCACTTCATTAAGCACTTAATCCATTGAGACTTCAAGCTAAACACCCAGATCTGATTCTATAAGGCCACTAATCACGTAAAGTTGGCAACTTTACACACATGCATGGCTTAATGGGGCTTAAGAGCTCAAAAAGAGCTTAAAAAAGGTCTTAACACATGTATGGTCCAAGATACACCATAAAGCTTGCATTTTTATGAATAAGGGGACCAAAAGAAGCCTTGATCTAACACCAAAACTTCTGGAGTGAGTCAAGAAGCTCATCCATCACTCCATGGATTCAAAAAGCATAAAATAACAACATAACTAGATGTACCATCATGGATCATCAAGATGTCAGGTTTTTACCTCAAAAGCTTGCAAATGATGAGCTAATCCCAGATCTTCAAGCTGAAGGCACTTCTCCAAATGGTCCTCTTCTTCCTCTCATTCACAAATCACCAACAAACACTCTTTAAGGCTCAAAACTCACAAACATAAACCCTTGAACTCTTTTTGAATCGAGGAGTTAAAGCTCAGCTGGGGTTGTTCCTCTCTCTGATGGACTCGTAGAAGTTGTAGGCCCTAATAAAAAGTATCAAGATTCCTCACCTATCCTGTCAGGGTTCCAGTTGAATGCTCGAGTATAGATTACCTATGCTCATCGACCGGGGCCTAATCAATAGCATTTCGTTGGAATACATCTTGTCTTTTCACCTTAGTAGTCCTATGCATAGTCAGTACTATAGCTGCGAGTACCGATGCTCGAGACTTCGCCCCTTACTCTGATCCCGCCTCGAATGAAATGACAGTTTGGGCACACCATCCTGCCGAGAGATAGACACTAGGGTTTCGATTTCTGGACAAAGGAGGGTGGAGGCTGGCTAAATATGACCAAATGAGGCTATTATAAGGCTAAAATAGGGTGCAAACACTAAAAAATAGGGTTTCACTCATGCCCACATACGCCATGCGTACTCCACGTACGCCCCACATGTGTGGTTAAGACTCGTGATCCTGAATTGCACTAGTACGCCCAGCGTACTCCAACTTTCCTGAAGTTGGCAATTCTTCCCCCTAGGGACGATTTCTGCAAAACATTAACACACCAAGGGTCTAAACTGAAAAGCACTTTGAATCGGGTGTTATAGCTCTCTCCCACTTAAATTAGATTCCGTCCTTGAAATCATTCCTTACCATCCCATGCATGCTACACAACCTGAGCAATTCAACCATAACCCTGATGCGAACCGAGTAAGCAAACCCGGACATACAACAACCTTCCAAAATGCAACCGAACCCAACCTTAGCAGGGCTCCCAAATCCTGACGATGAACGGATCCTTACTCAACTTAAATTAACCATTGAAGAAGAACGATTTCTAATCTACCCGAAATCTGAAATCTTAAACTTGTCCGATTCCCCAACAGAGAGCCCATACTGAACCACTGCTAATTCAACTCCACATTTTATTCCAAACTGACTACCCAACTTCTGATTACTTAATGTTGCCACTGGAAAACAAATCATAGACCATTCGTTGCTTCTGGAAACTTTTCACTTGACGAAAAGGGATTAGATAATCCTTCGAGTAAAAGACTAATCTTGAAGCTAACGAATCCATGAACATAATGTAGAACAAGAGACAATCTGGGAGTTCAACCTTGTAGTGCTGAACAAATCACTAATTCCTTAATTGCCGAATCGATACGATACTGCTATAATTCTGAAATCCTAAAAATTTCCACACCTACACACATGTAGAATCATTCCGAAGCACAATCACATGGGCCTTTTCTACCATTAGAATTGAAAACATCCCTTTTTGCCATGAACCCTTCAGCTGATGCCCTTGGCATATAAATTCCTTAATTCATATCTTGCTAAATAAAGACCTTGCACATATACACTCACGATTCCCAATGCTAGTTTCAACCAAAAACCAACTCGGTAGATAAGTCGTAACTAGAGATCCAAGGATTTACACTTGCATTTCACTTAAAATCATTTGGTTCACGAAAACGATTCACTAAACCGGGATATAAAAATCCCCAAACCACCACTGAGACTACCGGTCTCATACCTGGTCCATCCACCCAGGTTCCTTAGAGTCCAACTGTTAATGCTAACCTATCCTATACATCACCCTTTTCCAGTCACTGACCACATAATCATCTCTACTAAAGCCATGATCCAATACATTGACCCAACCGGTCTCAACCAAGTCCCACCTGCATTACCATAATCATACGAGCCTCGCTCACGGGTCTCACCCAATCTAGAGATACATAGGCCCAATCCTACCTCAGACCCCAATGTTCATCCTCCTATAACAGAGAAATGCTCTCCAAAAATCCTGTCCGCAATGCCCAAGGCATGAACTGATCCTTATTTTACCAACGACCCCTAAAAGATGGTATATCTCAATCTGGCGAATGCTACGATCCCATCACAGACTTACAATACTTCCATACTATCTGCCAATCCAGTGAATGCTACGATCACCCCGTAGTCTTACGACATGTCTATCCCGCCATGTTTACCACCCATGGTCTTTCCATACATCTACCACATTAAACCCAACCATCCTGAGTCGCACCTGCATCCAACTGAATCCCAATCAGGTGTTCGGGTCATGCTTCGAACCCGAAAACCTACATTAAACAAAATCAAGAAGCGATGCTCTAACACAACCCTCACTTGGATCCATCCACATACATGCTATACCATAAAGAAAATCCAAACCAGATGTTAGAAGTTTCTTGAACTCCCAACTTACAAAACTTCAATCTGGATGATTACTTGAGTTGTCTTCCCTCCCGAATGGGGTGTGAAACTCACCCTAGTTTCACACCTAATTTAGCTCCCGGATATCTGAATGATTCTCCCTTACATGGATTCGTCGAAGCTCTCCTAACCCACAAAATTTGATGGATTCCCAACCCATCTTACCTCCTTATAATTTGAACCGTTGATGACCTGCGCTTACCAATACCAGCATTCCGTTACTAGCCAATCTCGATGATCGCACAACTCTTGAAATCTAGATGAATATGATGGGTTTTATACAAAAGAACATCCTATGTGCTCATGCAAACCCTAAAGCTTGGATCTAGGTTTCTCTATTGTACATGCAATTCATCCAAGACTCAAGAACCCTAATCTAGCATATGCATTTCGAAATTATCACATAAGAGCAGATCTTGATGATTACCTCTTCTTCAATGGCTTGAATCTTCTTGTCTTTGGAGCTTAGAGTCACAAGTGTCACTCCTCTAATGGCTTACAAACACCACAAGCAAGAGAATGACTTATGAGAAGGAGGAGGAGCACCAAAAACGACCTAGGGTTAGACACTAATCCAACATAATACTCCCCAAAATCTTAGCAAGTCCGATAACCCCAATCGCTTCCCATGATACAATACCAAATTCTTAAGTCCTTTATGCTGGTGACAAATACTATACCCCTTGACCTGAATTGGCGAATCTTCACTCCAACTTCCCATCCTTAGAAGGATCTCTGAATTCTAACCATCTTCAACCCTTACGATTGTAAAATTCCCCTGACACTTCCAATGAGCAAACAAACTCATGCGGTTGCCATCCACATCTTCTTGATACCGCTCATTCCCTAGCAATGGTAGTGATTGGACCCACAGGTCCTGCCATAGACGACTACCGATCCTACCTGAACAAATGCTATCATGTCTGAACTCCGACTTCACTGATGAACTATTCCTGCTGATTCGACCATAGATCTTCCAATCAATACCCCTGAACTGAACCCATTAAAGAACCAGAACGATCAACCGAACAACTAAATCCCACTCAGCAAGATACAACCCACTAATGACTCTTGGCATGCAAAATGGCATATAACAATTCTTGATGATATAAGCCATGGAAAAACAGAGAACTAACCTAGAGATAATGCTTACCCATACCCAACAGGATTTCAAAGAAATATAAATACTACTAATAATCAACAGGAAAGCAGAAGATAATATAGTAATAGCATCTGATGAAATCCTGACCCCCCCCCCCCCCCCTTCCTGCCGAAGCAACTGCGAAGGAACCTGAGCTGTCCCAACCACTAAGCATGGGCAATTCGCCCTGGTATGGCCATGATGATGACAACGATGACACAATTCTACATCCAAGGTGCATTCTTAACGGAGATGGGCCTTCCATCCGTACCTGCCACATTTATACTTGTTGCACACACACTTATGTTCTCCTTCATCCTTCGTGTAAACATCGTGGCCCCTCGGGTCTCTAGCCATGGCAACATCCAACTGCTCTGATTAACGAGTCGGACCATGATTCCGCTTCCTTTTCCCCAGTCGTCTCTCTGAACCAATCTTCTGATCGTAAGTCACCTCGACCATCCCATCAACCTCCTGAACAACCAATATCTGACCCTCAAACCTGGCGACGAATCTATCAGTGACACAACCAATGATGTCGGGTAACTCCTCGCGTAAAGCTTGCGAAACCTCTATGGCAATCCTATCATGGAATCGATCTCCCCTTAAAACATGATGCATAAACCACCTCCGATCCCATACGACAAGTGCTAGTAGTAGGATCCTCCTTCCCGATGGATTCTAGAGCTCCAAAAGCTTTGAGCTCCAGATGGTCCCCCAACTGTCCTGCTACAATCTCTATATGAAAATCCCCAAGACGTCCATCCAATATTTCGGAAATCCCCTCCTTGACCAAACCAAAGATCACATGAGTCCACTTGGTAATCTCCAATGAGATGAACTCCTACATCCGCTCATCAATTGGCTCAGTACCTGCTCCTGAGCCTGAACCCGAACCTGAACCTCCTTACTAAGTGCTGATCACCATTTTGAAAAACAACCATACAAATGATCAGAACATATCCAAGAATCCTCATCCCACAGGCCTCCTAGATTCTCCAAGACTCTCCCTGATTCGAGTATGGATCTTATGCTTTCAGTAGTATGGGCCCAATACTACCTTCCACACCTATCCATACTTTCCTCAAGAATCATCATGGAATCCTCTAATTCAAATTCTCAATTAATACTCCATATGCTCGCTAAACAACACAAGTAAACCCACTGAAGCACTTCCTAGGCTTTCCTAGGTTTCCGACCTCACCCTACCATCAGATGCTGAAGAATTCCCCATAATGCCAGTTAACCACCTCATGAATACAATCTTATGCAACAAAGCTTAGATAATCCTTCGAGTAAAAGGCTCATCCTTATAGCCGTCAGACTCAAACGAGAGTTGCGCCATAGGGCCAAATCCATTACTATGAGATTATTCAACCTTTGCCACATGTGACTTAACATATTCACTTAATAGTTAACTCACATTACTTAGGAGTTCCACAAAGCACAAAGAAAGCAACATTCGTGCAGTAACACTCCAATCCATAGAATAACCAAAGAACATTCAAACTCACATACTACAACTCATGCTAGGAACTTCCACTCTCACTGCCGGTTGCCTTATGCATGCAAATTATACACAATACAAGATTAAATAGACTGTCGAATAAAAGACTCTACCCTAGGACCACAACCAAACGAGGAACATGAAATAAGGCCAAATCAATCATTCTAGGGCTATATGATCCTAATCATATACAACTTTTGAAGCATACACTTAGCAATTACTGATTCCAAAAGATATTCCCAATCCAGCATAGCATCCAATGCTTCCTACGCCATAGGGCATCACATATCCTACCAATCTATCACTGGTTGATCAGTACTTGCATGCAAGTCTACAAGCTCATACAATAGGCATAAAAAGACATCTCTCCTAGCAATATATCATGCAAACACTAAGCATATTCTTAGCCCTAACTTGCATGCGATTCACAGATTCACAAATCAAATCATATAAGATAACATGTATGTTTATTTTGGGAAAACTTACTTAAGATCGGTCGATTGCATGCCCCACACCCTTTCTTGTATCAGAAAACCTTTTTTTTTTTTAACAAAAAAACATTTTCTTTTTGAATTTTTTTCACCAAATCGTCAGTTTCAGTTCAAACACACCCGAGAATATGTCTGAATCTCTCAAACTAAGGCTCTGATACCAACTTGTAATGTCCCAAAAATAAGACCCAAAAATTTCATTTTTAATTTAATAAAACGGTAATCTAAAACATTATCATACAACTAAGATAGACCAAAATATATTACTACATCACAAAATATCAGAGTAAGTCACAAAATGCGGAATAAAGTGGTGTGCGCTCTGCAATCATCCCGGGCTCTTCCCTTTCGAACCAGAAGTACCTGAAATATAAACTGAAAACCGTAAGCATAAAGTTTAGTGAGTTCTCCGAAATACCACATACCATATATATCAAACACATAAGGTGCCCCGCCCGGTATACAAATCTATCAATCAACGGGCCCTGCTCAATGAGTGTAACAGGCCCCACCTACTGAGTATAACTGGCCTCATCCTAACTCGCACAACGGGCCCCGCCCAACATACGAACACACAAGTATAACAAGAAATAGCATACAAAATAACCTTTGGGCCCCGCCCACTAAGCATACGAACACACACACACACACATGCAAGAGTCATACATACATCTAGCACCCTAACATAATAAAACCCTGGGTCGGCATTGGTGCCTTCGACCCGCTAAACATGGTGAGGAAGACTCACCTCAGACTGCTGAATCTCTCAGATAAATCTCTTGCTGCTGGTCCGAAAATCCTCGCGCTATCATCATAAAATAACATCCAATTAATAATTGGATCCCAAATCATACTAAGATTCTAAACTAGGGTAAAAGACCATTTTACCCTTTACATATCTTGGCCCATGGCCAAAGCCCGAACCAACTACTCAAAAAGGCCCAATTCCAAAAATGGTCACCCAAAGCCCAAATATGGCCCAATCTTCCAAATTGGGCCAAAAGCCCTTTACGGGTCTTCAAGCAAAAGAATCCAATATAATGAAATCAGCCCAAAATAGAAATCTGATGGCCCAACAAGGCCCTAATCTCCTAATGTCCAAATATGGGACCAAATCCGAGAAGCCCAAAATACGAATCCCACCTGCTGAGTACGCGGGGTGTACTCAGCTTGTATGCTTAGTGTACTCTCACTGGGGTTAGTACGCGCAACATACCAGCTTGGTATCCCCAGTGTACTCCGCAGCTGATCACTCCACTTCATTAAGCACTTAATCTATTGAGACATCATGCCAAACTCGCAGGTCTGATTACATAAGGCCACTAATCACGTAAAGTTGGCAACTCTACACACATGCATGGCTTAATGGGGGCTCAAGAGCTTAAAACGTGCTTAACAAAGGTCTTAACAGATTCATGGTCCAAGATACACCACAAAGCTTGCATTTTTATGAATAAGGGGACCAAAAGAAGCCTTGATCCAACACCAAAACTTCTGGAGTGAGTCAAGAAGCTCATCCATCACTCCAAGGACTCAAAAAGCTTAAAATAACAACATAACTAGATCTAGCATCATGGATCATCAAGATGTGAGCTTTTTACCTCAAAACACTTATCCAAATGATGAGCTAACCCCGGATCTTCAAGCTCAAGACACTTCTCTAAATGGTCCTCTCCTTCCTCTCATTCGCAAATGGCCCTAATCTCCTAATGTCCAAATATGGGACCAAATCCAAGAAGCCCAAAATACGAAGCTCACCTGCTGAGTTCACGGGGCGTACTCAGCTTGTACGCTTAGTGTACTCCCTCTGGGGCTAGTACACATGTCACACCAACTTGGTACACCCAACATACTCCCTAGTTGACCACCCCACTTCATTCGGCACTTAATCCATTGAGACTTCAAGCTAAACACCCATATCTGATTCTATAAGGCCACTAATCACGTAAAGTTGGAAACTTTACACACATGCATGGCTTAATGGGGCTCAAGAGCTCAAAAAGAGCTTAACAAAGGTCATAACACATGCATGGTCCAAGATACACCATAAAGCTTGCATTTTTTTTGAATAAGGGGACCAAAATGTGACATCCCCATTTTTGCGGCCAGAAAAGACCGATTTTGTTTATGCTTTGTTTAAAAATCAGAGTAACATTTTAAATAAAAGTGTTGCGGAATTTGTCCTTAAAAAATATGATAAAGATTTATTAAAAGCATTTCCAAAGAAATGTATTTCTATAAAAGACTCGGGATGTCATGTTCGATACAGTTCAAAAGCATAAATAGTACAATATAAGCCTTACTACATTATTTTATATCTACTGGCCTATATCCGTAATCCCTCATCCAAAACATCACATCTATGCTCATGCGCCACTACCTGTAATACAAGAAACTGAGTCGGTCAGGCTGGGAGCCTGGTGAGCACATAGGGTTTTCAACCCAGAATAAATAAGTTTATTAATTTCATCAATCAACAATAACCCGATTACCCGTTCCCGTTATCCTCACTTTACGTCCCTAAACACCTATCATAAGGGACCTAGCCTAAGGATCATCATCGAGGTGTACACTATTGCAAAGGGGATTCCTTAGAAATAAATTTCCTAAAGGCAACCATGTGGGGGATGGAGTACACCGGTGAAAACATCGTTCACAAACACCTACAGGTTGCGAGCCTGCTAGTGTTCCACTGGACTGTCTAGCAGAGTCCGTGGTCATCATCCATACTCCGCTAGATGACAGAATCAACAACATGAACATCGAGGCCTCTCATCATTTTATCACACATCACCTATTACATCTACCCATGTTTTACCCCAACATTTTCGTATATATAAAATACATATACAGTTTAAATTATTGAAAACATGTATAAAAACGTTCATCCAGCATAGATAGCAAGTATTCAGATAATATGCACACATAGCACGTAGTTTATATAAAATACTTCATATCTATGTGTAAGTTGAAAGTAACTATGCACTCACCGGAGTAGGTGGTGACTCGGCACTTGGACAACACTTCGTTACTCTTAACACACTTTTCCTTCGGCAAAACCTAGTATCATTGCCACTAGGGTTTAGTCTAATATTCACCGCGACTAATTAATAGTCTAGCTATTATTACTATTATATAAACGTTAAATGATACTTATATAACCTGTAATAATAGCCCAAGTACTTATTATAAGGTCCTAATAAAATTACTATATTAAAACATAAGCTAAACTAAAGATAGGTTAGGCGTAGCTCACTTACAGCAGATTTTTCTCAAAACCGGGCTTTGCTGGAGCAGCATTTCCGAGCCGAAAGGCTCTTTTCTCGAGACTCCGGGAGTCTCGGGGTTTCCTTCGGGTGCAAGGGAGGTTCCTTAGGCTTTTAGGGGGGGGGGGGGTTAGGGAGGCTTAGAGGGAAGTTCTAGAGAGAGAAAGAAGGGTTTGAAGGTGTGAGAATGAATGGAACCCGACACCTCTATTTATAGTGTGAAATCCTGATGGACTCGATGAGTAGGAGGACCTAATTGCCGAGTTGGTTCCATGTGTCATCATCTCATGGCTTTCCTTGGAGAGAAAGCAATGACTGTGATCGCGCCACGTCACCCAATATTGCGTATCAGCCTTCAAACTTAGAAAAATCATAACTCTCGCATACGATCTCCGTTTTCGACGTTCTTTATATCCACGCGTAGGTAAAATCAAGATCTACAACTTTCATTTAGACTCTGTCGGCTAATTCTCGACCGATCTTAAATTTAACAGTAGGAGGCGTTTAGACTGTTAAATGACCGCGATGAATTCGTAACTCCTTCATACGGGCTCCGTTTTCATCTATCTTTTTACCGTTGAGTTCCTATTAATGAGAAATTCAACTCTCATTTAGGTCGTGTAAGCCAAAAACCGCTCGAGCTAAAATTCGAGTTTCGGGCCGTGCACTGCTAAGCCGAATCTTAGAAAAGTCATAACTTCTTCATACGCAGTCAGATTTGGGCGTTCTTTTTATGGATTTTCTCGGTTTAACATATTCTACGACTTTCTTTTAGATCACTAAGGCTAAAAAGTCCTCCATCTTAAATTCACTATTTACGTCTCCCAGTGCCGTGCCGGTTTTGCCATAAAACTTCGGCGGGCCATAGCTTCTTCGTTATAACTCGGATTTTGGCGTTCTTTATATCCCCGGAATCCTTGTTTCGACCAATACAACTTTATGTAAAGATATCAGACTTATCTCACACTTTAATTTTGACGCTTATTTTTATTCTTTATTAAATATATGTTTATAATAAAGTAATAAGCACACAAATACACATAATTCACATAGAATTAAAATATTTCATCTTTATTATATCGAAAAGAGTTACAATAGTTGACCTAGACTATTAGATCGTCTAAAAATTCTTAGCCCCGAAACCCGGGGGTTACAATTCTTTCCCCCTTAGGATGATTCTGTCCCGGAATCATGCATCAGCAAACAGATGTGGATAGCGACTCATCATGTCATCCTCTATTTCCCAAGTGAGATTCGGCCCATTCGAATGTTTCCATCGGACTAGCACTAAGTCGACCATCTTGCGTCGTAACTTCTTCGTCTTATGGTCAACAATTGCCTCGGGCTCTTTAATTAGCCTCTTATTCTCATCCATTCTTAACTCTGAGATTGGAATTATGTCGGGAACTTCTCCCGTGAATTTCCTCAGATAACACACATGGAAGGTGTTATGAATACCATCGAGTTCTTCGGGTAATTCCTGCTTGTAAGCTTGGTTCCCAATCTTCTGAAGAACTTTGAAGGGTCCAATAAACCTTGGACTCAACTTTCCATGTTTCCCGAATCTTATAAGTCCCTTCCATGGTGAGACTTTAAGCAAAACCGAATCCCCAACTTCGAAGGTTATCGGTCGTCTTTTCTTGTTAGCATAGCTCTTCTGACGAGCCTGAGCTGCTAACATCCTTTCCCTAATCACCTTTAGTTTCTCAGCAGTGTCATGGACTATCTCGGGGCCCATAAACTGCTTCTCTCCGGCTTTAAGCCAACAAGACGGCGTACGACACTTCTGTCTGTACAAAGCTTGATAAGGTGCCATCTTGATGCTCGAGTGGAAACTATTGTTGTAGGAGAATTCTACTAGAGGTAAGTGCTCGTCCCAGTTCCCTTGGAACTCAAGGGTACATGCTCTCAGCATATCTTCCCGTGTTTGAATCGTTATTTTGCTCTGACCATCAGTCTGCGGATGGTAAGCTGTACTCAAACATAACTTCGTACCCAATTCCTCTTGTAGACCTCTCCAAAATCTTGACGTGAAACGACTATCGCGATCTAATACAATTGTAAGAGGAACACCGTGAAGTCTTACTATCTCTTTCACGTAAGCGTTTGCGAGCTTATCCATAGACCACTTCTCATTGGCCGCTATGAAGTGTGCACTCTTAGTGAAATGATCCACGACCACCCAAATCATGTCGTGTCCGTTCTTCGTCCTGGGCAATTTGCTCACAAAATCCATGGTGATGTCCTCCCATTTACCCATGGGTACGGGTAAAGGTTCCAAACTCCCATATGGTTTCTGATGTTGTGCCTTAACTCTCGCACATGTCACACACTCGGCCACGTACTTCGCAACATCGAGCTTCATCGTCGGCCACCAGTAGTAGGGTTTTAGGTCCCTATACATTTTAGTACTACCGGGATGAATCGAGTACATGGTCTTGTGGGCTTCTTCCATCAGAAGATCTCTTATTCCTCGTGTCTTAGGTACCCAAATTCGATCTTGGAATACCTTCAGTCCTTGATTGTTTGTACCGAACACTAACGTTTTGCCCAAACGTTCTTCCTTTCGGTCATTTTTCTCTAAAGCTTCTTCTTGAGCTTTCCTGAAACTTTCCACAATCATCGAGACGACTTCGATTCTCAACGCTCTCGACCTCTTCCTTTCAAGATTGACTTTTCGACTGAGGGCATCAGCAAAAACATTTGCTTTACCGGCGTGGTAAAGTATCTCACAGTCGTAGTCCTTGAGTAGTTCTAGCCAGCGTCGTTGCCTCATATTCAATTCTTTCTGATTAAAGAGATACCGGAGACTCTTATGATCAGTGAAAAGCTTGCACTTTGTGCCATAGAGGTAATGCCTCCATACTTTTAAGGCAAATACTATCGCTGCCGACTCCAGATCATGAGTGGGGTAGTTCTTTTCATGTTCTTTCAATTGTCGAGATGCGTATGCTATCACATTTTCTCTTTGGGTCAGAACACAACCCAACCCGACTCCAAATGCGTCACTGTATACCACGAAGTCTTCAACTCCATCGGGTAGAGACAGTATCGGTGCTTCGCATAACTTCTTCTTTAGCTTCTCGAATGCCTCTTCGTGTTTCTTACTCCATGTATATATGGCTCCTTTGTGGGTCAAAGCTGTCAATGGAGCAGCTATCGAAGAAAAGCCTTGGATAAATCGTCGGTAATATCCGACTAATCCTAGAAAGCTTCGAATCTCCGTGGGGCTCTTTGGACGTTCCCACTTCGTTACAACTTCAATTTTTGCTGGGTCAACCATTATTCCTTCTTGGTTAACCACATGACCCAAGAATTAGACTTCTCGGATCCAGAAATCACACTTGGAGAACTTAGCGTAAAGCTTCTCCCTTTTTAACACTTCCAACACTTCCCATAGATACTTACCATGCTCCTCCTGGCTTTTCGAGTAGATCAGAATGCCATCGATGAACACTATCACGGATTTATCAAGGAATGGTTTACAAACCCTGTTCATCAAATCCATGAATGCTGCGGGAGCATTGGTTAGTCTGAATGACATAACCAAGAACTCGTAGTGTCCATATCTAGTTCTGAATGCAGTCTTCTCAATATCCTGCTCTCTTACCTTTAACTGATGATATCCTGACCTAAGATCGATCTTTGAGAAGTAGCTCGAACCTTGTAGCTGATCGAATAGGTCATCAATCCTCGGCAAGGGATACTTGTTCTTCACTGTTGCCTTATTCAGCTCTCGGTAGTCTATGCACATCCTCATGCTTCCGTCCTTCTTCTTCACGAATAACACCGGAGCTCCCCAGGGTGATGAACTAGGTCGAATGAAACCGTTGTCCAGCAGCTCCTGGAGTTGCGTCATAAGCTCCTTCATCTCTGTCGGTGCTAATCGGTAAGGTGCTTTTGCTATCAGTGTTGTACCTGGTAACAAGTCTATCCGAAACTCTACTTACCTATCAGGTGGTAATCCGGGAAGATCTTCGGGAAAGACTTCCAGATAATCACACACAACCGGTATATTCTGCACCTCTTTCTTTTCCTTCTTAGCATCGATTACGAATGCCAAGTATGATGCACATCCTTTGGATAAACATTTTCTGGCTTTCATCAGGGAGATGATTCCAAAATTCACTCTACGTTTGTCCCCGTACAACATAAATGACTCCTTTCCAGGGGGATTAATCCTAACTATCTTCTATCGGCATAATATCTCGGCATCGTTGGCACTAAGCCAATCCATACCCAAAACGATGTCGAAACCGTTTAACTCTATGGGTAATAACTCTTCATGGAATTCATTTCCCTTTAGGTCGATGACGATGTTCCTAATACGATCACTAACAGGTACGAATTTGCCACTGGCAACTTCTACTATCAGGGCATTATCTAGTTTTTCTACAGGCAATGCTAATTTCCCACCAAATTTATGCGACACAAAGGAGTAGTTGGCTCTTGAATCAAATAGTATATTTGCAGGCAAACCATTTACAAGAAAGGTACCTGAAGCGACGTCTGCTGCCTCCTTCACAACATCGAGCGTCATCTGGAAGGCTCTTGCCTTCGGCTTCGGTGGTATTTTGGGTCTTCCTGCCTACTTCTTCTTCGGGCAATCCTTTGAAATGTGCCCCTCCTCGTTGCACTCATAACAGACCTTCTTAGTGAATGTGCATTCGTTGGCGTAGTACCCAGGTTTTCCGCATTTGAAACAAGTGACCCCTCCATCACACTTTCCAGAGTGCTTCTTCTTGCACTTGTCACACCACTTCGCTTCTGATCCTCCTCCTCTCGAACCAGATTTCGAGAATTTACTCTTCTTTCCGGACCTCGAGGATCCGTCAAATTTCCTTTTCTCTCCCACCTCCGCTCTCTCCAGACCCTTCTCTCGTATCGGGGTCTCCATATTCTTAGTAGCCCAGATGGTGGCTTTCAGAGTGGTATTTTGCTTGACCATTGGACCAAAGTCCGCTGGTAACCCGAGGGCAAGTTTGTTAACCTTGGAGAGTTCAGTTGGGACGAGGTGAGGAACAAGCTTCATTTTCTCAGTAAAGCTTGCAGCGTATTTAGTAACGCTTATTTTTCCCTTCTTCAGATTCAGGAACTCGTTGTTGATCTCCAGAAGATCCTGCTCAGAGCAGTATTGCATCTTCAACTGTACCAGAAAATCCTCCCACGACATCTTGCTTGCTTCACCTTTGGGCATTGAATCAGCTAGTAGCTTCCACCAGCTTAGTACTCCAGATTTCAATAGAGGAACCGCGAGAGCGGTCTTCTGCCTATTGCTACACTCGCAACTCTCAAACATCGTCTCCATCTCAGAGATCCAGTTCATGTCTTTCACCGGCGTCGTGATTCCAGATAGACTCGGTGGTTTGGATGCCATGAAATCCTTATATTTGCATCCACGTCTGTCATTTCCTCCATCCTGGCGGTTTTGCCTAACTATCGGTGGGTTGGCTTGACCAACAGTCCCACTATAGTTTCCCTCCTCAATCTGCCCTTCATTCAACTCGGGTTGTTCGATCTGTATGGTCACCTCCTCTCGATTTTGTTGGAGCAAACATCTGGTTTCCTCCATTTGACGATCCAACATCGCCTGGATCATCGCTTGCACTCCGGCCATTGTTATTGGCTCAGCAGCGGCTACCACAACCGGTATTTGCTCAATTACTGGGGGTTGGTTTCTGTTCCCATTTGCATTCACGTTTCCGCTACGGGTTCTTGCCATCTTGATCTATACACCGAATAAGGTGAATTTATATCTGATTTTCAAATCATCATCATCTCTCCGAAACGTTTATATGCTAGTTCTAATATCGTAGTCGTACGTTTAGAATCCTAAACACATAAGGTTTCCAGATCCGGTTGGAAAAAGACCATAGATCCGAACAAATAACAACATATCAAGCACAAAGCATTTAGCACATAAAAGCATTTTAGGCATAGTTCCTAAAATAAGCTAGTGCTCACACCTCACAATCATCGCTTAGCATTCTAAGTTTAAGTCTAGAAATCCTACAAATTCCTAGTTCACTTAAACTAATGCTCTGATACCAACTGTGACATCCCCATTTTTGCGGCCAGAAAAGACCGATTTTGTTTATGCTTTGTTTAAAAATCAGAGTAACATTTTAAATAAAAGTGTTGCAGAATTTGTCCCAAAAAAAATATGATAAAGATTTATCAAAAGCTTTTCCAAAGAAATGTATTTCATTAAAAGACTCGAGATGTCATGTTCGATACAGATCAAAAGCATAAACAGTACAATATAAGCCTTACTACATTATTTCATATCTACAGGCCTATATCTGTATTCCCTCATCCAAAACATCATATCTATGCTCATACGCCACTACCTGTAATACAAGAAACTGAGTGGGTCAGGCTGGGGAGCCTGGTGAGCACATAGGGTTTTCAACCCACAATAAATAAGTTTATTAATTTCATCAGTCAACAATAACCCGATTACCCGTTCTCGTTATCCTCACTTTACGTCCCTAAACACCTATCATAAGGGACCTAGGCTAAGGATCATCATCGGGGTGGACACTATTGCTAAGGGGATTCCTTAGCAATAAATGTCCTAAAGGCAACCATGTGGGGGATGGAGTACACCGTGAACACATCGTTCACAAACACCTACAGGTTGCGAGCCTGCTAGTGTTCCACTGGACTGTCTAGAAGAGTCTGTGGTCGTCATCTATACTCCGCTAGATGACAGAATCAACAACATGAACATCGAAGCCTCTCATCATTTTATCACACATCACCTATTACATCTACTCATGTTTTACCCCAACATTTTCGTAGATATAAAATACATATACAATTTAAATTATTGAAAACATGTATAAAAACATTCATCCAGCATAGATAGCAAGTATTCAGATAATATGCACACATAGCACGTAGTTTATATAAAATATTTCATATATATGTGTAAGTTGAAAGTAACTATGCACTCACCGGAGTAGGTGGTGACTCAGCGCTTGGACAACACTTCGTTACTCTTAACACACTTTTCCTTCGGCAAAACCTAGTATCATTACCACTAGGGTTTAGTCTAATATTCACCGCGACTAATTAATAGTCTAGCTATTATTACTATTATATAAACATTAAACGATACTTATATAACCCATAATAATAGCTCAAGTACTTATTATAAGGTCCTAATAAAATTACTATATTAAAACATAAGCTAAACTAAAGATAGGTTAGGCGTAGCTCACTTACAGTGGATTTTTCTCAAAACCGGGCTTCGCTGGAGCAGCGTTTCTGAGCCGAAAGGCTCTTTTCTCGGGACTACGGGAGTCTCGGGGTTTCCTTCGGGTGCAAGGGAGGTTCCTTAGGCTTTTAGGGGGGGGGGGGTTAGGGAGGCTTAGAGGGAAGTTCTAGAGAGAGAAAGAAGGGTTTGAAGGTGTAAGAATGAATGGAACCCGACACCTCTATTTATAGTGTGAAATCCTTATGGACTCGGCGAGTAGGAGGACCTAATTTCCGAGTTGGTTCCATGTGTCATCATCTCATGGCTTTCCTTGGAGAGAAAGCAATGACTGTGATCACGCCACGTCACCCAATATCGCGTATCAGCCTTCAAACTTAGAAAAATCATAACTATCGCATACGATCTCCGTTTTCGACGTTCTTTATATCCACGCGTAGGTAAAATCAAGATCTACAACTTTCATTTAGACTCCGTCGGCTAATTCTCGACCGATCTTAAATTTAATAGTAGGAGGCGTTTAGACTGTTAAATGACCGCGATGAATTCGTAACTCCTTCATACGGACTCCGTTTTCATCTATCTTTTTACCGTTAAGTTCCTATTAATGAGAAATTCAACTCTCTTTTAGGTCGCATAAGCCAAAAACCGCTCGAACTAACATTCGAGTTTCGGGCCGTGCACTGCTAAGCCGAATCTTAGAAAAGTCATAACTTCTTCATACGCAGTCAGATTTGGGCGTTCTTTTTATGGATTTTCTCGGTTTAACATATTCTACGACTTTCTTTTAGATCACTAAGGCTAAAAAGTCCTCCATCGTAAATTCACTATTTACGTCTCCCAGTGTCGTGCCGGTTTTGCCATAAAACTTCGGCGGGCCATAGCTTCTTCGTTATAACTCGGATTTTGGCGTTCTTTATATCCCCGGAATCCTTGTTTCGACCACTACAAATTTATGTAAAGATATCGGACTTATCTCACACTTTAATTTTGACGCTTATTTTTATTCTTTATTAAATATATATTTATAATAAAGTAATAAGCACACAAATACACATAATTCACATAGAATTAAAATATTTCATCTTTATTATATCGAAAAGAGTTACAATAGTTGACCTAGACTATTACATCATCTAAAAATGCTTAGCCCCGAAACCCGGACGTTACACAAAAGAAGCCTTGATCTAACACCAAAACTTCTGGAGTGAGTCAAGAAGCTCATCCATCACTGCATGGATTCAAAAAGCATAAAATAAAAACATAACTAGATGTAGCATCATGGATCATCAAGATGCCAGATTTTTACCTCAAAAGCTTGCAAATGATGAGCTAACCCCGGATCTTCAAGCTCAAGACACTTCTCTAAATGGTCCTCTTCTTCCTCTTATTCACAAATCACCAACAAACACTCTTTAAGGCTCAAAACTCACAAACACACACTAGGGTTTCGATTTCCAGACAAAGGAGGGTGGAGGCTGGCTAAACATGACCGAATGAGGCTATCATAAGGTTTAAATAGGGTGCAAACCCTAAAAATTAGGGTTTCACTTATGCCCACGTACGCCCCGCGTACGTGGTTAAGACCCGCGATCTTGAATTGCACCAGTACGCCAAACGTACTCCAAATTTCCTGAAGTTGCTAATTCTGCCCCTAGGGATCAATTCTACAAACATTAACACACTAAGGGTCTAAACTGAAAATTACTTTGAATCGGGTATTACAACTCTCCCCCACTTAAATTATATTTCGTCCTCAAAATCATTTATTACAATCCTAGGCATGCCAGACAACCTGAGCAATTCAACCACAACCTTGATGCGTACCGAGTAAGCAACCCCGAGCATACAACAACTTTCCAAAATGAAACTGAATCCAACCAGGCCAACCTTGGCAGGGCTCCCAAATCCTGAGGATGAACTAATCCTTACTCAACTTAAATTAACCCATGAAGAATAACCATTTCTACTCTACCCAAAATCTGAAATCTTAAACTTATCTGACTCCTCGACAAAATATACACTTTTTATTATACTACTTTTAGTTTGGAATAAAATGAGTTCATATTATAATATTAAAATTATGACGATGATCATCTAATTAATTGTGAAAAGATTATGAATATTGGAAAACTTCTTTGAAGAGTGCAAAATTCGAATCCGTAAAATAATTACAGAATAAACAAATTGAATCGATAAAAAATTGATTTAAATTAAATCGTAATTTAAAATGATAACATAAAAATGTTTAATATTTACCATAAGTATAAGGATACATATAATAACTGTTAAGTTGGATTTTCGATAACGGGCTTCTGAATATTTTTTAGTGATTAATAACAACTAAAAGATTATTTTGATCCATAAACTAATCCTATCTATTGTTTGTACACACTTAGTTTTTATTTGAACTTTAGCATATATATATATATATATATATATATATATATATATATATATATATATATATATAAAGAGAGAGAGAGAGAGAGAGAGGTTCAAATGAGAACCCCTAAATATTAAGAACCCTAAAAACCACTAATTTTTACCAACATACATTTCTAGCATTTCAACCATTAAACACTAAATCTGATAGATTCAAACTTCAAAACCACTTTCAAACTTTTTCCAACACTCTCATTAGCTTTAAGAACTCATAAACCTAACACCACCTCGTCCACCTATCATCGCCACTTACCTCCACCATATTCCGCTGCAACGTATCAGAGCCACCTATAACCGTCGTCTCCCTCTATGGTTTCCGTTCTACCACCGCCTCAAACCGCCGACCAAACTCAACAACAACACCTCCAGTCTCTCAGATCTGAAGCCTTAAGTCATCCGCTACCTACCACCGTCATCATCTCCTTCTGATGAGCTTCCACTAGCTCTTTATGACTTCTCCGACCGAAACAATAGCAACATTACGGACAACCATGCCATTGGTCTTCTCCGGTGTACAAATATGTTTCGTTCTAGATCTGAACCGTCCAGATCTACCAGAAAACCTTAAACTTCCGACCACTACTTTGACAAAGCTCTTTTCCGCCTCCAAATTTGCGACCACCTCCAATCATCACCTTAAGAACCTTACACCATCGCTGATGCTTGTCGTCAACCACTAGATCTGTTATATCGTCCTACAGAGTTGAAAGCTTAGGTTCAGATCTATGATTTTTACCACCACCAACATCCAGATGTGCGAGCTCCAGTCCAGATGTATGATTTGTACCACCCCGACATTCAGATCTGCGAGCTCCAGTCTAGGTCTATGGTTTCCGCCACCTCAATGTTCATATTTGCGAGCTTCAACGAGATTGAAGGAGTTCTAGAGATATCCGACTTTGTGTTCTTCAAGTCTCACTCCTGGTTTTATGTTCTTAATCTCAGATATGCTGAAATTGTTTGTTGTTTTTCCTATCAAGATTTGGATCTTTTTTCACCACTAAACCACCACCGTCAAACCTCTCCAAAGAACCAAACAATGCCACCTGATGTCAAAAATGATGTGACTCTTGTAGATCTGATTAGATATGATGTTTTATGGTGATTATGAATATGATGTATGTGGTGCACACAAAGTGTTTGATGAAACGCCTCAACCAAATTCAGTAAGTTATTAAATTGTGAATATATGTTTTTAATGTATTAATTTGTGAATATTTAAGTTATTAAGTTGTGAATGTGTGTTTTTTGATACACTAGGGGTGAATTAGTGTCTGAAATATTGCATTAATATGTGATTTAGTGTCTGGAATGGTGTATTAAATTGTGAATTCTATTTTTTTTAATCCAGATCTGGTTTTTGAGGGAAGGATGTTGGCGGTGTTGGCACAAATTGTTGGTGATGGTGATGGTTGATGGCGACATATGGTAGTCAGTGGTGTTGATGCTGCTGGTGGTGGTAGAGTAAGGATATTTCTATTTCTCACTCATCTTCGTCGTTGATTTCAGATAAGTTATCATCATTTATGATTCATGTATATTTTTATGTTGGCTTCTGAAATATGAAATATTTATGCATGTATTAAACTGTGAATGAGCTGTTTAGTACACTGAAATATGATATTATACTTGTAAATGAGTTTTGAATGTATTGTATGAAACTATGAATTTTGTGTATTAAGTTGTGAATTTTTATTCACAACTTAATATAATAAATTCATAATTTAATACACATAATGCCTCCAAATATGAATGTATACATGTAAGTTTTAAGTTGAGAATATAGTTATGAATATATATATTTTTATTTGTATTAAACTGTGAATTTATCGTATTAAGCTGTGAATTTTTTGTATTAAAATTTGAATTGATTGTATTAACCTGTGAATTTTTTTATGGATTTTGTTTCTGATTCTATGAGAAGAATGAATCATTATAAATACATATGATATTCTTTAGGTTTAAATAAATTACAAACAATTTAAACTATGAATATTATTAAATCAAACTTTGAATAAGCGCTACTCTCTAGATCTAAAAGTATAAATGTATGTTTTAAGTTAAGAATATGTAATTATTTGCATTAAAGTATTAATTAGTATATTAAGGTATGAATTTTATTTATTAAATAGTAATTGATTGTATTAAGTTGTGAACTGGCTGCATTTGTTGTGATTTTTATTATAAATTTGTGTTAAAATATGAATGATTTATATATGAATTTTTGTATTAGTTTTTTTGTAAATATATTTATTTTTTATGTGTATAAGTATGTAAAAATGCATTAGTTTTTATAATTGTTTTGCATTAAGTTTAAAATGAGTGAATTAATAGGTTTGCTAATTGTGAATGTAGTATTTAAGCTGTTAGTGTATGAGTTGATGTATAGATTTGTTTTGGAAAGAAGATGGCCGCGACGTTAGCACAAATGGTTGGTGGCGACGTGCGGTGGTGGTGGTAGTGGAAGAGTTTGAGTTTGATTTTTCTAAATCTATGAATTTGTGTAAAATAGATTGTATTAAGTTGTGAATTTTTTATGTATTAAATTGTAAATGGATTTTATAAAGTTGTATTTTATATAAATTTTATGTTAAAATATAAATGAATGTATAAATGAAATTATTAGACTATATAAATTACGGTTTTTCCTTTTTCTTACGAAAAAAAATAAGGATTTTAGAATATTCAGTGATACTCACAATACATGTTTACTAATAAAATGAAAGTTTTTAGGGTTCTTAACCTTTTTTGGTTCTCATTTGAACCTCTCTCTCTCTCCCTCTCTCTCTCTCTCTCTCTCTCTCTCTATATATATATATATATATATATATATATATATATATATATATATATATATATATATATATATATATATATATATATATATATATATATATATATATATATAATGGACAGTATAAAGTTTTGCTACATGTGCATGCAAAACGATTGGTTGACTAGTTGATGTTGATCATCTAACAATTGTGGCATTGTTTTCTTATATGCAATAAAGCCTAGTGGTGACTATTATTATTCGTTTTAATCACACTAATGACAACATTATATTTATTTATCCACTGACTTTTAGTTTAAACAAATAAAGTCAACTTTGATTTCATGGTTACATGTTTTGACCTAAAAGTAATGTAACTTGATCATAAATCGGATTGTATCTTTTATTACATCTTGTCCGCAAAGATACTACAATTTAGCCACCATGATTCAACGCCCTATGATCTGAAGACCAAAGCAACAACCGACCGTACGACAGTTATCGATTTTATATCTTAATCATCATGTAAAATAATATAACAATTTGATAAGAAAGGGTAAACATGAATCACCAAGAAGCATTCAACGTATATGATATAAGCGATAAGAAATTGACTGTTCACTGTATCTCTTTTCCATGACTAAAAACAAAAACTGCTTACTTTCAATAATGTTACTTTCAATAATTGGAATCCTAAACGCAAAAATGCTATGGCTTGTAACAAGTATACCATGACATCATGCATGTTGAAATTGTTGATGAAATTGATAATGAGTGCGATCATATCACCATTTATGCACTAGATCTCATCAGAACACTACAGTTAAATTTGCTTTGACCATAAGGCCATCTCCAATCCATTAAACTCATGAAGAGTTGTATGGATTGCCACATAGGAAAGAGAACATACACATTCAATTTAATTATTAAAAAATTCATTAATTTTCATTACAATTCTATTGCACCATTCAATGCCCATTAAACTCTACACTCTCTCTCCTCTATATTATATTCACATTTAATCTATTAAACCCTCATACAACTCCCATTGTGGATGGCCTAATAGTATTAGGATGGGTGAACCGGATAAGTCTAGAAACAAAATAAAAAAAATAAGGCCTTTAAAATTATTATTAATATTAATGTTTTAAATAGTAACATGAATGAAGAAAATAAAAACTTACTATTGAAAAAAAATCGGTTTTAAGCTTCAATTAGTTAGTAGTGTAAATGTTAATATCAATTGAGCTTTAAATGATCAAGGTTGAAAAATTATATCTAAAGGGTATGTAGTTGCATACACTTCACTTTCAGGATGCCTGTTGATTGTTTGTACAATTCAGTTAAGATTACAACACTGTAGTAGGAAAACACACAAATGCTTAACCCCTTTAAGCAATGAAATGATTTTGTTGTACATCAAAATGAGAATATTTCTGAGGACACAGACAAAGAGCTTAGGTCTATGTAGGGCTAAAAACATGATTTGTGGTGCAAATGCTTATATTAATTGATGTTTTTCAGCACAAAGCAGATTCACACCACCGTTAAAGTAATTCAAAGATTTAACTAATTAAATATATGTGTGTATATGGAAAGGTTCACGATTAAAATGTACTTATCAAACATCAAAACAAAAGAAAAATTGATATTCAATATGCAAGTAGTTTCTTTCGTGTAGTTGTCAACCACAATTGCATAAAGACAACACAATACTAGAAACATACAGTCTAAAGTATAAAAACTTAATTACACCGATGGGAATGAAATACATATAAAAAGTTAAATCATAAAATGATACATAGTTGCTTTAAATACTCGAAAAAAACAATGAGGCATACAACATGATTGGACAAATGGGGTCGTTGATTCCATTGAGACGATTACCTCATTGTATTTATGTTAGTTCGTTTTCCGCTCAATTATTTAAATTTTTGTTGATTCGTTTTCGGTTCCATTTAAACCAATTGTTGTTAATGATTTTGATTTTAGCCGCTTCAATACCTTTGGGTTGTCGATCAAAACTCTCAGTAAACAATCGACATTAATCTGGGGCCCCAAAATTAATTGGCGTCAACCCTTGGGCAGTCGCCCAAATACCCCCCCCCCCCTACGTGTAATTGTCAACCACAATTGCATAAAGACAATACAATACTAAAAACATACAGTGTAAAGTATACAAACTTAATTACACTGATGGGGAATGAAATACATATAAAAAGTTAAATCACAAAATGATACATAGTTGCTTTAAATACTCGAAACTAGGGGTGATCGCGGTGCGGTTCGGTGTGGTTATTAGCCAAAACTTCACCACTAATCGCACATGCGGTTAATCCATTTTCAAAACTGCATTGTGCAGTTATTTTTGCGGTGCAGTTTTGTTTTTTCTGTGTTGCGGTTATTAACCGCATGAATTTGGTGCGATTATTTTGTGTGGTTTTTAACCACAGTTTAGAGCTCAAACGGTTTTAAGAGTTCAAACATATTACTTGTAATAATAAAAAAACCATAATGTAGAAGACAATTAACTTAAATCACAAACAATTAATATCTTAAAAATGTCAAATCTATAGTAATTAACAACAAATTTCTTAAAATTGTCTAATTTCACCATTTTTCAAAGTTAAATATAACAAAAAACCATACTTTTGTCTTCTAATATTTTATTTATCTTTCATTCATGAAACTTGTCTTGTAACGTCCCCAAAATTACAGGCCAAAAATTTCATTTCTTTAAATAGGTCAATTCATAAAAACTTCGATATAAAAGTTTCATAATAAAGCTTCATGTCTGAAAACCATCCACATCATAATAATATGTCAGACTACATCCCAGAAAATCCATAATGCGGAAAGCAAGAGTGTGTGTGCGTGATATGCCGCTACCGCGCCAGCTCCATCCCCCTATCTGAAGAGGTACCTGAAACCAAAACATTAAACTGTAAGCACGAAGCTGAGTGAGTTCCCCCATAATACCTCATACCATGCAACCATATAATCAACATCTAGGAGATACGGGCCTCGCCCACACTCATGGAGATACGAGTCTCGCCCACACTCCGCTATCTGGGAGATACGGGCCTCGCCCACACTCCGCTATCTGAGAGATACGGGCCTCGCCCACACTCAGCTACTAAGCCACGACATACAAGTATCACACAGACAACGAGTATAAACAATTCTATCATACTAGCATATATCATAATCAAACCCAACTATGAGATACGGGCTATGCCCACACTCCGATACTACATATCATCTATACGGGCCGACCCTGGTGCCTTGGACGCGTTCCTATTGGAAGGAAACTCACCTCGAAAAGTAGCTACCGAAAGTCTGTCTGCTAGACGTGTGACTGCTGTACCGGTAATCCTCCGGGTATAAATCCATAAACATAGATTAGTTACTCATAAATACCCTTAGGTCAAATGATTGACCTACCTCTGGTCCAAGGTCAACTCCTTGGTCAAAGTCAACTTCCAGTTGACTGGACTCGCCGAGTCATGGCACAGACTCGTCGAGTCCCTCTCCTACTATCCTAGTTCTACTCATCAAGCCCCTCTTCCCATTCACTGAGTCACCCTTAATTTACTACTAGGGACGATTAGACCGACTCGCGATCCGACTCGCCGAGTCGGAGAACAACTCGCCGAGTCCCACGAGCATATCTCCTACTCACTTCCAAATCCTCACCAGAGCATCCATCTTGAGGATTTGGTTTCTGGGACTATTGCTACACGTTAAATTGCTAACTCCTCGTGCAGCTACGAAGGGTTGGACCTTCTACACTTAAACCCTTCTTAACTCAGTAACAGCTCATATGACTCGCCGAGTTTGAAGAACAACTCGTCGAGTTCCAGGCAATCTTCATAGGACTCGCCGAGTTGTTCATCCAACTCGTCGAGTCTAAGACCATCTTCATAGAACTCGCCGAGTCCCTTCAGCTCTCCTCCCATACAGACCAAATCTGAGACATACAACGGTTCCAAACCATAGATCTAGGCTCCTAGGGCATGCTTATCACGTAAAGTTGCAAAATTTACGTGCATGCATGGCCCTATGATCTCCAAAAGGTAATTCCAAGCTCTTTATGAGGTCATACACTCAATATGGACCTTAACCACTTCAACCACAGAGACTTTATACTTCTAAGATGTCCATAAGGTCTAGATTTGAAGTCCTTTCAGAACATAGAGCATAAACACATGGAATTTGAGGTTTTAGGGCTTGAAAACCACTAATTAGGGACAAAAAGGGGATCTAATGAACTAGTGATCAAGATAGGAACTTTTCTACCTGAATGGAAGCTTCCCACAGTGTAGATTTCGAATCTACTTCCCCTTCTTGCACTCTTTAACCTCCTCCTTCTTCTACTAAGCTCCAAATTTCCTTTACAAGGCCAAGATCACTCACAAGAACAATAAGGGGGCTAGGGTTACGCTCTACAGCTCTCTGGAAGTGTTAGGGACAAAGGAGGCCAGGTTAGAGCGTTTAAATAGGGTGCAAACACCCGGGTTAGAGTTTTTGCCCAGACAGGGTCTACTCGTCGAGTCCACATCTTAGACCCCGCATCTTATTCCGCTTCTACTCGGCGAGTTGGTCCTTCAACTCGCCGAGTCCAAGGCAAAAAATGCAATATTTAAAGAGTTAATTACAAAGAATACGTACCAAGAACCAGGTGCTACATGTCTTATTTTTCATATTTAATATATTAATAATTAATAAAAAATTATATATAATATATGCTGTGCGGTGGGGTTTTTTGAAATCTAATAACCGCACCGCAAATTTGTGATTTTTGAAAAACAGAAAACCTAATCATCGATTTTTATTACGGCTGCGGTTTGTCGGTTGCGGTTTATGTGGTTAATTTTACGTTGCGGTGCAGTTTTTGCTCATCCCTACTTGAAACAAACAATGAGGCATACAACATGATTGGACAAATAGGGCCGTTGATTCCACTAAGACGATTACCTCATTGTATTTATGTTGGTTCGTTTTCCGCTCAACTATTTAAATTTTAGTTGATTTGTTTTCGGTTCCATTTAAACCAATTGTTACTGATTTTAGCCGCCTCAAAACCTTTTGGCTGCCAATGAAAACTTCGAGTAAACAACCGACAATTTGGGGCCCAAAAATTAGTTGGGCCTCAGCCCTTGGATAGTCGCCCAGACCCCCCCCCCCCCCCCCCCATAAGTGTCGACTCAGTAGGTAGTTGGTTGGACGAATGGGTTCGATGAATCCACTTAGACTACCTCTTTGTATTTCTATTAGTTCGTTTCCGCTCAACAATTTAAATTTTAGTTGATTCGTTTCAGTTTCATTTAAATCAATTGTTGTTAATGATTTTGATTTTAGACTTATCCAAGTGGGAGACTGTTGGATTAGTGTCTAAGTCCATATCCAAGTGGGAGACTGTTGGATTAGTGTCTTAGACGATTGCAGATCAGGATCTGAAGTCATACGCATAATAGTTATTAGAGTTATCCAAATGGGAGACTGTTGGATTAGTGTCTAAGTCCATAACTGTTTTGGTATGTACTTGACCCGATGATGCATGGTGCTTTTGGGTTGCCTTCACCAAAGCAACTTGATAGGATGAATTATGGAGAGAAAGGATTAAATATGATTTATTAATATATTATGAGAATAATATATTAAAGGAGAAATCATATTGTTTAATTAATATTAGTCAATAATTAATTGGTAATTAGTTTTGTGACTAAAAGAGATTAATTAAACTTAAGGGATTGGAATTGTAATTATAAGATAATTGCAATTTGGGCCATGGATTGTCTTGAATCAAGGGGTGGACGAATTCTA
Source organism: Lactuca serriola (assembly GCF_051521515.1). NCBI lineage: Eukaryota > Viridiplantae > Streptophyta > Magnoliopsida > Asterales > Asteraceae > Lactuca > Lactuca serriola. Next base: position 202,836,448 of record NC_136409.1, read on the forward strand.
ATGGGAAACCCATAAGGAAATCGTCCAAGGGCTTGATTAAAGGAGTCTATGGGTTGCTTAGGGCTTAAGCAACCAAATTAGGGTTTCCTTGTTAGATAACCCTAATTGCCTCACTATATATAGACCCCTTAAGGACCAAAAACGTGGACAAGCAACCTTCTAGGGTTTCACACGTTTTTGGGCAGCCTCTAACCTCTCTCCTCTTCATCCTCTTGCTTATGGTGTTTGTGAACCATTAGAGGAGTGACACTTGTGACTCTAAGCCTTCCAAAGTCAACTCAAGGAGGAATTGGGATTGTTATTGCTACATAACAATCAAGGTAATGTTATAAACCTATTCTCATGTTAATATGATTACTTGTATGCTAGAATTAGGGTTTATAGTCTTGGATAACTTGCATGTACAATAGAGAAACCTAGATCCAAGCATTAGGGTTTGTATGAGCACATATGATGTTCTTAGGACCAAAACCCATCAGTGGTATCAGAGCCTAGACTGGTTTCTATTGTATTGATGCTTGATATGTATGAAAAATTCGATTTTTGATGTTCTGGAGGCTGGACTCGCCGAGTCCATAGCTGAACTCGCTGAGTCCATGCAGACTCGACGAGTCCAAGCTTGACTCGACGAGTCAACTCGTCAGATGGAGCATATATGGGGATTTCTTGCTGTTTTTGCTTTGGGATAGTTACCTTATCATATTAGATCAATATAAATCCGATTTTATGATATATTTGACTATATTCTTGATCTAATTGAAGATATTTATCAATTAATAAGATAATTGTTTCCTTATGTGATAATTGATTAATTATTTTGATTAAATTGGTAAATTGTTTTGCAAGAAATCATTAAATAAATCAAATATGGATAATTATGTGATTAAATGTTAATTTAGATTATTTGTTATTTGATCCTTGTTGTTATGAAAAGTTTCATATTTTCCCCTTTAGGTTTTATAGTTTAAATTTGAACCCAAAAGTTTTGTTGTTTTGAAATTTAAATAGTTAAAACCCTAATGTTTTGAAAAAGGTTTCAAAACTTGCCCTCAAGTTTTGGAATTTAAATTTTGATTAAATGGTTTAATTTTGATGTATATTTAAATTCAAAACCCTAATGTGTTGAAATGTTTCAAAACTTGCCCTCAAGTTTTGGAATTTAAAAGTTGATTAAAAGTTTAATTAGGAATGCTAAATTCTAAAACTCTAGTATAGTTTTGAAAAAGTTCAAATCACACCCTTATGGTTTTATTAATTAATTAAGGTGTATAATTAAAAGAGGTTTAATAAACCCATAAAAGTTTAGGTTTAAAATTTAATTGAATTAAAAGTATAATTGTTAAATTTGACCACCTAATATTTTAGAAGTGTAAAATACACCCTATATTATATATATAACATTAAAAGTCTAACATTATATATATGTATGAGTAAAAGTCAGTCTTACCGTTAGTAGGCCTCATTCACGAAGCTGGTCTATAAGGGGTGTTTAAGGAAATTGCCTATAAAATGACGATTGAATAGGCATCCACTCTTACCCACCGCACTTTTGACTAGTGGAGGGTCGTTGCCGAACGGGTAGGATAGGACGAAACCTTCCATTATAAGTATAATGAATTATTAAAGTAACTAAATGTTTTCATAAAATTCCTAATCTTAGTTACTTAGGCAAAAGTGAATTGATGCAATTCCATGAAATTACACTTTGTGCCCTTGCAAAGACGTTAGTGGAGCGTGTGTGGTTTATCGGCACACTAAATGGTTCTAAGCAAAGGTAGCAAAGGGTGACTCAATGTTTGTCATAGTTCGGTGGAGCGTGTGTGGTTTACCGGCACATCGAATAGGTGACCGTAACATGTGAGGGCACCATGTAAGTTTGCATGGTTATTCACACCCGCTTTGTGATCTTCGGCATCCCAGTCACAAACTAGAGGGGCATATCGAGATTTAAACATGCCATTGAAAGTTCAATGAATCTCAATGGATCTAGGAGTTTTCATAGATTTAAAACTTAAATTCCTTTTCGTTTTTCGTGGTGGAAATTAGTGAATCGTCATTCACCTACCTTCAAATATTCTGCAATTAGGGTTACGAAATCCATCTCCCAAGTTGTAGAATATTGTGTTGGGTTCTAGCCTTAGTATCTCATTTGGGTGATTTGCTAAGGACTCATTCAATCAACTAACTTGAATTCGTTTTCTCCCGTATTGTAGATGTCAAAGTTCGACAACTATGGTTTTCCCAAATCCCGTGGAACAAGCATTCCACATGAAGATGATATTCCACGATTCGATCGAGGAACAAGAGATCATACTTCACTTCCTCTTCCTCCTCAAATTATTCTCCCTAACCCACAAGTTCAAAGGCTTGAAAAGTTCAAGATCACTCAAGCCCTTTTGGTAAGTAAACATAAAGGAGGAAAGTTGGTGTGTGCACACGTCCTAGGGATGAAGTCACACATTGATAGGTTAAGAATGTTGGGATCCGTTGTCTGTGAGGAAATGGCTGTTGATTGGGTTCTTCAGTCACTTCCTAACTCATATAGTGAGTTCGTAAGAGACTACTATATGATGAACCGCGACGTGACCCTTATAGATCTCACCTATATGCTTATTGCTGCTGAATCAGCAATAGTTTGGTGCAATAGAAAAGCAAAGTTGATTGGTGAATCTTCCTTCAAGACCTCTATGGACATAGACAATGGCAACGAAAGACATGCTATGATCGAATGGTTTGATCATAAGAGAAAGGCGATGTTTGAATTAGTTCCATGTCATGTTCCAAAAGAGTCAATTTGCTTTTATTGCCAAGAGAAAGGGCATTGGAGACGAAGCTGCCCCATTTACCTAAGAGATCTAAGAGATGGGGGAGTCGAAACGTATGGCTCTAATATAGGTAAAATCCATTAACGAACTCTTTTAAGCTTCTATTCTAGATTCCTAATACATAATGTGATAAGATTACAATTGATGTTTTGTAGGATCGAAGAAAAGCAAGGAAGCTTAAGGGAAGTAGTAAGCAAAATCTAACCGTGAAGGAATGAATTTCGATCGCATTTCTCGAAGATTAGATTCTTGAGCTACTACTTAGAGTTAGAATAAGATTGCTAAGAAAGATGTATTAGCATAGTTTTTCAATGAATTGCATTGTAAGGACAAATTTTTCCGCAATAAAATAAATTTTGATTTTAAATTTTATTTATTTATTCTTGCAATGGCGTGTATGAAAAATTGATGTTAAAATGTTTCTATTATTAACAATAATGGATTTGGTTCTTATTATGTTATTTATGGAAAGTTGAGGATTTACCAAATAGGGAGAGTTTCTCATTGCCCAAGTTTCAATTGGACAGAAACTTGGAATCATGCAACTTTCTTGCACGATGAATGAGAAATTTCATATTCTGGAAATTAGACTAATTCATTGACAAAGTGTCAAGTGAAGGACTAGGAGATCGAGCACACAAAGTTGCGTGTTGATCAAGTCCACCATAAGAGTAACAATGATATTCGTCATGATTTACTAAAGGTTTAGTAAATATGATTAGACTTACAAGATTAAGTGTAATTATGAATTGATTGAAAAAGTTTAAATCAATAGCAGAACAAATAAGAAGAATCAAGTAGGCAGAAAGATAAAAGTTTCTCCATTCTAAGAAGAAGGGAGAGTAGCTTTTATGCTTTATGATAGGTCTTAATGATTAAGAACCATATCTCAATTGATCCTCTAAGAGTGTCTTAGTATAATTGTATGCGTAAGAAGAGGAATCAAGAATTGAGGAAATGGTTAAATCAAGAAGTCAATCATACTTCGTTCCAAAACAAGTCTTAAAGTTAAAATTGTGACATTGAGTGATAAGTATTAAGAAGGTTTATAGCATTCATCAAATATGGAAAAGTTGTGATGTCTTGGATAAGACAAAGACCAACTAGGACCAATTTATGAAGTGTTTTGATAAAAGCTACACTAACTCTTGAATATTTGGTTATTGACAAGAGAATCTTATATGTCAAGGAGTCAATGGGAGTCTTAATGGTCTTGAAAGGTTTCAAGAACAAATCAAATAAACCTTACCGATCATCACTAGCACACGAGTTGAGGTTTACAACCTATCGTGTTGACATTTTTTTTTGTTTCTATGCTGTTCCAATTAAGTTAACTATGCATGTGAATTCTATGAGTTCTCATTTGAATGAATAAAAGGCAAGGACCTTGATCAATGGAAAGTACATTGATATGAAAATGTGAGCTGCTTAACTACTTGGAAGACGTGGTGGGCAGCTATGCTACCATAAGGCAAGAAATCGAGATTAAGAAAGTTTGATCCATATGAGTTTGAATTTGTCGTAAACTTTGGTTTTGAGAAATTCACATGGATAGGAACAAATACACCATTTAAATCTAAGTGTCATAAGATTTCCTCCTTCATGAAAATGATTGTGAGGAAATGCTTTCACTAAGAAAGATTTTAAGAAGATAGTGATTGTAAAATTGCATTCTCGAATTCGATTATGGTTACGGTATCCCTTTCCATAATTTGAATTGTAAGGTTTGGAAATTGTTTAGACACATATGAACTATCTAAGGAAAAGGTGTATAAATTCAAGAAGCCTTGATAAAAGATTATCAAAGCACTAAGTATTAGAAACATGAACTTAAGAAATTCAATAAGTATTGTTTTTCTGGAAGTTAAGCTGTTTCTGAATACATGTCGAAGCTAGTGGGAGCATAAGTGTTATGTTTATAATAATCATCATGATAGTGGGAGCATAAATGTTATGATTGTATGATTATTAAGGCACGTATTTCAAGTCGGCAATATTAATTATAGAAAACAAGAGTTATACCTTGCAAAGTCGTAAGGGTTGTAAAGTTGTTTTGCTATAATTAAGGGAGAGAATATTATGCTTCATTTCAAATCTAAAGGCTTAGGTTGTGGAATGTTAATAAAATTTAGTCAAAGGTACATAGTGTGTTCTTAAAATTTCGATTATGATTACGACATTCCTCTTCACAATTCGAATTTTGAGAACATAGCAAATAAAACATTATGCGTCGTGTCCCATACGCTTCGGGTATAGGATCGATTGCAAATGCTTTAATGTTTGACCATTCTAAAATTTTCCAAATTTCGAGCGCATTTAGAGGGAAAAGGGACTAGAATTGGTTTTGACTAAAATAATTAAACAACTATCAAAGGACAATCCAAAGTTTGACGATGATTGGTCGCTTGTGAGTAGTTGGAAGCATGGTATTGGATGGACCATATCGACATTATTATGAATAGAAAAGATTCTATTAAGAATGAGTTGTCATATGGAAATTATGGAAATATTTCCATATTGGATGAACCATATCGACATCATTACGAATAGTTTCTATTAAGAATGAGTTGTCATATGGAAAATATGGAAGCGTGTCCATATTGGGAATTGAATATTGAAAATCTATGTCTAGATTAGAAACTTTTATGCAAAAGGATGTTCAAAGGAATGTACTTTGAGTGAGAGACATCACATCTAAGGAATTGTCCTGTAACAATGTCCGATAGAGGACTTTGTAATATCATTGACAATAGTCTTTGTGACTTTGGTGCAGTGACATTACAAAAGGATCATTGCATAAAATGTTAGAATCTAGCATATTCTATAAGTAGCAAGAATTTGATATTCTTTTACTTACGGAAAAGGATTTGGAGTTGTGAAATGAGAATGATTGGAAATGTGCTCAATTTGGTATATTTCACAAAGTAAGAACCATAGGTAAACATTGTGTGTATGCTAGGAGCATGGGACAAGTGTAATAATTCAAGTAAGAAGTTGATTACCCGAAACGACAAATAATGAGTAATCGATATGGTGATAAATAAAAGGTGTTTTATTTATACTCAAAGGTTTGAGGCCATATTGGATTAGTATTAGTCTTGTGTTTCACATTTGCATGTTTTGACTTCTAGAATAATTGAATTTATTAAGAATAATCGAATTATTCGAACGGGCCACAGTCGTTCATATGTTGGAAGTAGATATGAATGAAGACTGTCGTGAATTGGTGTGTGGATTGTCTAAAAGATTATTAGACATAAGCAAATGTTTGCTGCAACGTTCATGAGTGCTTATGAATATGATTTGAGCATTGGATTAAACCCACGCTCACTTGGATCACCCCATGAAATTGTATCACGAGTGATTGGTGAGACGATAACATCTTATATTCTTGAAACCGAGATGTGTGAGTTGTATCTTGCAAATCGGTTGCACATTGATAATATGTAAACGCACTAGTAACTTGGTGTTATAAAACATATTGTTGTGTGTGATTCGGTGAGTAAGTGCAAGCAAGCATTGTATCAAAGTTTATCCGTTCCTTTTATCCAAAGTAGGATAAAAGCGATATCTTTGGGCCCCTCGATGATTTAATGATGACAAACGTAAATGCTCGGCCGGGCTAGGGCTAATTTGATTTGTTCAATTAGTTAGTCGTCATAAATCGGAATCGAGATATAGTACAAAGAGAATGATTTGAAATCATATCTCATATGATATCTAGAATGGAGGAATATATGATCCCTTATCTAAGGACACGCGTATCTGATAGGATCAGAGTTGACAGCGGCTTTGGAAAGCTACGATTGCAGATCAGGATCTGAAGTCATATGCATAATAGTTATTAGACTTATCTAAGTGGGAGACTATTGGATTAGTGTCTAAGTCCATAACTGTTTTGGTATGTACTTGACCCAATGGTGCATGGTCCTTTTGGGTTGCCTTCACCAAAGCAACTTGATAGGATGAATTATGGAGAGAAAGGATTAAATATGATTTATTAATACATTATGAAAATAATATATTAAAGGAGAAATCATATTGTTTAATTAATATTAGTCAATAATTAATTGGTAATTAGTTTTGTGACTAAAAGAGATTAATTAAACTTAAGGGACTGGAATTGTAATTATAAGATAATTGCAATTTGGGCCATGGATTGTCTTGAATCAAGGGGTGGACGAATTCTAATGGGAAACCCATAAGGAAATCGTCCAAGGGCTTGATTAAAGGAGTCTATGGGTTGCTTAGGGCTTAAGCAACCAAATTAGGATTTCCTTGTTAGATAACCCTAATTGCCTCACTATATATAGACCCCTTAAGGACCAAAAACGTGGACAAGCAACCTTCTAGGGTTTCACACGTTTTTGGGCAGCCTCTAACCTCTCTCCTCTTCATCCTCTTGCTTATGGTGTTTGTGAACCATTAGAGGAGTGACACTTGTGACTCTAAGCCTTCCAAAGTCAATTCAAGGAGGAATTGGGATTGTTATTGCTACATAACAATCAAGGTAATATTATAAACCTATTCTCATGTTAATATGATTACTTGTATGCTAGAATTAGGGTTTATAGTCTTGGATAACTTGCATGTACAATAGAGAAACCTAGATCCAAGCATTAGGGTTTGTATGAGCACATAGGATGTTCTTAGGACCAAAACCCATCAGTAATGTCCCCAAAATTACAGGCCAAAAATTTCATTTCTTTAAATAGGTCAATTCATAAAAACTTCGATATAAAAGTTTCATAATAAAGCTTCATGTATGAAACCCAGCCACATCATAATAATATGTCAGACTACATCCTAGAAAATCCATAATGCGGAAAGCAAGAGTGTGTGTGCGTGATATGCCGCTGCCGTGCCAGCTCCTTCCCCCTATCTGAAGAGGTACCTAAAACCAAAACAGTAAACTGTAAGCACGAAGCTTAGTGAGTTCCCCCATAATACCTCATACCATGCAACCATATAATGAACATCTAGGAGATATGGGCCTCGCCCACACTCATGGAGATACGAGTCTCGCCCACACTCCGTTATCTGGGAGATACGGGCCTCGCCCACACTCCGCTATCTGAGAGATACGGGCCTCGCCCACACTCAGCTACTAAGCCACGACATACAAGTATCACACAGACAACGAGTATAAACAATTCTATCATACTAGCATATATCATAATCAAACTCAACTATGAGATACGGGCTATGCCCACACTCCGATACTACATATCATCTATACGGGCCGACCCTGGTGCCTTAGACGCGTTCCTATTGGAAGGAAACTCACCTCGAAAAGTAGCTACCGAAAGTCTGTCTCCTAGACGTGTGACTGTTGTACCGGTAATCCTCCGGCTACAAATCCATAAACATAGATTAGTTACTCATAAATACCCTTAGGTCAAATGACTGACCTACCTCTGGTCCAAGGTCAACTCCTTGGTCAAAGTCAACTTCCAGTTGACTGGATTCGCCGAGTCATGGCATAGACTCGTCGAGTCCCTCTCCTACTATCCCAGTTCTACTCATTAAGCCCCTCTTCCCATTCACTGAGTCACCCTTAATTTACTACTAGGGACGATTAGACCGACTCGCGATCCGACTCGCCGAGTCCGAGAACAACTCGCCGAGTCCCACGAGCATATCTCCTACTCGCTTCCAAATCCTCACCAGAGCATCCATCTTGAGGATTTGGTTTCTGGGACTATTGCTACACGTTAAATTGCTAACTCCGCGTGCAGCTACGAAGGGTTGGACCTTCTACACTTAAGCCCTTCTTAACTCAGTAACAGCTCATATGACTCGCCGAGTTCCAGGCAATCTTCATAGGACTCGCTGAGTTGTTCATCCAACTCGTCGAGTCTAAGACCATCTTCATAGAACTCGCCGAGTCCCTTCAGCTCTCCTCCTATACAGACCAAATCTGAGACATGCAACGGTTCCAAACCATATATCTAGGCTCCTAGGGCATGCTTATCACGTAAAGTTGCAAACTTTACATGCATGCATGGCCCTATGATCTCCAAAAGGTAATTCCAAGCTCTTTATGAGGTCATACACTCAATAGGGACCTTAACCACTTCAACCACAGAGACTTTATACTTCTAAGACGTCCATAAGGTCTAGATTTGAAGTCCTTTCAGAACATAGAGCATAAACACATGGAATTTGAGGTTTTAGGGCTTGAAAACCACTAATTAGGGACAAAAAGGGGATCTAATGAACTAGTGATCAAGATAGGAACTTTTCTACCTGAATGGAAGCTTCCCACAGTGTAGATTTCGGATCTACTTCCCCTTCTTGCACTCTTTAACCTCCTCCTTCTTCTACTAAGCTCCAAATTTCCTTTACAAGGCCAAGATCACTCACAAGAGCAATAAGGGGGCTAGGGTTTCGCTCTACAGCTCTCTGGAAGTATTAGGGACAAAGGAGGCCAAGTTAGAGCGTTTAAATAGGGTGCAAACACCCGGGTTAGGGTTTTTACCCAGACAGGGTCTACTCGCCGAGTCCATAACTTAGACCCCGCGTCTTATTCCGCTTCTCCTCGGCGAGTTGGTCCTTCAACTCGCCGAGTCCAAGGCAAAAAATGCAATATTTAAAGAGTTAATTACAAAGAATACGTACCAAGAACCAGGTGCTACATGTCTTATTTTTAATATTTAATATATTAATAATTAATAAAAAATTATATATAATATATGCTGTGCGGTGGGGTTTTTTGAAAACTAATAACCGCACCGCAAATTTGTGATTTTTGAAAAACAGAAAACCTAATCATCGATTTTTATTACGGCTGCGGTTTGTCGGTTGCGGTTTATGTGGTTAATTTTACGTTGCGGTGCAGTTTTTGCTCACGCCTACTCGAAACAAACAATGAGGCATACAACATGATTGGACAAATAGGGTCGTTGATTCCACTAAGACGATTACCTCATTGTATTTATGTTGGTTCGTTTGCCGCTCAACTATTTAAATTTTAGTTGATTCGTTTTCGGTTCCATTTAAACCAATTGTTACTGATTTTAGCTGCCTCAATACCTTTTGGCCGCCAATGAAAACTTCGAGTAAACAACCGACAATTTTTGTGTTGCGGTTATTAACCGCATGAATTTGGTGCGATTATTTTGTGTGGTTTTTAACCACAGTTTAGAGCTCAAACGGTTTTAAGAGTTCAAACATATTACTTGTAATAATAAAAAAACCATAATGTAGAAGAAAATTAACTTAAATCACAAACAATAAATATCTTAAAAATGTCAAATCTATAGTAATTAACAACAAATTTCTTAAAATTGTCTAATTTCACCGTTTTTCAAAGTTAAATATAACAAAAAACCATACTTTTGTCTTCTAATATTTTATTTATCTTTCATTCATGAAACTTGTCTTGTAACGTCCCCAAAATTACAGGCCAAAATTTTCATTTCTTTAAATAGGTCAATTCATAAAAACTTCGATATAAAAGTTTCATAATAAAATTTCATGTCTGAAAACCAGCCACATCATAATAGTATGTCAGACTACATCCCAAAAAATCCATAATGCGGAAAGCAAGAGTGTGTGTGTGCGTGATATGCCGCTACCGCGCCAGCTCCTTCCCCCTATCTGAAGAGGTACCTGAAACCAAAACAGTAAAATGTAAGCACGAAGCTTAGTGAGTTCCCTCATAATACCTCATACCATGCAACCATATAATGAACATCTAGGAGATACGAGCCTCGCCCACACTCATGGAGATACGAGTCTCACCCACACTCCGCTATCTGGGAGATACGGGCCTCGCCCACACTCCGCTATCTGAGAGATACGGGCCTCGCCCACACTCAGCTACTAAGCCACGACATACAAGTATCACACAGACAACGAGTATAAACAATTCTATCATACTAGCATATATCATAATCAAACTCAACTATGAGATACGGGCTATGCCCACACTCCGATACTACATATCATCTATACGGGCCGACCCTGGTGCCTTAGACGCGTTCCTATTGGAAGGAAACTCACCTTGAAAAGTAGCTACCGAAAGTCTGTCTCCTAGACGTGTGACTGCTGTACCGGTAATCCTCCGGCTACAAATCCATAAACATAGATTAGTTACTCATAAATACCCTTAGGTCAAATGACTGACCTACCTCTGGTCCAAGGTCAACTCCTTGGTCAAAGTCAACTTCCAGTTGACTGGATTCGCCGAGTCATGGCACAGACTCGCCGAGTCCCTCTCCTACTATCCCAGTTCTACTCATCAAGTCCCTCTCCTACTATCCCAGTTCTACTCATCAAGCCCCTCTTCCCATTCACTGAGTCACCCTTAATTTACTACTAGGGACGATTAGACCGACTCGCGATCCGACTCGCCGAGTCCGAGAACAACTCGCCGAGTCCCACGAGCATATCTCCTACTCGCTTCCAAATCCTCACCAGAGCATCCATCTTGAGGATTTGGTTTCTGGGACTATTGTTACACGTTAAATTGCTAACTCCGCATGCAGCTACGAAGGGTTGGACCTTCTACACTTAAACCCTTCTTAACTCAGTAACAACTCATATGACTCGCCGAGTTTGAAGAACAAGTCGTCGAGTTCCAGGCAATCTTCATAGGACTCGCTGAGTTGTTCATCCAACTCGTCGAGTCTAAGACCATCTTCATAGAACTCGCCGAGTCCCTTCAGCTCTCCTCCCATACAGACCAAATCTGAGACATGCAACGGTTCCAAACCATAGATCTAGGCTCCTAGGGCATGCTTATCACGTAAAGTTGCAAACTTTACATGCATGCATGGCCCTATGATCTCCAAAAGGTAATTCCAAGCTCTTTATGAGGTCATACACTCAATAGGGACCTTAACCACTTCAACCACAGAGACTTTATACTTCTAAGACGTCAATAAGGTCCATATTTGAAGTCCTTTCAGAACATAGAGCATAAACACATGGAATTTGAGGTTTTAGGGCTTGAAAACCACTAATTAGGGACAAAAAGGGGATCTAATGAACTAGTGATCAAGATAGGAACTTTTCTACCTAAATGGAAGCTTCCCACAGTGTGGATTTCGGATCTACTTCCCCTTCTTGCACTCTTCAACCTCCTCCTTCTTCTACTAAGCTCCAAATTTCCTTTACAAGGCCAAGATCACTCACAAGAACAATAAGGGGGCTAGGGTTCCGCTCTACAGCTCTCTAGAAGTGTTAGGGACAAAGGAGGCCAAGTTAGAGCGTTTAAATAGGGTGCAAACACCCGGGTTAGGGTTTTTACCCAGACAGGGTCTACTCGCCGAGTCCACAGCTTAGACCCCGCGTCTTATTCTGCTTCTACTCGGCGAGTTGGTCCTTCAACTCGCCGAGTCCAAGGCAAAAAATGCAATATTTAAAGAGTTAATTACAAAGAATACGTACCAAGAACCAGGTGCTACATGTCTTATTTTTAATATTTAATATATTAATAATTAATAAAAAATTATATATAATATATGCTATGCGGTGGGGTTTTTTTGAAAACTAATAACCGTACCGCAAATTTGTGATTTTTGAAAAACAGAAAACCTAATCATCGATTTTTATTACGGCTGCGGTTTGTCGGTTGCGGTTTATTTGGTTAATTTTACGTTGCGGTGCAGTTTTTGCTCATCCCTACTCGAAACAAACAATGAGGCATATAACATGATTGGACAAATAGGGTCGTTGATTCCACTAAGACGATTACCTCATTGTATTTATGTTGGTTCGTTTTCCGCTCAACTATTTAAATTTTAGTTGATTCGTTTTCGGTTCCATTTAAACCAATTGTTACTGATTTTAGCCGCCTCAATACCTTTTGGCCGCCAATGAAAACTTCGAGTAAAAAACCGACAATTTGGGGCCCAAAAATTAGTTGGGCCTCAGCCCTTGGATAGTCGCCCAGACCCACCCCCCCCCCCCCCCCCCATAAGTGTCGACTCAGTAGGCAGTTGGTTGGACGAATGGGTTCGATGAATCCACTTAGACGATTACCTCTTTGTATTTCTATTAGTTCGTTTCCGCTCAACAATTTAAATTTTAGTTGATTCGTTTCAGTTTCATTTAAATCAATTGTTGTTAATTATTTTGATTTTAGCCGCTTCAATACATTTGGGTTGCTGATGAAAACTCCCAGCAAACAATCGACATTAATTTGGGGTCTCAAAATTAATTGGGCATCAGCGGTCGCCATGATACGTACCCCCCCCCCCCCCCCCCCCCTACTGGTCGACTCTATAGGTAGTTGATTGTTACAACATTATACCATATTAATTAACTTTTTTTAAGACATAAATGTGCCTCTAGTTTCATCTTAGTTTTTTTTTTCATCCCATTGCTACTTGCTCTTCAAAAATGAAATATCATAGATTTCTGCAAATCACTAAATTTCAACGCACACGTTGACTTGGTTCTTCCTCTTTTTAAAGAAACATTATGGAGGAAACAAAGAAGAAAAAATTGAAGTGAAGTGACCATCAACTTTTTTGAATTAAAAAATGGCCATCATTTTCGTACATGAATTGTATTCTATTATTAGGGCAAAGACTTTGGATCCATTGAGAAAATAGGACACTAAAGAAGACACCTCACGTAAATAAAGGTTCTAGCTTGTTGATATATATTTTATAACTAATTATATAAATGTTAAAAAACAACTAAAAAAAACTAAGATCTTACGAAGAACTGGTCCTTATTACATTAGTTCTTTTTCGTTTTTATTTAAATCCAAAAGGTTTGAATTACATAAAATTAATCACTACTTGATATTTAAAAAGTTTGAATGACATATATTTTAAAAGTTTATGAGAAAAAAACTGCCTATTGTGAATTAATAAATTAAGTACTTGTCTTTTGACTTCTGTACCTCTATATCTCTTTCCCCCTCTCTTTGAATAGAACAAAACAGTTGATTTCTCAGGTCTTCTTCTTAATAAATCCAACCTTCATTTCCCTCACAACTTTCAATCCCTTTTCTCCATCTCAGTTTACGAACACAAAGTTAAAAGAAAGAAAAAGAGAGAGAGAGAGAGAGAGAGAGAGAGAGAGAGAGAGAGAGAGAGAGAGAGAGAGAGATGGGAAGGGCTCCATGTTGTGACAAGGCAAACGTGAAGAAAGGGCCATGGTCACCTGAAGAAGATAGAAAGCTTAAAGACTACATAGAAACCCATGGCACTGGTGGCAACTGGATCGCTCTCCCACAAAAAGCAGGTATTAATTCAATTCGCTAATCTTGGTATTTATAAGCAAGTAGTTTCTAAAATTAACGATACTTTTTTTAAGGTCACTGGAATCCACACATGATCACTTTTTGTGTTGTTTAACATGTTAATTTCTTGACTTGGAAACCTACACAGGCCTTAGAAGATGTGGAAAGAGCTGCAGATTGAGATGGTTGAACTATCTGAGACCAAACATTAAACATGGCGAATTTTCTGATGATGAAGATAAAGTTATCTGTGCCCTCTTTGCTAGCATTGGAAGCAGGTACACTTTCTCTTTCAAGATTCTGTATTAAGGGCGATTTTGTGGTATTTAGCCGGCAAAAATGGAGATTTTTGTCAAGATCTCTCAGATGTGAATATATATGCAGAAATCTAGAAGTTTGAATAACTTAATGTGCAGGTGGTCAATAATGGCAGCACAGTTACCAGGAAGAACAGACAATGATATCAAGAACTACTGGAACACAAAGCTGAAGAAGAAGATGATGAACAGCTTAATCACCCTACCGGAACTTAGAAAACCTCTTCAACATCTTCAATCTTTCAGTTCTTCAACAAACTACAGCTACCCATCACAATCGATTTTTCAAAATAGTAATATCAATGTTAATGCTCCATTATCATCATCAATATCATCGTCTCCATCATATTTGTACAGTACAAATACTTCTAGCTACCATGATCAAACCTTATCTATTCCATCTAGCCCTAGAATTAATGCTGCTAATCGTCAACATCCAGTTCTCCAATCACAAGATCATGGATTTCTCGGTTTGGTTTCCACGGAGACTTACCAGCAGGGGGTAAAAGACAGTTCTACCCTTGTCTTCTTTGGAGGTGATCAAGCTAGTTGCAGTTCTAATTCCGATGGGAGCTGCCATTATGAGTATCGTAGTACTGCTGGTGTGTATGATAATCATCGTAACAACTTGAGTGATTCTTACAAGGAATTTGGTGGGCATTATGATAAGGAAAAAGGGTATTATGAGGATTCTTCATTAGACTCCAGTCTTGAGGAGATCAAACAGCTCATTAGCACCAGTAACATTGACAACAATCTCAACTTTTTTGTTGATGAAACCAAAGTAGAAAAAAGTATGTACTATTAATTAATCATTAATGCACCAACTATGGAAGCTGAACTTTCGTCATCATTGTCATCATCATGATCTTCTTCAACATCATCATCTCAAGTACCAGCTAGGGAAGTATGGGTTTGTGAAAACTTTGTGGGGTTTTTCCCACTTTAATTTATTCCTTTTGTTTTTAATATTATTCTCTTAGGGCAGTAAAAATGGTAAAAATCGTTCCTTTTGTTCAGTTCTTTCTTTTTTAGCAATTCGAAATTTTCAGTTTTAGTCTGATCAACTGACCATGCATCATGTCAAAACTATATATATATATATATATATATATATATATATATATATATATATATATATATATATATATATATATATATATATATATATATATATAGCCTAGCTATTAAACCACATTGTAAAATTTATATATACGCGAACTAACAAAGTAAATATTTGGTATGTTTGTTATTTACCTTTCTTCGATTTGTTATCGATAATTTTGCTAATGTTTTCTCTTATAAATAAATTAAATCGTGAATATTCTCGAGCTTGGTCATTTATATAATTGTAAATCTTTTAACTGGGTTGATCTTGAACCTAATCGCAGTCGTCTCGAGAAAAAATATCTTAATGAATTAAAAATTACTGGCATTACCCAATAACCACATCTCAGCCACATAATAATTAATTTACAAACCCAAAAAAACTTTGTGTACTTTGTTTAAATAAGTTGACGTTCCTTTCCGTTCAATTAATAATAATAAATAAGTTGACGTTGATCCGGAGCTATTTACAGTTTTCGATCTTCAAACATGGATTGCAATAAAGAGGCTCATCTAGCTTGCCCTTAATCACTGTGATACAAGAAGTTAATTTAATTAGATAATTAATTAATTATATTATTATGATTAAATTAATTCGTTATACATGTGAATTAGCCAACCTTCACTGACTATGATACCCACATAAAAACAAAAATCTTGACTAGAAAAATCCAACTTGGGGAACAAAGATTTAGAAAATTGACATAAAGAAAGCCAGCATATAAGCTGCTAGAGATGGAGTCTAAGAACTTCAAGATAATTGTTTGATTAGAGTATAATAAAATAAGGGTGCATAAATCATGGGTATATGAGTTTCTATCCTAGAAAATAGATTTTAAAGATGAATGCATTGACCTTTTAAAGAATTTTGTCTGTTTGTGGAATTAAAAAAAGATTAGATGGGTCTGTGCCAGCTATAATTAAAAGTTTATTCTAGAGATGAACCAAAAGGTTCTAAAGCTTTTATGGAAGAAAAATGCCTTTTGGGAATGTCTTTTCTTGTGGAGTGTAAAAATGTCAAAAGGGGTTGCACCTAATAAACCAAATTAGGGTTTGTGTGTGTGCTGTGTTGGAATAATGGATTTCATGTGTCGACTAAGACCTTTTGTTTATGTTTGTTGAAAACTGACTGTATAAATTCGTATTCAAATTCGTGGTGCTTGCACATGCAAATACCTTACGACAATGTATTTATATCATACCTCAGGCAATCCTTGTTAGCAAAACAAACCAACTTGCATGATATTATGGAGAAATTTGTTATGGGATCTATGTTGAACCCTCCACTATTTGAGAAGGGACACATTTCTAACACCTGCTGCACCTCACATAAGACCCTTGATTACTATGCTTCTATTTCTTTCTTCTAATCTACAAAATAAATAATGGCTATAAAGGTAGAAATAAAGTTAACAATAAAATGTAGTAAATGAGAGCTCTAGTTATTTATGGAGAAATTACGTAGGTGATAGATGCAGTCTATATAAAACTTTGTTTTGTTGTTTTTCTTGTATGTGTGAAAAGAAGAACGAAATATTGTATGTTATCCTTTCATATTATCATCTCCATAATAATTATACAATCGACCTTGTTTGTCAAACATTTGGAATCCATGTGGAAAATTAGTAGAAGATGTAACGCCTCCTTCATATCTCTTATACCAAAGGTTAGAGATCCTACCACTACTAGAAAATTACTCTTTAATGACACCGACATTATGTGTCATAAAAGGGTACAGATGAGACCCAAATGCATGTTATTAAATCCGCTGTCATAAATGGTAGACAACAAGTATTTGTGTGTTGTAACCTTACGACGCGCATTTCCGACATGCAATGCGTGTCATGAAAGGGTATAGATGACACGCAATGCGTATCATTAAAGCCTATCATAAATTGTAACGCCGCGATATTGAGCTAGACGTTTAGAGTATAATAATAATTATTATAGATTTTAACGAACAATTAAAATCCTTGATTAGGGTAATTTTTATTCATACGTGTTATGAGCAAATGAATATATCCCGTATATATGTTATGTGGACAAATATTAAGAGTACATAATATTTGTAGAAAACCTTAATATAAAATTTATCGTTAAACGATAAAATAACAATAAAAATAAAATATTATTTAGGACAAATAATCTTAACGAAAATTGTAGTAGACGGGATAACAATTCTTTGGATATAAAAAACGTCAAAATCTGACTTCGTATGAAAAAGTTATGATTTATCTAAGTCACATGTTCAAACCGATACGACAAAGTGTGTCATAAAAAGTGAATCGGAGATAAAAAATTTTTTAGCCAAAGTGATGTAAATAAAATTCAAAGTTCTCGTCAATAGGAACGCATCGATATAAATAACACCAAAATCTGACTTCGTATGAGTAAATTGTGATTTTTCAAAGTTTCAAGTGCGACAAAGTATTATAGCGTGCGCCACATAAATCGAAATAAAAATGGGTTGATTGTTAGCCAACACAATCCAAAGAGAAGTTGTATTACTCTTCAATATGAATTCAACGATATAAAGAACGTAGAAAACAGAGCTTCTATGAAGAAGTGATGAATTTCATAGCGTTATTTTTAGTCTAAGCCCTCTCAAACCGTAAAACGAAAAATAAAGTGAAAATTATTCGACAATGTCTAAATGAAAGTCCGTATGCGAAAGTTATGATTTTTAGAAAAAAAAATTCGAACCGTCGGATAGGCAACACATGGAACCACGGATGAGCGACACTTCACATCATCTTACTCCACCCTTCCTCCCTAAGACCTGTAAGCAGATGTCGATACTTTTCCAATGCCCCCCCCCCCCCCCCCCCCACGGCTGCCTCGAGTTATATATATATATATATATATATATATATATATATATATATATATATATATATATCGCCAATTTTAGATTCATTTCTTGCTCAATCTCTATCATTTCTCTCCCAAACTTTCTCGATTTCTCGAGGCCCGGTTCTATTACTTCTTAGGTGTTTGTAGCGAAGTTGTGGAGCGCCAGAGAGAACCAAGAAATATAGCTTTCAGTTTTGAAGTTTTGTCCGTTGAATGTATGGTTTGTTGTCAAATAACCTGTAAGTTGAGTTATACTTACCCTGCTTTAAGCATAACTTATATTTTTATTCGTAAATGATATTATGAACTTATAAATAAGAATTATCAGTAATATAAGCCGTCATACCAACCGCTCTACTTATAGGAATGATGTCAATGCAAGGTCAATGAGATGGTTAATGTGGATTTTCCAAACAATATATCTTTATATGTTAATGAGATACTTAATGCAAGGGCAATGAGATACTTACGGGAATGATGTCAATGAAAGATCTAGTATGCTCAAGAATCATATTAAAGTGATATTGCTAATTAACATATGATACTAATAGGCCACACTAAGAACAACTTGATATAATTGATTATTTATTAGAAATTTATTTTAATAAATATTCAATAAACTCTTATAATGAAATTGGAAATTATTTATTTATAGAAAATAATAATTTCCATTAGCAAGCAACATTATATATAATTTATATGGTACGAATTAATAAGTAATGAACAACATTTTGGACTAGAAAAATTCTTTTGTCTTTTACCAAAAAGTTAAAGTTTATATTTTATAAACTTGGTTTATAAAATATAAAGCTTTTTTCTTCTTCACTTTAAGACAATATAAATATGAGGCTTCCACTCTTGAATTGGGTGCGTCATTCTTGCTTCCCAAAATCGTAACCTCCTTAGAGGAGATTACTCTCTCTCTTTTCTTCATCTCTTCTTGAAAATTACTTGCATTTTCATGTCCTCTTTAAGTTCATATTGGTTAAGAGCTTAAAGCTTAAGGGATTAAGAGTTTATGGACTAGCATCTACATCAAGTTGAGTCATTGTTGGTGTCTCAAAGGTTCCACATTCTTCATCAACTTCCAAACCTCCTAAGAGGACCCAAAGAACTACAAAAGTTATCATTTCTTCACCTCTTCTTTGGTTGGTGTTTAAATATTTCTATAACCTGCAAGGAGATCTTTGGTGAGTATAAAATGTTATGTTATATTCAAAATTTTAAGTCTTCCGTTCCCATATTTTTATAGTTTATGAAACTATTTTTGAACTAAAACCCAACAATTAGTATCATAGTCACCTTGCAAGTTTGGTTAGATTTTTTGATTTTTTGAAATCTTAGTTTTTGGAGAATATGGATAAATTGCTTTGTATAAAAATAAGTTCATACATATTTTTTATGATAACTTTATATTTGTTATTTTATGTGACAAAAGTTTCATTCATCTTTTGTCATTTAAAGTTGTCTTAGAAAAATAAAGATTGTTTTATGTGTATGTTGATATATATTATGTGCATAAACTAGCCAATGACCATTATGATTGTTGTGTTGTTGTGTTTGTTGTTTTTATTGTAAAAATGGTTGTAATAATTTATTTATTCATATGGTATGTAATAATTAAATAGATTAGTTTTTCTTATTTACTTTTGTAAAGTAATAGATTAGTTTTTAGAAATAATTTATTAGTACAAAAATTTAACAATAAATGAGGTTGGAACCATTTTTTGAAGACAAAAGAGTAATTTTCGAGTCTAAAAGTGTGCAGGATTTTCAGTGACATTTTCTGAAAAGTGTCACTAATGCTGTTTAAAAAGGGTTGTTGGACTTTTAGCGACAGTTGCTGAATTTTAAACTTCAAGAAGTTTTTCCAATCCTTTGCAAACAATTGATGTTTACTCAAGTGAGAACTTCTTCAACAACATTACAAGAAGAGTTTTAGTCCTTTTAAATGTCCCTTTAGGAATGGACTTGACATCTTTTATGTTGGCTCACAAAAAAATGTTATTAGTTGGCTATGTTCATGTACATATCTTTTTATGCATGTTTGTGTTGTTTAACTTATGCAATTATTATGTGTAGTCGATAAATTAGTTTTTAACAAGCTAAAATAATTTTGTACAAAATAAACATCACATGAAGTTTGGGTTATCCAAATTGAACATAAGATGTAACAAGTTATTATTTTAAAAATAAAACCCGGTTTTATAAAATCGTTAATAACGACAAATTTTGAAATACTCCATTATAAGTTTTAAAATGGTGGTTTTTGTAACTTATACAAACTCCATATATATATATATATATATATATATATATATATATATATATATATATATATATATATATATATATATATATATATATATATGAAGTTTTATTAAAGATATATAAGGTTCAAATGCACTCAAAATTAATATCGATTATTAAAATTGAATTGCATCAAATTATATAAAAAAAAAACTAGCTTTTTATATAGAACCATTAAAAGCGATTTTATTTTGAAAATTGATACCATGGTTTATTATATGCATGTAATAACCATGATATCATATGTTTCTAAACTAGAATTATAAACATATAAATACCCTTATTTTATAAACCTCAAATCTATGCAATCCTTTTGAACAACACCCGCACATCTCTTGTATGCACTAGTGAGATAAAGGATACCTAACCGCTAGGTGTTGTCTTTTGATGGTCGGGGTGTCTTTGCGAATTCTATAACCAAGTTATAGGCCGATTACACAAGTTTTTCAAGTTCGATGATTTGATCGAAAATCTTTTGTAATAAAGGATACCTAAGCAAGAGAGTTTCAAGGCATAGATGAGACTAAACATGTCAAATTAAATTTTTTTATTAGAGATCACATAAATCTATGAATTATATAGCAAGATATGATTGACAATCGATATCTACCGGGTTGAATTCAAATGGATGAGATAAAGGATACCTAAAAATTTATTTGTTTTGCAACTTGGATCCTAGACTTTGATAATTAATGTTTTTTGGAAACTAAAAGGGTATTAATTACTAAAGATTAAATATTGAAAATACTAAATGAATTTTGTTAAAAAAATTGTAGTTAAATAATCCATTCTCATTATCACGAATTGTCATTTTATTTAATGACTGAATGAAACAATAACATTCACTAGATACAACTTCAATGAATGAGTTCATGTCTTAAGAGACAATCTCATAAAAGATATGCAATTGTATACACTTAAAGGTACTAGTCCTGAACTATTTTCTTTAAGAAATAAACATGAAAATGATACCTAGTAAATGCATCACTGTGATGCTAAAGATGCTTCTAACATCAAGCTATGAATAGTTATTCATGACTTCTAGGAAGTCTTGGATAATTTAAACATATATCTGATGATATAACAGGTCAAGCAATATTCCAATAAATACAATGATATTTTATTTAAAGCTAGTTTAAACATTGGAACAAGCTAGTTTAAACAACGAAGTTGGAACTACACTCTTGAAGTTTAGTTTATTATTTATGCTTAGAACATAAATTACTTGTAATGTAAAACAATATTTGTTTCGGAACAATATATGCTTTAATTTAGCATGTCTAAATTTAGGTCTTAGTTATTTTATTCAAATTGTTGATCATCTACTTAATCGTTTTTCATAACGATAATATTCATATTCTGAAATGCTTAACTTCTATTTATGAGACTAGATCTCTTAATAGAATTGTAAAGTAAATATCAACATTTTTATAAATAAAATCAAGTTCTATATACAAGCACTTTTGACTTAAACTTGTTTTAAATCAAACTTATCTTTGACTTAAACTTGTTTTAAATCAAACTTATCTTTGACATTGTTATCTTTATTATATAAATGGCATTCACATATTCCAACTTCAAGAAAGGGATCTTTGAAGGAAAATAATGTAGTTTATTCGACATATATGAAACTGATTTATATGAAAAGGATTCCTAATGATATTTTACTTAGGCGTAGAGAAAATAATTAAGGAACTATACACCTTGGTGTATGGCTTCCTTTCTGAAGAATGTCTGAGATTAGGCATAAGATACCAAACCAACTTTATTAACAAATTGTAACACCGTAAATTTCAGAACAATTTATCACATTTTATAAAAACATAATTCATTTAATATTCATAAAAACATTAGTGTTTGAAACACAATCCATGACATATAAAAATCCCAAGATCTCATAACATAAAAATCCCGTGTGTGTACTGATCAGGCCGGCGCCTTCCCACGGTCGTCACTAGTACCTGAAACAAATAACACCAAACACTGTAAGCACAAAGCTTAGTGAGTTCCCCAAAATACCACACATAGCACATATTAGCCACTCGAGGCTATAACTCTGTGGGTCCGTAGACCCTACTCTGTGAACCCTCTAGTTCTAACTCTGTGAACCTTCCGGTTCCAACTCTATAGGCATGCACAGCATAAATCACATAGAAATAATGTAGTACAACACATAACATACATATAGCATACAAATACTCTATCACATAACTCTAATTACCTACTCAAGGTAAAGTATAGTGAGAAGACTCACCTCGCGTATCTCGATAACTCGCAAATCCTTGAAATCACTAGCGTTCGATCTCCCGAGCTATAGTCCTCCTATAACACAATATATCTCTAATTAACACTTTCACAACTAAGGTTGACTAACCCTATCAAGTCAAAACTGGTCAACTCTGGTCAATGGTCAACGGTCAACTTTGACCGGACTCGGCAAGTGCATTAGAGCGACTCGGCGAGTCTATACGTGTTCACTGATGTGACAATAGTCAAATACGGGTCAAGTCAAAGCCGGACAAAGTCAACGAGTCAAACCGGTCAACTCTATTAAAACTTGTATATTAGGGTTTGCATTATGTAATTTCTGTATAACTCACTATCTTAATGAGAAAACATCACTTGGAAAGTTCGTGTGTTTAAATTTCTTTAACCTTAGTGCTAAACAATGAACAAGAACCATAAAACAATGTTGTATACTCATAGGGAGTGTATAAGATCCTAAAACATGGCATAACGGGGCTTACAGACCTTGTATTGCAAAGCCGGACACTCACATTCGTCACACACGAAACCGCTCTCAATCGTTTTCACTCTATCTCTTCTTATCGAGAATCTCTCCCAAATCACTCTAAGTATGTGAAATCTCTCCCAAATATCTCTCTGTATGTGAAATCTCTCCAAGTATGTCAAATCTCTCCCAAATCTCTCTAAGTATGTGAGATCTCTCCCAAATATCTCTCTGTATGTGAAATCTCTCCAAGAATGTCAAATCTCTCCCAAGTCTCTCCAAGTATGTGAGATCTCTCCCAAATATATCTCTGTATGTGAAATCTCTCCAAGTATGTTAAATCTCTCCCAAATCTCTCTAAGAAAGTGAAATCTCTCCCAAATATCTCTCTGTATGTGAAATCTCTCCAAGAATGTCAAATCTCTCCCAAATCTCTCTAAGAAAGTGAAATCTCTCCCAAATATCTCTTTGTATGTGAAATCTCTCCAAAAATGTCAAATCTCTCCCAAATCTCTCTAAGTGTGTGGAATCTCTCTCAAATCTCTCTCGAAATCTCTCCCAACTTTCTATAATCACTCGGGGCATCCCGACCCTCGAATTTGGCGAAAACAGCCCAAAAACGGAAGTCTAAGCGAAAAACGGACTTAAGGAACCGAAACCCCCGAAACCCCTCTTAGGAACCGAAAGTCCTCTTAGGAACCGAACCCTCCTGATGAAGAAGGCTGCCGAACCGAACCCTCCTGATGAAGAAGAACCGAACCAAACCCTCCTGATGAAGAAGAACCGAACCGAACCTTCCCTTCTGACCACTTTCGCTTCTGACCCTCGCTTCTGAGCTTCGGACCGAACCCTCGGCCTAGGACCCTTCGCATCTCGCCTCTGGTTCGCAACCTACTTCCGACTCGGCACCAGCAAGGACCGAACCTCGGCCTAGGGACCGAACCTCGACCTAGGACCGAGAGGTCTCGCTGGGAATGCTTTTCTTCCCGGTTTTCAACTAAATTCGCGTTTTAGGCCCGTTTTTAATTGTTTTAACATGGGATTTTCACCCAAAGCTTTATTTTAACATATAAGGACCCTTAACTATTAATTAATCACATTTTTAAGGATAAAACCTTATCCAAAAGAGAGTGGATGAAGTACAAAGGTAGAGTGTTGACTTTACTTATTTCTATGACACAAGCAACCACTCCCATACCCACTCCATGTCACTATTCACCACCAGCCCATCCCTAGTCACTTCATAGGTCCTTTCTCACTATTTTCAACTATTCCCACGTTCTTAGGGCTGGGACATCCATCCTCTCTCCTCACACTTTAATCATTCTCTCATTTTTACTAAGAATCACACTCCAAACTCTCTCATCTTTTTCTCTCTAATTCGAGAATTTCAAGGCATACTCCAAGACTCTTCTCCTACAATTAGTAAGTATCATCATCTTTCTTATGATTATTACACATCCTCCTACTCAAAATCATAGATTGCTTACACAAACATCATCACATTCTTGTTAGATCTTCGAATCTTCAAGTGATTCTTCAAGTGTTCTTGGGTTGAACACTTCTCTTCTTCAACACTTACCTACTGAAATCACTCAAGGTGAGTTCATACCCCTACATTTTCATGTTTTCTCAAGTTTTTAGGGGGGAATACAAGTTAAAACACCAAGAACATAACTAAACTTTTCTAACAGCCTTCATCAGAAAAGTCCAACTCCATTCACGGACTGTTTTGGACAACTTAAACATTTTAGTTTTCAAAACTGTTTTAGGTGCATGTATTTCCACTTCTTAGCTTTAAAATGACTACTTGCACATCTCCATACGATTTTTCTACAATTTATGGTGATTTTTACAAAACTGCCTATCATTTTAAACATCAATCTGGACCAGTCTGCGATTATGGACTTTTTCACACAAGTAAGAGGTCATTAAGAATTATAATAAAAATTATGAACAAACTAGACTCATTTTCCAAACTCTCAGAAGCTACAGAACTTGATTTGGACATTTTATGATTTTTCTACAAATTTTCTAATAACAGTTACAGAAAATGTTAGAATCAGAAAAGCATTAGCAATTTCATTTCACTTTGTAACATGTTGAGCAAGGTGTATATTATTATGTGTTTTTGTGTTATTGCAATATATGACATTCTTGTGTTAGTATCTAGATATACACCAGTTAACAAATGGATTTTTACTAAATAAAGCATAGATTAAACAAAGGGTTATTATTGAAGTATACCCATTACACACAAACATTTTATTAAAACTATGTTAAGTATAGTTTACGTACTTTGCTTTTACTACCCTTGTTTTGATAAACTATAATAGGTATAGTTTATGATACATTTCCAAATGCATACATTTCAGAAGAGTACATTTATACAAAAGGGAAACTTTCATTATGTTAAGTGTAAATTCGTTAATAACTTTGTGAGACATTCGCTTCGTATAAATCACAAGTCCTGTATTGTAACCAGAGTCTCCTGGAGGGAGAGCGTGATAGTTGTATATAGATCTATATTGGGCTTCACAAACCCACACCAGAGCTGCTTGCAACAGCTAGACCGGCAGGTCTGTGGTGACAAGTGTCATTTCAGTTCTACGACGCCCGAAGAACGTCGTTTTCAGGCCACCTAGGTCATAGTATGGTTATAATAACTCACAGAAAGTATTAACAAACTTAAGAATTTACGGGAAATTCACTAATATCATACGCGTTTATATTTAAATAAACTCACGTTATTTCTGTAAATAAGGAAGATTACTCATACGTTTCAGTCTTTGGATACAAGACTACAGTATTCATTTAAAGGAAAATATCGGATTTTTCTGGAATAACTATACAATTACGAGACAAGCTTTTTTTCATAATCATATACAAAAACTTATGAACTCACCAACCATTGTGTTGACACTTTTTCAAACTACTTGTATTCTCAGGAAATCGCTAAACAGGTAACAAAGTACTTTTGAGGATGGGACGTTGAGGCGTCAACTTATCATATTTTGTCAACATATTGTAATTGATTTTGAAACATGTAATTCATACAATGATGTAACTCTTTCAATTATATATATGTTGGTTGCGTTTACTTTCATCACTATTGCCATTGTTGTTATGATACTACACATGAAGTCCTCCACCCCCGGACGTTTCCGCCATCCTTGGTTTGGGGGTGTGACAGATTGGTATCAGAGCACGGTTTATAGTGAATTAAGTATATCAAACAACATAGGATATACAAACTATAAACACATTTGGGACTGAGAGTCTCTGATTTTAAAACATTCTAACGGGTCATACTTTTAGAAAACGAATAGTTCTTGTTTAAAAGTATACCTACATGCATTACATAC
Organism: Lactuca serriola; assembly: GCF_051521515.1. Taxonomy (NCBI): domain Eukaryota; kingdom Viridiplantae; phylum Streptophyta; class Magnoliopsida; order Asterales; family Asteraceae; genus Lactuca; species Lactuca serriola. The sequence goes on from NC_136409.1 coordinate 202,863,159, forward strand.
TCGCGTAGTGTCATAACTAGAAGAACATAAACTATAAGAAGAGGAGTTGAACGCTACGAGTATGCCTTGGTACGAGTAATCAGTTATGGGAAGGATATAGCCTGATCAACTATATCTGTCCAAGAGGTGACTTACTCTTATCGGGGGATAGTCGTAGGGGGCAACAAATCTAATAATCTAACTTCACCCTACAAAGAATGCTATAAGAACCAAATCTAAACAGTTAAGATACTATAGGAGTATTTGTATGTTGCTATATCGCAATATTATTAATATTTACCGCTATCTGCTTCTTACACCCCTATTCTCGCGCAGACGACATAGCAGGATTTCACCTACCAGGAGACCCATACTTTCCCAACCAGGGAAATGCCGGTTGGATTGAGGAAGAGCCCGAAGAGCTGATTGAAGAGGATCCCAAAGAGGATCCCGAAGAAGAACTCGAAGAAGAAGAAGAGGAGGTAGACGAAGAAGAAGAAGAAGAGGAAGACGACGAGGTGGACATGGATGAGGATGAAGGTGAAGAGGAGCCAGAGGAGGAAGTCTTCAACCCTCCTTACATCGCGAGGGTACCTGCAAACCGCTGGGGGCACAACGGGCCTGAGCCCCGTTGGGAAACTATGATCGAGATGTGGAGCCGGCAACAACGCCAGAGGTCACCCTATGGCGACCAACGAGGTTACTATGACCTCAGTCACGGGGGACCGGCTGACAGAGCTCTCCCCGTTATGACCCAGCACATCACGAACTTGGGGAACCAGAGTAGGGAAATGGCAGACCAGGTTCGAAATCTTCGCACTATTACGGCAGCTACTAATGCACGCACCCGGGATTCGGAGAGGGACTTCTATCCAGTGGACCAACTCATCGAGGACCTTACCGCTGCTCGAGCGGAGGTAAGGGAGTACCAGGAGAGGCACGCAGCTCTCGAGGAGAGAGTGATCGCGGCCGAACGCCGGATTGCGGAGCTTCAGGGAGCCTCGACCTCATCCTAGGGCCACCATGGACCAGATGCTACCCGCCACGAGTAGTGTTCGCGCTACTTATATGTTGTTATAAATCTAGGATTTCGAGTATGCGTTGGTGCTACACTTTATTGCAAATAGGTTGACCTCGCGACTAAGTGATCACACTAGTCAAAGGGGCTTTTGTACTGCCAAAACTTTATCTTTTATTATGATGTAATGTAGACCCTTATGAGGCCAAATGTCTCAAAACAATATGTACTAACAAATTATCAATGAATGTGGCATGTATTTTACTTCCTTAGATGCTGACACAAACCAAACATATGACTCTGCTCGGGTCAACACTATTAAATTCATAAGTTTAAATGCATAAACTTTTCGATGAATTACCTTCTAAATTAGTAAACTCGGATAAAATACAATTGAGATGAAACAAGTAACACTCGACTCGTTATCACCATTGAAGTCTTACCGACAAGTCTTTTCTTTTATTTTTTTTTTGTGTCAGAACCATGCCACCAAGGAAAAGACCTTCCGGAAACTCAGCACCACCCCCTCCGCCACCACCTTCGGAGTTTGATCATGTGATGTTTCAGGCTGTAGTAACAGCAGCCGTGGCAGCAACAATGTCGCAAATGGGTACAAATGGTTCCGGCGTTTCCGGATCCGGGAATACTAACTCGAATCAGGGGGACAGCACGGGGCGTACTAAGGAGTGTTCTTACAAAGACTTCACGAATGGCAAACCCGATCTTTTCGACGGAAGTGGGGGCGTCATAGCGCTGATACAATGGTTCGAAAGGACCGAAGCAGTCTTCGAAATCTGTGCTTGTCCCGAAGCGAGCAAAGTCAAGTATGCGACATTCACTTTCACAAGAAAAGCTCTTACTTGGTGGAATGGCCGAGTTAAGTCACTTACTCCTGCAGTGGCTAACTCCATAGGCTGGGAAAACTTAAAAGCATTGATGTTAAAGGAGTATTGCCTGAGGGGAGAAATACAAAAACTCGAAGAAGAACTCTGGAATCTCAAGATGTCGGGGACGGATCTCGAAGCTTATACTGCCCGATTCAATGACCTAGCACTCCTCTGTCCTGCAATGGTCACTCCGGAGGAGAAAAAGGTAGAACGATACCTTTGGGGGCTATCATCCCAGATTCATGATAGTGTTCTGGCCTCGAAACCTACTACCTTTGAAAGTGCCAAGGAATTGGCACAGCAACTTATCGATCATAGGGCCAGCCGTGGCATCATGGTCGCCACCACCGACCAAACAAAAGGAGGGAACAACAAGAGAAAGTTCTGGAACAGTAAAAAGAAACAACCGGCGCAGGACCCCACAAAGAAGCAACAGACTGTTGTTGTCCGTGCAGCCACTACTGCTACCGCTCCAGCGCCACCAAAGTAATATGCTGGAAATCTCCCCAAGTGCAACAAGTGCAACTACCACCACAAGGGTGCTTGTCGGGAAATGCACTGCAAAAACTGCGACAAGAAAGGGCATACCGCTCGTTTCTGTAAAGCGCCAGCACGACCGAACAACCAAGTTGCCAATGCGGGGGCAAGCCAAACCTGCTATGAATGTGGTGAAGCAGGACACTTCAGGAGAAACTGCCCCAAGGCACAAGCTCCTAATGTTGGTGGTGTAGGGAGAGTCCTGACGATGGGACACGGAGAAGCAGTCAAGGACCCCTCGGTGGTTTCTGGTACGTTTCTCCTCAATAACACATATGCATGCGTACTATTTGATAGTGGAGCAGAGAGGAGTTTTGTGAGCCATGAATTCAAACAATTACTAAAACAAACCCCTCATTCATTAAAAGATACATACGTAGTAGAAATGGCTAATGGGAAAGAAGAGCACACTAGTGATATATACTCAGGGTGTACCCTCACTCTAGACAACCATTCGTTTAAAGTAGACCTGATGCCGGTCACAATAAAATGCTTTGACATAATCATCGGTATGGATTGGTTAAGTTCCCATCGTGCCGACATTCTATGTTACGAAAGGGCCGTTCGCCTTAATCTGCCAAATGGCAAAACCCTCTTCATCTATGGCGACAAACCCAATTCAAATTTGCAAATCATCTCTTGCGTCAAGGCCCAAAAGTATCTCCGAAAGGAATACCACGCATTTCTAGCCCACGTAGTAGATACGAAACAAGAGGTGAGGGATATCAACGACATTCCCGAAGTGTGCAACTACCCCGATGTATTCCCCGAAGATCTTCCAAGTGTACCCCTCGCACGACAAGTCGAATTCCGGATCGACTTAATCCCAGGAGCTACCCTCGTCGCCAAGGCTCCATACCGCTTAGCACCGGCAGAAATGCAAGAACTTTCCAGTCAGTTAAATGAACTGTTGAGCAAAGGATTCATCAGGCCAAGCTTCTCACCCTGGGGAGCACCGGTCCTGTTTGTAAAGAAGAAGGACGGATCTTTTCGCATGTGCATAGACTACCGGGAGCTAAACAAACTCACTATCAAGAACCGATATCCCCTGCCCCGAATCGATGACCTCTTCGACCAACTCCAAGGAGCAAGCTACTTTTCAAAAATCGACCTGAGGTCGGGTTATCATCAACTACGAGTTCAAGAAGAGGATATTCCCAAGACTGCGTTCAGAACTCGCTACGGGCATTATGAGTTTGTGGTAATGCCCTTCGGATTAACGAACGCACCAGCGGTATTTATGGACCTGATGAATCGAGTGTGTCAACCCTACTTAGACAAATTCGTGATTGTATTCATCGACGATATTTTAATCTACTCCCGAAGCGAGGAAGAGCACCGTCAACATCTCCGGCTAATCTTGGAAACACTGAGGGCTGAGAAGCTTTACGCCAAATTCTCTAAGTGCGAATTCTGGATCAGAGAAGTGAATTTTCTTGGACATGTGGTTAGCGAGAAGGGGATACACGTGGACCCCTCTAAAATCAAAGCTATCAAAAACTGGTCAGGACCTACAACGCCGACGGAAATTCGACAATTTGTAGGGCTCGCCGGCTACTACCGAAGATTCATACAAAACTTCTCCAAGATCGCCAAACCACTCACCACCCTGACTCAAAAAGGTGTGGTATTTAAGTGGGGAGATAAACAAGAAGCCGCTTTCCAGACATTAAAACAAGCCCTATGCAGCGCACCAGTTTTGTCTCTTCCAGAAGGAACTGATGACTTCGTGGTATATTGCGATGCTTCAAATCAAGGCCTCGGATGCGTGCTCATGCAGAGAGGGAAAGTCATCGCCTACGCGTCAAGACAACTTAAAACACACGAAGTTAATTACACTACCCATGACCTTGAACTGGGGGCGGTAGTGTTCGCCTTAAAGATCTGGAGACACTACCTCTACGGCACAAAATGCACCATCTTCACCGATCACAAAAGTCTTCAGCATATCCTCAATCAAAAAGAGCTCAACATGCGGCAACGGAGATGGGTTGAACTGCTAAACGACTATGAGTGCGAAATTCGCTACCACCCGGGTAAGGCCAATGTAGTGGATGATGCCCTAAGCAGGAAGGAATACTCGGGCCGCCGAGTAAGATCCTTAACCATGACCATCCATTCCCACCTGACCACGCAAATCAGGGAAGCCCAACTAGAAGCCTTGAAACCAGAGAATGTGGCAGGTGAGGCATTAAGGGGAATGGATAAGAACTTAGAAGTCAAGGATGACGAAACTCGTTATCTCAGTAACTGAATCTGGACACCGAAGTTCGGTGGGATCCGAGACGTGGTCATGAATGAAGCACACAAGACTCGATACTCCATCCATCCAGGGTCAAACAAGATGTATCTAGACCTCAAAAAGTTAAACTGGTGGCCGAATATGAAAGCCGAGATTGCTACTTATGTGGGCAAGTGTCTGACTTGCGCCAAGGTCAAGGTGGAATACCAGAAACCCTCAGGACTACTACAACAGCCTGATATACCGGAATGGAAGTGGGAACGGATAACCATGGACTTCATAACCAAGTTGCCTAAGACTTCAGGCGGGTTTGACACTATATGGGTAATCGTAGACAGATTGACCAAGTCTGCGCACTTCCTGCCAATAAAGGAAACCGACAAGATGGAGAAGTTAACCGGGATATACATCAAGGAGATTGTGCGACTGCATGGTGTACCAATATCTATTATCTCAGACCGAGAGATAAATGCATTGCTTGTGAAGTATGTGTTCGTGTATGTCCTATAGATTTGCCCGTTGTTGATTGGAAATTGGAAACTGATATTAGAAAGAAACGATTGCTTAATTACAGTATTGATTTCGGAATATGTATATTTTGTGGTAATTGCGTTGAGTATTGTCCAACAAATTGTTTATCAATGACTGAAGAATATGAACTTTCTACTTATGATCGTCACGAATTGAATTATAATCAAATTGCTTTGGGTCGTTTACCAATGTCAGTAATTGATGATTACACAATTCGAACAATTTTCAATTTGCCTGAAATAAAAACTTAAGAACTCATTTTGATCTAAAAGAATGAAGGTTTTTATTTGGTGAATAATTACAATTATATTGATTAGGGGGCGAGAATCCTGTTTTAATTTATATTAAAAATCTATTTCTATAGTCTATATTGAGGATTTGCAAATATATAGGTTCACTTCGCGATTTTGGCAGTCCCTGTAGAAATCCTTGGGAACTAGGCTAGACATGAGTACGACCTACCATCCACAAACCGACGGGCAAAGCGAGCACACTATACAAACATTAGAAGACATGTTGAGAGCCTGTGTGATAGACTTTGGTAAAGCATGGGATACCCATTTGCCGCTGATTGAATTCTCCTACAATAACAGCTATCACACCAGCATTAAAGTCGCTCCATTCGAAGCTCTCTACGGTCGCAAGTGCAGATCACCCCTATGTTGGGCCGAAGTGGGGGATACTCAGATAGCTAGGGGGCAAGTCCCTAATAGCACCCTCACTGGTCCTGAAATCATAAGGGAGACCACATAAAAGATTGTTCAAATCCGAGAAAGGCTGAAGGCCTCCCGAGATCGGCAAAAGAGTTACGCGGACAAGCGACGCAAACCCTTAGAATTCCAGGTCGGAGATCGGGTATTACTAAAAGTTTCCCCTTGGAAAGGAATGATACGTTTCGGTAAACGTGGGAAACTAAACCCGAGGTACATTGGACCGTTCGAAATCCTCGCCAGGATTGGTCCTGTGGCGTACGAACTCCGATTACCTCAAGAACTTAATAACATACACCCCACATTTCACGTATCCAACTTAAAGAAGTGTCTGTCTGACGAGACACTTGTAATACCTCTTGACGAGATCGAAGTTAACGAAAATCTCCACTTCGTAGAGGAACCAGTTGAGATTATGGATCGGGAGGTCAAAAGAACGAAACAAAGTCGTATTCCCATCGTGAAAGTTCGATGGAACGCTAAACGAGGATCTGAGTTCACCTGGGAGCGCGAAGACCAAATGAAACAAAAGTACCCGCATCTTTTCCTAAACTCTTGAAGTCCCGGCCAAAACGTAAATTTCGGGACGAAATTCCCTCTAACGGGGGGATGATGTGACAATAGTCAAATACGGGTCAAGTCAAAGCCGGACAAAGTCAACGAGTCAAACCGGTCAACTCTATTAAAACTTGTATATTAGGGTTTGCATTATGTAATTTCTGTATAACTCACTATCTTAATGAGAAAACATCACTTGGAAAGTTCGTGTGTTTAAATTTCTTTAACCTTAGTGCTAAACAATGAACAAGAACCATAAAACAATGTTGCATACTCATAGGGAGTGTGTAAGATCCTAAAACATGGCATAACGGGGCTTACGGACATTGCATTGCGAAGCCGGACACTCACATTCGTCACACACGAAACCGCTCTCAATCGTTTTCACTCTATCTCTTCTTATCGAGAATCTCTCCCAAATCTCTCTAAGTATGTGAAATCTCTCCCAAATATCTCTCTGTATGTGAAATCTCTCCAAGTATGTCAAATCTCTCCCAAATCTCTCTAAGTATGTGAGATCTCTCCCAAATATCTCCCTGTATGTGAAATCTCTCCAAGAATGTCAAATCACTCCCAAATCTCTCCAAGTATGTGAGATCTCTCCCAAATATATCTCTATATGTGAAATCTCTCCAAGTATGTCAAATCTCTCCCAAATCTCTCTAAGAAAGTGAAATATCTCCCAAATCTCTCTCTGTATGTGAAATCTCTCCAAGAATGTCAAATCTCTCCCAAATGTCTCTAAGAAAGTGAAATCTCTCCCAAATATCTCTTTGTATGTGAAATCTCTCCAAAAATGTCAAATCTCTCCCAAATCTCTCTAAGAAAGTGAAATCTCTCCCAAATATCTCTTTGTATGTGAAATCTCTCCAAAAATGTCAAATCTCTCCCAAATCTCTCTGAGTATGTGGAATCTCTCTCAAATCTCTCTCGAAATTTCTCTCAACTTTCTATAATCACTTGGGGCATCCCGACCCTCGAATTTGGCGAAAACAGCCCAAAAACGGAAGTCTAAGCGAAAAACGGACTTAGGGAACCGAAACCCCTCTTAGGAACCGAAACCCCTCTTAGGAACCGAAAGTCCTCTTAGGAACCGAACCCTCCTGATGAAGAAGGCTGCCGAACCGAACCCTCCTGATGAAGAAGAACCGAACCAAACCCTCCTGATGAAGAAGAACCGAACCGAACCTTCCCTTCTGACCACTTTCGCTTCTGACCCTCGCTTCTGAGCTTCGGACCGAACCCTCGGCCTAGGACCCTTCGCATCTCGCCTCTGGTTCGCAACCTACTTCCGACTCGGCACCAGCAAGGACCGAACCTCGACCTAGGGACCGAACCTCGACCTAGGACCGAAAGGTCTCGCTGGGAATGCTTTTCTTCCCGGTTTTCAACTAAATTCGCGTTTTAGGCCCGTTTTTAATTGTTTTAACATGGGATTTTCACCCAAAGCTTTATTTTAACATATAAGGACCCTTAACTATTAATTAATCACATTTTTAAGGATAAAACCTTATCCAAAAGAGAGTGGATGAAGTACAAAGGTAGAGTGTTGACTTTACTTATTTCTATGACACAAGCAACCACTCCCATACCCACTCCATGTCACTATTCACCACCAGCCCATCCCTAGTCACTTCATAGGTCCTTTCTCACTATTTTCAACTATTCCCACGTTCTTAGGGCTGGGACATCCATCCTCTCTCCTCACACTTTAATCATTCTCTCATTTTTACTAAGAATCACACTCCAAACTCTCTCATCTTTTTCTCTCTAATTCGAGAATTTCAAGGCATACTCCAAGACTCTTCTCCTACAATTAGTAAGTATCATCATCTTTCTTATGATTATTACACATCCTCCTACTCAAAATCATAGATTGCTTACACAAACATCATCACATTCTTGTTAGATCTTCGAATCTTCAAGTGATTCTTCAAGTGTTCTTGGGTTGAACACTTCTCTTCTTCAACACTTACCTACTGAAATCACTCAATGTGAGTTCATACCCCTACATTTTCATGTTTTCTCAAGTTTTTAGGGGGGAATACAAGTTAAAACACCAAGAACATAACTAAACTTTTCTAACAGCCTTCATCAGAAAAGTCCAACTCCATTCACGGACTGTTTTGGACAACTTAAACATTTTAGTTTTCAAAACTGTTTTAGGTGCATGTATTTCCACTTCTTAGCTTTAAAATGACTACTTGCACATCTCCATACGATTTTTCTACAATTTATGGTGATTTTTACAAAACTGCCTATCATTTTAAACATCAATCTGGACCAGTCTGCGATTATGGACTTTTTCACACAAGTAAGAGGTCATTAAGAATTATAATAAAAATTATGAACAAACTAGACTCATTTTCCAAACTCTCAGAAGCTACAGAACTTGATTTGGACATTTTATGATTTTTCTACAAATTTTCTAATAACAGTTACAGAAAATGTTAGAATCAGAAAAGCATTAGCAATTTCATTTCACTTTGTAACATGTTGAGCAAGGTGTATATTATTATGTGTTTTTGTGTTATTGCAATATATGACATTCTTGTGTTAGTATCTAGATATACACCAGTTAACAAATGGATTTTTACTAAATAAAGCATAGATTAAACAAAGGGTTATTATTGAAGTATACCCATTACACACAAACATTTTATTAAAACTATGTTAAGTATAGTTTACATACTTTGCTTTTACTACCCTTGTTTTGATAAACTATAATAGGTATAGTTTATGATACATTTCCAAATGCATACATTTCAGAAGAGTACATTTATACAAAAGGGAAACTTTCATTATGTTAAGTGTAAATTCGTTAATAACTTTGTGAGACATTCGCTTCGTATAAATCACAAGTCCTGTATTGTAACCAGAGTCTCCTGGAGGGAGAGCGTGATAGTTGTATATAGATCTATATTGGGCTTCACAAACCCACACCAGAGATGCTTGCAACAGCTAGACCGGCAGGTCTGTGGTGACAAGTGTCATTTCAGTTCTACGACGCCCGAAGAACGTCGTTTTCAGGCCACCTAGGTCATAGTATGGTTATAATAACTCACAGAAAGTATTAACAAACTTAAGAATTTACGGGAAATTCACTAATATCATACGCGTTTATATTTAAATAAACTCACGTTATTTCTGTAAATAAGGAAGATTACTCATACGTTTCAGTCTTTGGATACAAGACTACAGTATTCATTTAAAGGAAAATATCGGATTTTTCTGGAATAACTATACAATTACGAGACAAGCTTTTTTTCATAATCATATACAAAAACTTATGAACTCACCAACCATTGTGTTGACACTTTTTCAAACTACTTGTATTCTCAGGAAATCGCTAAACAGGTAACAAAGTACTTTTGAGGATGGGACGTTGAGGCGTCAACTTATCATATTTTGTCAACATATTGTAATTGATTTTGAAACATGTAATTCATACAATGATGTAACTCTTTCAATTATATATATGTTGGTTGCGTTTACTTTCATCACTATTGCCATTGTTGTTATGATACTACACATGAAGTCCTCCACCCCCGGACGTTTCCGCCATCCTTGGTTTGGGGGTGTGACAACTGACTCCCTCGGATCCTCTCTTGACACATCGAGTACTTCCCTAACTCGACGAGTTCCACCTGGCATGAATCGCGGGGCCACCACGACTCAACTCGCCGAGTCTCAAGAACAACTCGGCGAGTTCCGGCTTGACTCAGCCCCCCTTTGACTCTCCCTGACTCACTGGGTCATCCCCCAACCCGACGAGTCTACTCGCTGAACAACTTACGTGAAACCCAAACCCTACTCGCCGAGTCTCAAGAACAAATCGGCGAGTTCATGCCATGCATAAACTCTATTGACCTCCTGAGGTCAGATCTGCTTCCCCAAACCATAGATCTGGCCTTCCTAAGCATGAATGTCACGTAAAGTTCGAAACTTGATGCTTGTATAACCACAACAAGGCATCAAAAGGAGATTTGGTCCCAAAAATGACAACCTAAGTCCAATAACTCCATACTAACCCAAAAATCTCCAAGGGTTGAGGTCTCTGGACCTCTTTGAGTCCAGATCCAAGGCACAAACTCGAAGAGGGACCATTTGCTTCACATAATCACTCTCCAAAGGGGTTAGAAAACCCTAACTCTAAAGATCAACCCTAAAACTGAAGGAGGTTCGAACTATTACCTCAAAATGAAGCCTCTGGACTCTGGATCTGCTTGAATGTCACCTACTCCTTGCTCTTGTCACCCTCTTCTTGCTAAACAAAGGATACAAAGATCCAAAAGTGACTTCTTCTCTCTCAAAGCGATTTATCTCTCTTAGGATTCTCTCAAGGGACTGGTAGCCGCAATGGGAGGCTATAAGTGCCCTTAAATAGGCTCCAAACCCGAGGAATTAGGGTTTCATTAAACAACGTGGACTCGCCGAGTCCACTCTTGGACTCGCCGAGTCCAGATGCGAACCCGCACCCATACCCATGATCATACTCGGCGAGTTTGGGCTCCAACTCGCCGAGTCTCCTCACAAATCACCAAAATACAATAATAAATAATACCTGGGAATTCGGGATGTTACACAAATATAGTAGTTTTAGTTATATTTTACATGGTAAAGCATAATTGTGAAATCTTTATTGAAGATTTCAAAAGTTGAGATACAAACCAGTAAGAACCATCTAAATCCTTAATGATAATAAAAGATGAATTAGATCTTACTTTGTATGATTTACTTTCTAATCGGTAGAAATATCATCCTTTAATCTTTTTGGGATGATACTTCATCACTATTAATTGTATCTTGAATACAAATACCAACTAATAAGTAGATTAAACACTTTATAAGATTTAGTATGGAAAGGCTCCATCCTCATCTTACTTAATATTTTATGGATTTGAAGCCGATGTTGGACTAAAACTTCTAAACCCAAAATCTACTAAATACATACTTGTATAATACTCTAAATGTGGCTTAGATTATTATATGCAAACCCACCAAGAATAAGTCCTCTTATTCTTGTGAAAGCTAAGTTAGTAGAAAGCAAGCTTCTAATGACAAAGTAAGTGCAAGGTACATAGAACTTGAAGCAACTCAAGAACCATAACCTTATGTAGTAATAGTTGACACTAGTTTTAACAAGGATTATTAAAATTGAATAATAGCTATTCACAAACACAAATTGTTCACATTAATGGTAGAAATAATCTATGACTTCAGAAATGTGGAATCTCTCATTGATGAGATTTTATTGATGGTTTCTTAAAAATCCATCAAATACCAGGATGCTATGTCAGATCTCGAATCTGATAAATGACTTAAAGTCATGAACATGAGATGAAATCCATGAATGATAATCAAGAATGGGCTTGATTAAAATTTATCCCTATAACAAGGCTAGAAGGAGTAAATGATTCTTCTAAAAGTAATAAATTATGGATAACCATACACATTTAAAGAAAGACATGTAGTAAAAGGATTCCTCATACTCATGTCATTGACTATGGTCCTCATCATACTCATGACATTGACTGTGATCAAACCTTTTTCACAGGTAGCTGTGATTAGATCAACAAGCATATTATTTGCTATAAAGTCATATTCTTAATATGAGAGATAATAAATAGATTTCAAGAAAGACCGTTTTTCTTAATAGACATCTAATGGAAGATACCTATATAGATTAGCCTAGAGGTTTTCTTAATCCAAGTTATCCTAACAAAATGTGTAGAGCTTGAGATCCACTTGTGGATATAAAACAAACATCTAAATGTTATAATCATCATTTTATGTAAAACCACAATGTGTGTTTTTATATAAAAATGAATAGAAAATGTGTGTTTACTAAGAACTAGTGGGAGCATAGTGAAATTCCTAATCTTGAATGAGTGAGACATACTTAATCATTTGAAATCACATTCTGACTAAGCAAGGTCATTTTCACCTTGAATCAGAAAGTGTTTCTAAAATGAAAGACTTAGGAAGGAGAAGATACATTCTTGGAATGTAAAATCTATAAGGGATAGATAAAATGAATGTTAAAAGTCTCATGTCCTTATACATATATTGGTAATATCTTGAAAGGGATCAAGACACAAGATTCTTTTGGAGAATTCTTGGCATTGTCATATGACACCATTTTGAGCTAGCCTAAAAAGTACATAGCTTATAGGTTTGAAATAGATGGAATGATTTATATTCTATTTTCTTGTCAAATAAATTCATCATTTATGTCATATTATACATAGGACATGGTATTTGATCATTCTCTAAGCTAGGGGTGAGCATTTGGACTGGTGGACTGGACCGGACCGGTGAACCGAACCGCACCAGACCATTTTTTGGAGCCCTGGGCCGGTTCTCGGTTCTAAGATTCCATCAAAACCGGTTCGGTTTTTTTCCCAGTTCGATTCAGTTTTAACCGGGTTTAGAACCGGTTGGACCTGATTAAAAAAATCAATTTATTTGGCTTTGAGTCTTTGATTGACGGCCCGTTTCCCATATGGCCATAACCAGTACTTACTCGTCTACTCATAGCGTACCGACTACCAAACGAAAAGAAAGATCGATTTCAATATCCAAATCCAAGTGTGGAGTGTGGGCGATTCGAATGTTGGAACTCAGACATAACCCTTCTTTGATTCTCTCAACCTCGCAAGTCACAAGTATCAAGTCTCTATTTTATAGGTTTCTTACTTGTCTCAACGACTCAAACTTCTCGGCTTCTCCCTCTTCTAGTCTTCATCAGTCAAAATCGATTTTCACTCTCCTCACAAGTCTTACGAATGGTTCAATCAGAAGTAATGGAATCAAAAATCCAGAATGCTAATTGGATTGGTGGTGATGATGATGAAACTCAAGTAAGGGTTACGATTTTTGGTTGTTTTTTTTTTTGTTAGTTTTTGTTGAATTAAAGAATATTGTTATATTTAGTTGAATTCTTGTCAAAAAAAATTTATTGCTATTATATGTAAACTAGGGTTATGATTTTTTGTTGATTTTTGTTGAATGTCATAAAGTATGTTGTTATATTTAGGTTATTTTTGGTCAAAAAGTTTTTATTGTGATTGTATGTAAACTAGGGTTACGATTTTTGGTTGAATTTTGTTTATTTTTGTTGAAAGTTGTAAAGTATGTTGCTATATTTTGTTTATTAATTGTGAAAAAGTTTTTGATGTGACTATATGTAAACTAGGGTTACAATTTTTGTTTGAATTTTGTTAATTTTTGTTGAATGTTATTTTATGTTGCTATATTTTGTTTATTAATTGTGAAAATATTTTTGTTGTGATTATATGTAAACTAGGGTTACAATTTTTGGTTGAATTTTGTTAATTTTTTGTTGAATGTTATAAAGTATGTTGCTATATTTTGTTTATTAATTGTGAGAATATTTTTGTTGTGACTATATGTAAACTAGGTTTCGAATGTTGATGAAGATGAATTTATTGAGAATACATCACAAACTAATTTTGTTGACGATTCGGCAAAAGATGAGCAATCAAATTTTAACAAACGAAAAAGAACAAATGGAAAAACGAAAACAATTTGCAAAAAAATGGCAAAGAAACATCCTCTTGTTGGGACACATTTGAAAAAGTTATGATAGAAGAGGATGATGGTGTCAAAAGAAGATATGGACAATGTCATTGGTGTGAAAGGATACTAAAGGTGGATGTGGAAAGAAACGAAACTTCTAGTTTACTAAAACACATAGGTAGGTGTAAAAAAACCTGGATAAGCTACAAGATCAAACTCAAAACAAATTGAATCTAAATGAGTCAAATGGAGAGACTAGTGTTAAAACATGGAAACACGACGATGATAGGATAAAAAAACATTCCTTAAACTTTTTGTGGTAGGCGAACTACCTTTCAAGTTCGTTGAAAGCGAGGCTTTTGTGGAATATACCAACGCACTTAATGCTAAGTTCGTGTTGCCGTCTAGACATATGATATCCCGAAATGTTTCCAAGTTTTACATAGAAGAAAGAACCAAAATGCTTCAATTTTTAGGTAACCCAAAAACCGCTATACATTTGATAACGGACACTTGGACGTCTTCTTGTCAAAGGACTACTTACATGGTGGTCACGGCTCACTTCATAGATGAGAATTGGATAATGCACAAGAGAATTATAAACTTTAGGGAGATAGATAGCCATAAGGAAAAGGATATGGGTCGAGAATTTCTTGATTGTATTCGCGGACGGGGAATGAAAAATGTCATGACCATTACCTTGGACAACGCCGCTACAAACGAAAAGGCAATTGAATTTTTGGTCAAAAAGTTGCCGAATCTTTACGATTCTGGAAAGCATTTACATGTTAGGTGTACGACCCACATTTTAAACCTTATCATAAAGGATGGACTAAAATACCAAAACTATCATCTTGAGTGTATCCATAAGGCGGTACGATATATTAGATTGTCACCACAAAGAATAAACAAGTTCAAGAAGGCGATGAAAGATTGTGGCTTACAAACGAAGAAATTCTATGTGGTGACACCCCTACCCGATGGAACTCGAATTTTGAGTTATTGAAGTCTGCATACCAATTACGAGAGGCATTTATGGAATCTGGCATAAGAAGTAATATTTATTTTTAAGTTATATTTTAGCTTTTTAGCAACATTTTTAAAATTTTGTAATCTGTGAAATTTTTAAAACAACCATAACTATTCGTTTTAAGTCGGATTGACACATAGTTTTTTCCAACATTTAATTTACAGTTTGTAGATGAATTTAGACTATACTTTGTTGATTTTAGTATTATCTTTAATGAGTTACAGTCTTTCAAAGTTGAGCTATCAAACCTGAAAAATTTCAGCTTTTCAGTAACATTTTTAAAAATTTGTAATATGTGAAATTTTTTAAACAACCATAACTCATTCGTTTTATGTCGGATTGACAAACGTTTTTTTTTTTCAAATTTTAAGTTACAGTTTGGAGATGAATTTAGACTATAATTTTGTTGATTTTGGTATTATATTCAATGAGTTACAATCTTTCAAAGTTGAGCTATCAAAGCTGAAATATTTCAACTTTTTAGCTATTATTTTAGACTATATTTCTGAATTTTATGTATCTTTGACAGATAATTCATATGAAAGGGATCTCAGTAGAGTACTGGAAAATTAAGACTTTGAAACTGTAACCGAAATGGTGAAGTTCTTTGAAAAATTCAAAAAAAAAAAAACAGAGCTTGTTTCGGCTACATCAAAACCTTTGGTAAATCTTTTTATCCGGGAAATCTTAGATGTGGACATACATCTAAGAAAGTGTTCAACCAAAACAATGTTTCTATAAATGGTAAAGGACATGAAGAAGAAATATGACAAGTATTGGGGTGCATACAACAAGGTGAGCGATTTTATGTACTTTTCAGTTTTACTTGATCCTACCACCAAATCACCTTTTTTGTTACATGGTTTTAAAAAAATGATCAGGTACATGGAACCGTCATTGACCTCCACGGGCATAGATATAAAAGCACGTCAAATGGTCCAAGAGGTTGAGAATAGGAAAGAGAATTTTTTTATGACCTACTTGGAACGATTTGAAAACAGTGGATCATCTCAACAAGAAGTGAGTCAAATAGTCATCGATGTTGATGATGATAACGATTTTTTCGGCGATTTTCTTTGTAAGGGAGGTAGCAACTCGGATCCAATAGATAACAAGTTACAAACTTATTTGAAATATAATATAGTTAATTATAAAAAAATATTTTTCAATTCCTGGGTGGTGGAGAGTAAACGCGATGAAGTTCCCGACAGTTGCTCGGATGGCGAAGGGTGATTACTATTTTTTAGTCTTTCATAGTTTCTTTATAAATTAATGTTGTTACAATTTAATTCTTTGTTGTTAGACATATTGGCGATACACATATCAAGTGTGGCATCTGAGTCTGCGGTTAGCACATGTGGTAGAGTTGTAAGTGAGTATCATACTAGTTTATCGACGTTAATAGTTGAAGCTTTGTTATGCACCCAAGATTGGGTGAGAAAAGTCTACAAATCCAATAATTGACAACGTTGATGACATCTTGAACAATGATGATATAGCTTTGGGTTAAAAAAATTACAATGTTTGTTCTTTTTTATACAATTATTACTTTTTATTAAATACTCACAAAATTTTCATTTTGTGTTGATGTAGAGATTACACAATCTTTAAACATGTTATATATGGATGACAATGATATAGGGAAGAGGCAAATGGAAGATTAGATCATGAGTTTATGAGTTTTGTTAGTTTGATTGATTTTAAAGTTTAAACTATGATTTTTGTTGTTACGATAATACTTTTGTATGTTTTTCTTAAGATTGTTAACTTTTGTTGGTGAACTTGATTTATATGTTAGTGGCTTTTATTTGGAAAATTAATTTTGCGAGTTATAATATTATACATCAAGGTAGATTAGTTATGCATGAACTGGAAATCTTATTTTAACGACTTGTACTCTATGCAATTAAAGTTGTATCGGTCCAAACGGGTCCAAGAACCGGAAAACCCAGACCTGGACCCGGACATAGACACGGACACGGACACGCCTCATCCAGTCCGGTCTACGGTCCACAATATTCTCCATAACTGGTCCGCTCCAAGGTCCGGTCCGGTCCTGTCCAAATGCTCGCCCTTAGTCACAACGTGATGCATATTCGCATGCTAAATGAGAAGATTCACAGGGAACTCGTATGACACAAAACTTTAATACTAGTTAGGTGTCCCTAGAAGCATGCTGCAACATGTTGTACACAAGCCCCCATAGACTCTTTGGGTACAAAGCCTTAATGAAAATTTTCATACCAAAGTTTCTTCCCAATTAGGCTGTATTCACATTAGTCGACGAGCTACCTTTCTCTTCTCATGTTGAGTAAAGAGATTTCTGCTATGTCTAATTTTTCGCAGAGGTACATTGATCTTTCGCATCCAATATTTTTCACCCAAAATTTATAACACAATCACACACAATGAAACATGCCCAAGACATCTCTAGTCGAAACCAACCAGGATATAGATATGTCACGAGTCTGTCTTAATGATCCTAAATCATTTTTCGATGATGAAATTGAAACTCAACAAACCTCAACTTAATAAATTGATCGTGAACATTTTATGTTCAAGATTTTCACGAAACATTTGTTTCACTATACCACTTTCGATGTTCAAAATCTCATTTTCAATTCCATTTTGTGATCTTAATGAAATGTACACATCCTAAGTCATTTATGCCCAATAGATCCAGTTTTTTAATTTTCATGAAATAAGATTTTCGTATGAACATTTTTCTGTATCTTTCGTTACTTCAAAATCTTCAAAGCTTACTCGTTCTTGACTACACTAGTCATCCAAGTATTTTTGTACAATTATTTACGCTTATGTTAAGATGTGAATTTGTGTGAAAAATGAAGCTACCCATGAACCTTATTAAAAGAGGCTACCCCTCAATGAGTTTTCGATTGTAATTCATGAGAAACCACACAAGCAGTTTGACATCTCTCTTGATGACGAATGAAGCGTATCTTTTCCCGGGATCTATCTTCTTTTATATCAAAGATTGTTTGATATTGCAATGCCAATTCTTTTTAACTTTGATTCTATCTTTCCTTTGGCACACTTAAGCACTGAGATCTTTGAGGTTTTGGGTATTACCAACTCAAAAATTAGATTATGCATGTCTGGAAAATGATTTCGCTTATCCTTCCCATAAGTGAATGAGACTAGCCTCCATATCGATGAAAGGTTCTTCTTTGGTGTCAAAACATATGAAGGTTCAATTATATTGGGAGAAGCAAAATATCCATTAGGTGGGACGTTTCATGATTTTCATAAGGCTCGAGGCAAACTGTGATCATCACATTTACACATAGGAGTTTTTCTATGATAACAATTTAGTAACTTACTTTCCACATGGCGTTTTATAGTTAGGAAACGTTTGAGTTCAAATTTCACGCCAGATATTTAAGGAATTTTATCATTCCATTTACAACTTTACGTTTCCAAAAATCATGTAAAATCCCTAATTGTTCATCGCACAATTCTCTCACAAAATTTTCTCTAATATACTTACCATGGCTGCTGAACAACATGTTATTGATCAATTCAACACTAATTATGAAGAATCTTCGCAATGGATGATGAAGATTCAACACAAAAATCTTTGGTTAAATCCTTCAATCGGTGTGTAACTTGAAGAACTGCAAATGTTAGTGCAAGTATTGAATGACTTTGTTCTTGCTTTTGCATTATCATCTTCATTTTCAATTCCTATACAATGGTTGTCATTGGCTGCTTCCACTGCTATTTACGACAAAATAGCCAAAATTGTTACATTCTAGTTGATGTCCAACAAGACAAAGAAACTTAACTAGAATCAATTCGCTCAAATCCTAAAGTTACCTTCTACAAGTACGTTTTATGAAGTCACCACTGATCAAGTGATTCATATGTTCAATTAGATGGGTCATCAACCTACTCTTTCGGCTAGAAGTCACTTTAGGAAGTCCAATATACCAAGATTTTGGAGTTTTTTCTTTCGAATTATTCTACGGAGTTTGACATGACGAAGTTCATGGTTGGATAAAGCAAAGCTTGAGGTGTATTCTATTATGAATGGGTTGTATTATGGGTTAAATGTTGATTATGCATCAATATTATGGACATAATTTGGGAATTCAATTTCTCATTCTAAGACGACGACTGGAGTTTTGAGTGCTAGGTTTTGGGGCTTGATTTTGAAGGAGGTGTATATGCAAGAAGATATCCAAATTCATTGATGTTGCTGAATTTGCTCCCATAACAATTCCCAAGAATACTATTGATGATGTTTTGATTTTTCCAATGGTTGCTCGAATTCTTGATTTGATGCTCAACTTGGTGAATCCGTCTAATAAATTGTTGACTGCATATCGAGCTACTATGGATTCTAATCCCACTAGTATTCTTCCACCAAGAGTTACTTCTCATGTTGTAGAGGGATCATCTAAAGTAACGAAAACAAAGAAGAAGGAGTCAGTTGTGAAACTTAAGCCAGTAGAAGAAGTGGTGAAGCAGACAGTACCTGCAAACACAGGAAAGTGGGTGCTTAAGAGAATGAATAAGAATACAACCAAGAAATAGTTTGAGTTTGATTCAACGAAACCAATAAAATAGCTAGTGGAGACACAAGTAGAGAAGTTGCTAAGGATATTCCTACTCCTGTTGCAGAAAGAATCACACAAGAAGAGGAAACTATTATTAAAAGGGGGTTTTAAAGAAGGTTAAGGAATTGCAGTTTACGATGATGGGATTTATGATTCGAGAGGTTTCGTCTCCTGTTTCTCTAGCATCTAGAAAGCGACACTCTTTAGATGTTGAACAAAATTTGAAACAGTGATAGCCTACTCCTGTTGAGGATCAAATGTTGTGGAGTCTAACCATGAAAGTGATGATATAGATACATAAACCGATGGTTCATTTTATGTTTCACCACGAAAGGATTCCTCTGTCAAGTCGACTTTCAAAGAGACAAGTAATTCTGATGTCAATGCACACGTATATAATATGGATGTAAACATCGATTCTGGTGAACAACCAAGCATATTAATCCCTAAGAAGACGAAAGTGACACCACCCAAGGTTTCAAATTTCGAGTCCAATATGGAGGAGGAGGACACTTTAAACATCAATGTGAACTTATCTGATAAGGACACAAATGTTAAGATGGGTGAAGGGATGTAAACCATCGAAACATCAACCACACTTACTACAACTATCAAAACAACTGCTATTCCACAACAACCACCATTTTCACCACCATAAACATCTGTCATTCCACCTACATCCACTTCTATAATTTCTCCTACTTTTTCTAGTGTAATTCCAGAACCTATCACTACCTTATTCTCATCTTAATCTACTGAGGCAGAGAAGATTGTTACAGAAGATAAAGCAGATGATGATGATGATATGATGGTTTTGTTTGCTGATATACAGTTCAATCTTGAAGAAGATGGTGTACCTCATGAGGCAATCATGTCAGGTAAACAATTTGAAATTCTTAGTGGGAAGATGAATTCTTTTAACATTACGTTTAAAATAAAATAAGCAATTAAATAAATAATAATACTTAAAAATTCGAGATATGTTTTTATATTTTATTTTTAGCCCTAAATTCATATTAATTAGCGGGGTGTATTCATTGGGGTGTTAAAAGTTATATTTGTGAATAGTAAGGGTTAAATTGAAACTTTTGGACTTGAATTGTAATGAATTATGAAGGTTGGGGGTTGTTTGGTAAATTATGGATTTAAGTTGAAAAGAAATTGAGAGGGAGGGATTGGAAGTGTAATAATGGGATAAGTTCGAATATGGACGGGGAATAATCATGTCACCTTCCCCTCTAGTCGTCGCCACCCTCGCTATCGAAGTCATGAGCTACCAAACCAATACCACCGTTGTTTCTGCCAACGATAGAGAGATCGACGAGATGGTTGTTTGGACGTCGGGGCAGTAGGAGATCGAAAGATCAAGCCATAGCCATCACTATCCTTGTTTCCGGTTGGAGGTCGTGTCTCTTCTCTGTCCCTTTCTGTCGATACATTGTTGCTACCGCCGCCGCTTCGAGTGGCTTTTGTGTTTTGTTGCCGATACGTTGACTTCTACACGTCACCTCAAGGGTGGCTGAGTTGGGTGTGTATTTTAGCATTGTTGCTCGTGTTCGTGTTTGTGTGTTGTTGTTGCAAGCCTTATGTAGGTGTTTCGTTGGCTGGAAAGGGAGACGTGCCACCATGGCAGCCAACCGTGGTAGCTGTCACCCTTGTTGCCATCTTCTACCGCCACCAGCCACTGTGAGAGGTGGTTGTGTGTGTTTTATGGTGTTTATGTGTGTGGGTTTAATGGAATGAGATTTTATGAGCATTCCTGACTGAAGGTTTGAAGGAAACCCACCACCACCACCTACCGTCGTTCTAACACCATCAGCCACCACCTTAGGTGGCTGTGTGCGTATGTGTATATTGGATAGATGTTTTGTGTGTACCAGATTGTGACATCCCCAATTTCTCGGCCAAAAAAGACCGATTTTTTATGCTTTGTTTTAAAATCAGAGTAATCTTTTATAGAAAACGGTTGCGGAATTTGTCCCCCCAAAAATAACCATTTATCAAAACATTTCTCATAGAGAATGTATTTTCATTAAATAATAAAGCCTCGGGATGTCATGTTCCGATATAGACCAAAAGCATATACAGTACAATTCAACCTTACAACAGTTATTTACAACTACTGGTCTATAATCCAAAATCTCTCGTCAAGTCAACCAACTTATACTCTTGTGCCGTTACCAGTAATGCAAAGAAAACTGAGTGGGTCAGGCTTGGGAGTCTGGTGAGCGTATAGGGTTTTCAACCCACAATAATATAGTTATTATATTTAATCATCAAACAATCAACCCAATTACCCATCCCCATTATCTTCATTTAATATTTCCTAAAGATATTATCCTAAGGGTCATCTCCTATATCATATTTACCTCTCATCTCCTTACATCTTATTTCCTTATATGTTTGTTCCTAAGAACTTTTCCTAAGGATCATCGCCTACATCGCATGAATACGCAACCATAACATCGCCTGGACTCGTAAATCATAATAAGGGTTAAACTATCATCGCATGAATACGCAGCCACAACATCGTCTGGACTCGTAAATCATAATAAGGGTTAGACTATCATCGCATGAATACGTAGCCACAACATCGCCTGGACTCGTAATTCATCACCTATCTATCTTCACCTAATTATCATCACCATTATATTCTCACCTATCTCTTATCACATTATTTCATCACACACCAACTATTTCATCTACCCTTGTTCTACCCAACATATTTGTTGATATAAATTACAAATACAGTTTAAAACTATTTAAAAACTCGTATAAAAATTCATTTAGTATCAATCTCAAGTAAACAAATAATGCATAAACACATAGCATGTATTTCAAAGCAAATACTTCATATCTATGCAGTAGAAGAAAGTAACTATACACTCAGCTGATTAGATGATTCTCAGATAGCACTACGGCTCGTAAAGTAGTATTCTTCGGTAAACCTAGAAGATCTTCACACACCGGGCTTCTCGCAGGCAGAGCTTCGGCGCGGAAACTCTTTTCTTCTCGGGATCTTCGGGATTCGGTTCTAGGGATGATACCGGGGCTTCGGAGGTATAAAATAGGGCTTAGAGAGGGTATCGGGAGTGGGAGAGTATGGGAGGAGCAACCAAAAGCGGTTGACCCTTGATTTCTATTTACAGGGTGAAATTTCTGCACTCACATCTTGAGTTTCTAATGCTCACGTCGTGACCTCAGTAGGTCACTGCATGCGTCACTCGTCCACTTGCTCTGGAAGGCGTTAGGTCTGTGCTCACGTCGTGAGTTCTGACACAACCTCGATTTTTGTGTTCCGAACTTCAGAAATCCATATCTTTCGCATACGAGCTCTGTTTTCAACGTTCTTTATATCAACGCGAAGGTGAGATTATGCTCTGCAACGCTCGTTTAGACTTCATTGGCTAATTTTGAATTTGTTTTTATTATATTTTTATTATATTATTTTTAGTAGGCTGGGACAGGAAAACTCCGTTAGAAATCCATAACTCCTTCGTCTAGCGTCCGTTTTCGTATATCTTTCTACCGTTGGACTAATATCGACGAGATCTTCAATTCTCGTTTAGATTGTTTTGGCTAAAAATCGTTCGATCTAATATTCGAACTTCGTGCTGTACACTGCTAAGCCGAAACTGTGAAAAATCACAACTTCCTCATACGAAGTCAGATTTGAGCATTCTTTTTACGGACGCTCTCGGTTTAACGTATTCTATGAATTTTGTTTAAATCACTAAGGTCAAATGTTGCTCCATCATAAATTCACTATTTACGTCACGCTGTGTCGTGTCGGTTCTGTCGCGAAACTTCGATAGGTCATAACTTCTTCGGTATAACTCGGATTTCGGCGTTCTTCATATGTACGGAATCCTTGTAACATATACTACAACTTAGTTAAGATTACTCCTTCTAAATAATCTTCCATAAAAAGTCATTTTTGACGCTCATTGTCTCTAAATTGACTAGCCCGGATCTACGGGCGTTACACAGATCGCTTTGAAAATGTTTTTGGGTTAAAAATTATAAACCACCACCATTAGAAATGGTTGTTTCCGCCTCCTGCCGCAGACCACCACTACCCGAGATGGCAGTGGGTGGTGCCCGACCTATTAAGCACTGAATTATCTAAACAATTAACTTTAATCTGAGTGGCACGAGTTTGGGGTTGGAAACCCTAATTATGGTTTTGAAAACCCTAATGTCATGAAACCCTAGTTTTTAGGATTTGGTCGGGACCTGCGTTAAAACTATTAATTAAACTTAAAATAACAATTAATAATTCTATACAATTAACTAAGTGCAACATTGGACTTAATAAATTAAGTCGCTAAGGGGTTATGTGGAACACTAACCTTAGTTATCATTTTATGTGAAACCCTAATCGTTATTTCATGCGAGGTAGTCACTGTTACAAGTGACTATAACTTGTGATCGGGTATTGACTCAAGTATCTTCCTGTAGGTATTTGGAAGTGAGTTCAAGCTGGTAAAGTTCTTTATTGCTACAGTGGTTATCTACGCATATATCAAGGTGAGTTTCGTCTGACTGTACCCATGGGTTGAAGGCACCAATGTTGGCCCACTAATTTTGGTTAGCTGCTAGTAAGGAATGCCCTAGGGACTACATATAGTCATGTAGGATAGACCGAGGACTCTTGTTCTAAGCTCACTTACCTATTCCTTGTCTGGTTATGGTTCTAGAGTAGGATCACCTGTCCAGGCGACTATCTCACCTCTAAGTGTATACGACCATGCATTCCTTGGATTGTTGATATTGAGTATGCTACTATGTTGTAGTGATATGTTATACATGTGTTCTAGTATCGAGTATGTTGTTATGCTATAGTGATCAGTTAATCTGTGTCCTGGTATCGAGTATGTTGCTTTGTGGTAAAAACCTATAGAACTGTATGTTATTTGTGCTTGCTGGTTATCATCTATGGAGTGCCCTTAGGACTGTCGGTGGTCATGTAGGATAGCCTGAAAACTCTTGGTTTAGGCTTTTTTTCCTGTTCTTTTTATGGTTGTGGCTCTAGAGTAGGACGATCTGTCCGGGTGGCTATCTCACCTCTGGTTACTTACACATTCTATAGGGGTTATCTGGTAGTCGGATTGTATTTTGTGAGAGGATTAGTAGGCAGTAGTGAGTTGTATGATTCTTGTTTTCTTGTGTTATGTGCCTACTTGATCTTGATTTTTTATATGTTGACATATAGTGTTTGGTTGGGTTGAGGCGATCCTGCTTTGTGCGTTAGGCCAAGATACCCGATGCAGGCCGGATGTAAGCCGTAGGCACGGAGGATCAAGAGGATCGGTAGGGTTGAGGCAGTAGGCCAACAAACCCTGGGTATTCCAACCCGATAGTTGATTGGACCCGACATGTTGGTATTCCAGCTCGAGGCTGATTGGGCTAATATGCTTATGATGTGAGGGTATTCCATCCCGAGGATGACTGGACCTATCGCGGACATGTCTGGTATTCCAGCCCGAGGCTGATTAGGCCAGGCATGAATGGTTGTGTTTATGCTTTGTTTTTTCTGGTGGTTTTTTGGGTGAAACTCACTAAGTTTTATGCTTACCCAGTTGTTTATGGTTTAAGGTATCATCGGTTATTGCTGGAAGGCGAAGGCGAGACTGTACACAATCATCAGCAACATTGAAGATTCTGTGTTTCTATAATACTATGATTTTTAATAAATGTAATTCAGAATAAATGGTTTTCTTAATTAATGGATTAATAAATTGGGAAGTTTTATATTGATAAAAATGAAAAAATTTTGGTTGTGAAAATGGGATGTTACAAGTTGGTATCAGAGCCCTGGTTTGAGTGAATTGGAGGAACATTTGTGTGAATCCAGTCTCAAACTAGGATCCGAAAGTTTTTGCAAAATGATTTTGAAAAAGAAATTATAATAAAAATAGTTGGGTTAAGGACATCGGCTCGGTCTCTTTTCATGTTCTTGTTTGATTGTTGGCTTGGGTTCAGGAATATGGACCTAGACTTAACTTTGACTTTTCAGGAGATGCGGTGTGTACCGTCAGCCAAAGCCCGAATAGGAGAGGGGTTCCCAAAATACTCATGCGTGTTATATTTGATGAGTTTTGATCTTGCTGAGACATGATTGTTAGAAAAGCATGCTAGTGATAGGCTAGGGATCTTCAGGAATTGCATGGTAGAATTGTCTGATTATAAGATGCTTGATAGCCTAGGGTTCTTCTTGTATGAAATTGACATCATTACTGTAGTTTCTTAGTGTATGCAACATAGTTATACATAACTAAGATTGTATAGCCTGAGAATGTTTGGTTTAGCCTTATTTCCTATTCTTGTTTGATGAGGGGCTTATGGTGGAATCAATTATTTGACTATCTATAGGGTCCAACGTTATGTATGATTTGCATACACGAGTGCTGCAGGGTTGGTGGAAGTTTCATTGGTGAATTGTGTGGGGTCTGCCGACCAGTTGTGTAATGTCTAACCTTCTTCTAGAATGAGAGGATACGGTATACGTGTATTCTTGTGGGTATTGTTGGGGTTTTTGTGACGACCTTCGGAGACAAATACGGGTAGGTGTAGAAGGTAGTATAGGCCCATACTACTGGAAGCACAGGACTCGTACGTGTCGCAGGGAAGTCCCAACCCCTATGGTATTGTTGGGAATTGGTTCCCCTGGTGTTATATGCATTTTGTTCGATATCTCCCTGGTTTATTTTCAGTATGATGATTACAAGACGAGTTGAGGTTGGATCCACATCAGGATCAGGAGCAGATGGCCAGGATGGGCCAATATTGATTGAGGACCATGTCAGGGAGATCATTCGTGAGGAAGTTGTTTCTTTTGTCCAGGGGAAGATACCAGAGTTGGTTGAATCTGTCAAGGCCGTTATGATGGAGTACTTTGATGACCGATATGCTACATTTTCTGAGGTTGCTGTTATTGCAGCCACCGTGACTGTTGCTGCCATTGGGGCTCGGGGAGAGAGAGATATCCAGTATCGAGACTTCGATCGTATGAAGCCCCCTGAGTTTGATGGGCTTTTAGACACGATCATGGTGAAGAGATGGTTGTCTGACATGTAGGGTTGTTTCTTCACTTGTTCTTGTCCGGATGACCAGAAGGTCAAGTGTAACAACCCAAAATACGACCCAAAAATTCTTGTTTAATCATTACTAAAATCATTATTTCAATACCATAAAATAAAACTCATACATCAATATCTCAAAACCATAACACGTATCACAAGAAAACTGTATCAAGACTGAATCAAAACATATCAATGAAAAGCTAAATCAACTCCCAGGACAAACTAAAGTTGTGGTGTGTGCGATGCCATCATCCCGAGCTCTTTCCTTTACTTGCGGAAGTACCTAAAACCAAAACTGAAACTGTAAGCATGAAGCTTAGTGAGCTCCCCCAAACTACTACATACCATACAATAACATATAAACACATATTGGGCCTTGCCCACTGCATCGGACCGAAGTCCGGAAACTGCATCGGACCGAAGTCCGGAACTAACCAGGGCCTTGCCCTCTGCATCGGACCGAAGTCCAGAACTGCATCGGACCAAAGTCCGAAACTGACTGGAACTTATACCCTGCATCGGACCGAAGTCCGGAACTAACTGCATCAGATTGAAATCCGGAACTGACTGGGACCTTGCCACCTGCATCGGACCAAAGTCCGGAAACTAACTGAGCATAACATATCATAGCATAAACATTTTAACTAGCATGAACACATAAAATGCACACTGCATCGGGCCATAGCCCAGAACACATAACACATAAATCTTGTCTGAGCCACGAAGGCATCAAACATTCTAACTACTGCATCAGACCGAAGTCCGGAATCTACTACTAGCTAAACGGGCCGACATTGTGGCCTTAGACCCGTTCCTGCTAGAAGGAAACTCACCTCGTGATGCTGACTGCTAAACTCCTGAATGAGAAATCCCTGACTGCTGCTCCGGCTACTTCCCAGCTATCATGGGAAATAAAATAGTAAATCAGAATAGGGATTCTTCTATAGCTAAAATGACCATTTTACCCCTGTTATGGCATGGGTTACAACATGGCCCAAAACCCTCAATTCCTTCTAAGTCCATCTATGGCCCCACTAAAGGCCCACTAATGGCCCAATTTTCTCCATTGGGCCCAAAGCCCTTTATTGGGCCTTACTCAAGCCCAATACTAATCTTTGGCCCATAATAACTGAATTCTGAAGGCCACTAAGGCCCAAAGACCGTAAGTCCAAAACTCAGCCCACATCGAGGCCCAAATGCTCGAAGCCCAAACTGGCAGCGTACGCAGGGCGTACACCAAGGTACGCTGAGTGTACTAGCTTCTGGCTGGTATGCGGCGCGTACCTCCTTGTACGCCCAGCGTACAGCCCTGTTAAGCCAAAGTCTCATTAAGTGCTTAATAATCCGAGTCAGAAGCTAAAATCTTAGATCCAGGTCTTATCCCACGTCTTAAACCATAAAGTTGCTTACTTGATGGCTTACAAGACTCCCTTAAGCTCAAACTTCTAAAAACAACCATTTATAGCCAAGAAGGTGGCTAGATCTCATGCATGGCTTCATGAAAGCCTCAAAAATCCAAACTTTATTGCTCTGGGGATACTTGAGCTTCAAGGATAGCAATCCCAAGCTCCAAAAACGAAGTTGCATGATAAAGGTCCTTCCTTTGGACCTAAAAGGTCCAACTTCTAAAAACTCTTGGATCTAAGTTTATAAGAGGAAAGTTGGAAGCTTTATACCTATGTTGAATGCAAAATGAAGGAATGATCCTAGATCTTTGAGCTCAAGGTACTCAAGTTCTCCTTCTTCCACTTCTCTTCTTCTTCTTCCCAACTTTTCTTCACAAAAATGAGCCCAAAAGATCAAACACACACACAACAAGGAAAAAGGGATGAAATAGGGTTTTCTGGGGGTGAAGGATAAGTGAGGAGGCCAAATGGGAGGCTATAATGGGGTTTAAATACGTCTCAAACCCTAAAATTAGGGTTTTGCCACCTGGTCGCGTACGTTGGGCGTACCTCTAGGTACGCTGCGCGTACGCCTCTCACAACCCGCACAAACTAAAGAGACTACGCCCCGCGTATGACGGGTTGTGCCTCGCGTACGACTTATGGGCAGCTTACATCTCGGCCCAAAAATCATGAAGGTCCACTCCAATCCAAGGTGATAATTACCAATCAAATCCCACTAACATTCAAGAAATTAAATTAATTAATACCTCAGAAGACGATCGCTACAAATCTCCCCCACTTGAATCAGACTTTGTCCTCGAAGTCCACTGCCAATGAATCTGAAAACAATTCCGGGTAATGCTCAAACATCTCCTCCTCGGATTCCCACGTCCAATCTGAACCCTTCCGGTGCTGCCACTGCACCTTCACTAGCTGAACTACCTTGTTCCTCAAGGTCTTTGTCTTTCGATCCAAAATCACGACCGGTCTCTCAATGTAATTCAGACTGCTATCAACCTGAATGTCTTCCAAGGGTACAACTGCTGACTCGTCCACTAAACACTTCCGTAACTGGGAAACATGGAAGGTGTTGTGGATCTAGCTGAGCTCGGCCGGAAGATCCAACCAGTAAGCCACACGACCCACCCGGGCCAACACCCTAAAAGGACCGATGAACCTGGGGCCCATCTTGCCCCTCTTCCGAAACCTGATGAAACCCTTCCAGGGTGATACCTTCAGGAGGACCATGTCACCTACCTGAAACTCCAAGTCTGAACGCCTCCTGGCGGCGTAACTTTTCTGCCGACTCTGCGCAGTCTGCAGTCTACTACGGACCTACTGGATCAACTCTGTCGTCTTGAGCACCACCTCGGTGCTCCCAATGACCCACTAACCGACCTCGCCCCCAACAAATCGGGGTCCTGCACTTCCTCCCGTAGAGCATCTCGAAAGGAGGACGGTCAATACTCGCATGGTAACTGTTGTTATACGAAAATTCCGCTAACGGAATATACGTATCCCAGCTGCCACCGAAATCTAAAACACATGCTCGGAGCATGTCCTCGAGAGTCTGAATTGTCCTCTCGCTCTGCCCATCCATCTGGGGGTGGAAAGCGGTGCTGAAATGGAGATGAGTTCCCATCTCGTCATGAAACTGCTTCCAGAATCTAGAAGTAAAACGGACGTCTCGGTCTGACACCACCGAAACAGGCACTCCATGCCGCGCCACAACCTCTCGCACATAAATATCGGCTAGCTTCTCCACCGATATGCTCTTCTGGATCGGTATAAAATGAGCACTCTTCGTCAACCGATCCACAATAACCCAAATTGAATCTACTCCACGTGCGGTCCTGGGAAGCTTAGTGATGAAATCCATGGTGATGTCTTCCCATTTCCACACTGGAATGTCTAACGGCTGCATCTTGCCATGAGGCCTCTGGTGCTCTGCCTTGACCTTCCTGCAGTTCAGGCACCTCTCCACATACCAGGCGACATCCCGATTCATGCAGGACCACCAATAATAGGGTCGAAGATCTCTATACATCTTCGTCGCCCCTAGATGGATGGAAAATCGAGACTTATGGGCCTCGTCCATCAATACCTACCGCACACCGCCCCAATACGGTACCCAAACTCTCCCATGAAGGGTCAACAATCCTCGACTATCATAGTCGAAGGAAGCTACTCGGCCCACAATCCTCTCACACTTCTGCCTCTTCTCCTTGAGGCCCTCGACCTGAGCCCCTTTAATATGCTCTAACAACGAGGTAATTACCGTCATCCTCAAACATATGTACCTGATCGGGGCCGCTGCCTCCTTGCGGCTCAGGGCGTCGGCCACTACGTTGGCCTTCCCTGGGTGATAAAGGATCTCACAATCATAATCCTTCAACACATCTAACCATCGCCTCTGCCTCATGTTCAGATTCGGCTGATCCATGAGGTACCTCAAGCTCTTGTGATCCGTGTAAATGGTACAACGGACCCCATAGAGGTAATGTCTCCAAATCTTGAGGGCAAACACCACTGCCCCCAACTCTAAATCATGCGTAGGATAGTTAGCCTCGTGAGGCTTCAACTGTCTCGAGGCATAAGCTATCACACGACCTCGCTACATCAACACTGCTCCCATAACTGCGATCAAAGCATCACAATAGACTACAAAATCCTCTACTCCCTCTGGCAGGATAAGAATCGGTGCCTCACACAATCTCTGCCTAAGGGTCTCAAATGTTGCCTGTTGCTCAGTCCCCCAGCGAAACACCACCGACTTCTTAGTCAGTCGGGTGAGCGGTACAACTATCTTAGAGAAATCCTGGATGAATCTCCTGTAGTACCCTGCTAAACCTAGGAAGCTCCTAATCTCAGATGGAGATCTCGGGACTTCCCACTGCATCACAACCTCTATCTTGGCCGGATCTACCAAAATACCCTTCTGGTTGACGAGGTGTCCAAGGAACTGCACCTCGCGCAACCAGAACTTGCACTTGGAGAACTTCACGAAAAGTCTCTCCCTCCTCAAAATCTCTAGCACCTCCCTCAGGTGCTCCCCATGCTGCTCCTGAGTCTTGGAATAAACCAAGATGTCATCTATGGATACTATCACAGACCAATCCAACATCGGCCTGCATACGCGGTTCATGAGGTCCATGAACACGGCTAGAGTGTTGGTGAGCCCAAACGGCATCACCACGAACTCATAATGGCCATAACGGGTCCTAAAAGCAGTCTTCTACACATCCTCATCCCTAACCCGCATCTGATGATACCCGGAGCGCAAATCAATCTTGGAGAACCAAGATGCTCCATGAAGTTGATAAAACAAGTCATCTATCATCGGGAGTGGGTAACGATTCTTCACCGTCACCTTATTTAACTCCCGGTAGTCTATACACATACGGTGCGACCCGTCCTTCTTCTTTACGAACAAAATCGGTGCTCCCCAGGGCGAACTACTCGGCCTGAGAAAACCCTTGTCCAGCAGCTCTTGCAGCTGCATAGACAACTCCTGCATCTCTGGGGGAGCCAACCGATACTACGCCTCGGCTATTGGAGCCGCACCAGGGATCAGGTCAATCCTGAACTCGACCTGTCTCTTGGGAGGTATTCAAGGCAAATCCTCTAGAAATACATCCGGGTAGTCTCACACTACCGGAACATCTTCAACCGTAGTCTTTCCCTTCTCCCGGGCATCTAAAACATAGGCAATATTACCGGCGCAACCCTGCTGGAAATAGCGCCTCACTCTCGCTGCTGAACACAGAACTGGTCCGCATTGTGGCTTCTCTCCCTGAATCACTAACTCTCCCCCACTAGGAGTTCGAACCATCACTAACTGTAGCTTGCAATCTATCACCGCCCTGTTGGGGCTCAGCCAATCCATGCCTATTATGACCTTATTCCTTCGCAGGGGAATAGGGACTAAGTCTACCGGAAACTGCTCATCGAACAACTGAAGGGAACATACTATGTGTACCCTCGCCACCCTAATGGTCCTGTCAGCTGCTATCTCAACCTCAAGTGGACAATCTAGCTCTCCTGGAGCTTTGCTAAACCTCTTGCTAAGCGCAAGAGAAACGAATGATCGGGTAGTCCCCGAATCAAACAACACTATGGCGGAAATGCCGTTCACTGAGAACGACCCCGTCACCACGTTAGGAGTTGCTCGCGCCTCCTCTACTGTCAGCTAAAAAGTGTTGGATTAATGTCTAAGTCCATAACTATTTTGGTATGTACTTGACCCGATGGTGCATGGTCCTTTTGGGTTGCCTTCACCAAAGCAACTTGATAGGATGAATTATGGAGAGAGAGGATTAATTATGATTTATTAATATATTATGAGAATAATATATTAAAGGAGAAATCATATTGTTTAATTAATATTAGCCAAGAATTAATAAGTATTAAATTTGTGGCTAAAAGACATTAATTAAACTTAAGGGACTAGAACTGTCAATTGTGTGATAGTTGAATATTGGGCTAATGGACTCCATATTAGAGGAGTGGACGAATTCTATGGGGAAACCCATTAGAAATCGTCCTAGGCCTCTAAGGAGGGAGTCTGTGGGTTGCTTAGGGCTTAAGCATCCAAATTAGGGTTTCCTTGTTAGATAACCCTAATAGCCTCACTATTTAAAGAACCCTTGAGACTCAAAAACGTGGTGAACTTGTTCCTTAGGGTTTTCACACATTTTGGTCAACCTCCTCTCTCCTTATTCTTCATCCTCTTGCTCTTGGTGTTTGTGAACCATTAAGGGAGTGACATTTTTTACTCTAAGCTTTCTAAAGTCATTGCAAGGAGGATTTGAGATTGTTATTGCTACATAACAATCAAGGTAAGATCTAAACTCCATTCATAAGTTAATATGATTAATTGTATGCTAGATCTAGGGTTTAAAGTCTTAGATGAATTGCATGTACAATAGAGAAACCTAGATCCAAGCATTAGGGTTTGTATGAGCACATAGGATGTTCTTATGGCTAAAACCCATCAGTGGTATCAGAGCCTAGATTGGTTTCTATTGTATTGATGCCTTGGTTATTTGTTCAAGCTTCAAAAATCGATTTTTTAGTCCCCTGTCTGATGAACTCGGCGAATTCCAATGTGGACTCGGCGAGTCCATAGAGGAACTCGACGAGTTCGAGCGTCAGAAGGATGCAGTTTCGGGATTTCTTGCTGTTTTACTCATGGATACTTGCCTTATCTGTTTTGGGTCATTAAAATTCGATTTTAAACATATTTTTGAGTATATCCTTGGTTAAACAAAAGATAATTACCAATTGATTAGATAATAACTTCCTTATATGATTAAAGTTTGATTATTTGTATTAATTGGCTAACTTATCTTGTAAGAAATTGATTTTTAGGTCAAATTTAGATAATCATTAAATTAAATGTTTATTTTAAATTATTTTCTATTTGATCCTTTGTGTTTTGAAAAAGTTTCAAACTTGCCCTCAAGTTTTGGAATTTAAAAGTTGATTAAAAGTTTAATTTAGGAATGTTAAATTCTAATACCCTAATATTGTTTTGAAAAGTTCAAATCACACCCTTATGGTTTTATTAATTAATTAAGGTGTATAATTAAAGGAGGTTTAATAAATCCATAAAGTTTTGGTTTACAATTTAATTGAATTAAAAGTATAATTGTTAAATTTGACCAACTAGTATTTTAAAAGTGTAAAATACACCCTATACTATATATAACATTAAAAGTCTAACATTATATATATGTATGAGTAAAAGTCAGTCTTACCGTTAGTAGGCCTCATTCACGAAGCTGGTCTATAAGGGGTGTTTAAGGAAATTGCCTATAAAATGACGATTGAATGGGTATCCACTCTTACCCACCGTACTCTTGACTAGTGGAGGGTCGCTATCCGAACGGGTAGGATAGGACAGAAACCTTCCATTATAAGTAACAATGAAGTACAAAAGTAACTAAATATTTTAAAAATTCTCAATCTTAGTTACTTTAGGCAAAAGTGAATTGATGCAATTCCATGAAATTACACTTTGTACCCTTGCGAAGACGTTAGTGGAGCATGTGTGGTTAACCGGCACACTAAATGGTTCTAAGCAAAGGTATCAAAGGGTGAATCAATGTTTTTCATAGTTCGGTGGAGCATGTGTGGTTAACCGGCACATCGAATAGGTGACTGTAACATGTGGGGGCACCATGTAGATTTGCATGGTTATTCACACCCGCTTTGTGATCCTCGACATCCTAATCACAAACTAGAGGGGCATATCAAGATTTAAACATGCCATTGAAAAGTTCAATGAATCTCAAAGGATCTAGGAGTTTTCAAAGCATTTAAAACTTAATCTGTTTTTCGTTTTTCATGGTGGAAAATTAGTGAATCGTCATTCACTTACCTTCAAATATTCTGCAACTAGATTACGGCATCCCTTTTCTAGGTTGTAGCGTATTGTGTTGGGTCCTAGCCTTAATATCTCATTTGGGTGATTTATTAATGACTCAATCAATCAACTAACTTGAATTTGTTTTCTGCCGTTTTGTAGATGTCAAAGTACGACAACTATAGTTTTCCCAAATCCCGTGGAACAAGCTTTCCACATGAAGTTGATATTCCACGATTCGATCGAGGAAAAAGAGATCATGCTTTACTTCCTCCACCTCCTCCAATTATTCTCCCTAACCCACAAGTTCAAAGGCTTGAAAAGTTCAAGCTCACTCAAGCCCTTTTGGCAAGTAAACATACAGAAGGAAAGTCGGTGTGTGAACACGTCCTAGAGATGAAGTCACACATTGATAGGTTAAGAATGTTGGGATCCATTGTCAGTGAGGAGCTGGCTGTTGACTGGGTTCTTCAGTCACTTCCTAACTCGTATAGTGAGTTCGTAAGAGAGTACTATATAATGAACCGCGACGTGACCCTTATAGATCTCACATATATGCTTATTGCTGCTGAATCAGCAATGGTTTGGCGTAAAGGAAAAGCAAAGTTGATTGGTGAATCTGCCTTCCAGACCTCTATGGATATAAGCAATGACAACGAAAGGCATGACATGATCAAAGAGTTTGATCATAAGAGAAAGGCAAAGTCTGAAGTAGTTCCATGTGTTGTTCCAAAAGAGTCAATTTGCTTTTATTGCCAAGAGAAGGGGCATTAGAGACGAAGCTGCCCTATTTACCTAAGAGATCTAAGAGATGGGAGAGTCAAAATGTATGGCTCTACTTTAGGTAAAATCCATCAACTAACTCTTTTAAGTTCCTATTCTAGATTCTTAATACATAATGTGATAAGATTACAATTGATGTTTTGTAGGATCGAAGAAAAGAGAGGAAGCTTAAGGGAAGAAGTGAGCAGAATCTAACCGTGAAGAAATGGATTTCGATCGCATTACTTGAAGATTAGATTCTTGAGCTACTACTTAGAGTTAGAATAAGAATGCTAAGAAATATGTATTAGCATGGTTTTTCAATGAACTGCATTGTAAGGACAAATTTTTCCGCAATAAAACAAATTTTGATTTTATATTATTTATTTATCCTTGCAATGGCGTATATGAAAAATTGATGTTTGAATGTTTCTATTATGAGCAATAATGGATTTGTTTCTTAATTATGTTATTTGTGGAAATGTCGAGAATTTACCAAATAGGGAGAGTTTCTCATCGCCCAAGTTTCAATTGGACAGAAACTTGGAATCATGCAACTTGGTTGCACGATGAATGAGAAATTTCATATTTGGAAATTAGAATGATTCGTTGACAAAGTGTCAAGTGAAGCACTAGGAGATCGAATACACAAAGTTGTGTGTTGATCAAGTCCACCACAAGAGTAACAAAGATATTCGTCATGATTTACTAAAGGTTTAGTAAATATGATTATACTTATAAAATTAAGTGTAATTCTGAATTGATTGAAAAGGTTTAAATCAATAGCAGAACGAATAAGAAGAATCAAGTAGACAGAAAGATAAAAGTTTCTCTATTCTAAGAATAAGGGAGAGTACCTTTTATTATGTTTTATGATAAGTCTTAATGATTAAGAACCATATTTCAATTGATCTTCTAAGTGAGTCTTAGTACAATTGTATGTCTGAGAAGAGGAATCAAGAGTTGAAGAAATGGTTAAATCAAGAAGTCAATCATACTTCGTTCCAAAACAAGTCTTAGAGTTAATATTGTGACATTGAGTGACAAGTCTTAAGAAGGTTTATAACATTCATCAAATGTGGAAAGTTGTGATATCTTGGACAAGACAAAGACCAACTAGGACCGAATTTTATGAAGTGTTTTGTTAAAAGCTACACTAACTCTTGAATATTTGTTTGTCAAGAAATGTTATTGATAAAAGAATCTTATATGTCAAGGAGTCAGTGGGAGTCTTATTAGTCTTGAAAGGTTTCAAGAACAAATCAAGAATAAACCTTATCGATCATCACTAGCACACGAGTTGAGGTTTACAACCTATCGTGTTGACACTATCTTGTTTCTGTGCGGTTCCAATTGAGTTAATTATGCATGTGAGTTCTATGAATTCTCATTTTAATGCATAAAAGGCAAGGACCTTGATCAATGAAAAGTACATTGATAGGAAAGGGTGAGCTGCTTAACTACTTGGAAGACATGGTAGGCATTCGTGTTACCATAAGGCAAGAAATCAAGATTGAGAAGGTTCGGTCCATATGAGTTTGAATTTGTCGTAAACCTTGGTTTTGACAAATTCACATGGATAGAAACACATACACCATTAAAATCTGGAGGAATTTGAAAGGAATGGAATCTGTCAAAGGAATTAGAATCTGGAGGAATTTGAATCTGAATGTACTAGAAACTTAAATGTGTTTGGTTGACATGGAATGGAATCTGTTTTCTGTTTGGTTTGTTGATTTCTCAACGGAATTGGAAAACAAATTACGTATTATGACAAAAATACCCTTTAATGTTTTTTTCTTGCTTATCATATTTTTTAATAAACATGACGAATTTTTATATAATTAAAAAAAATTGAAATAAAACCATTAAATATATAAATATAAAGCAACAAATGTCATTCATTATTCTCAATCTCAAATTAAAAAAAAAAAAAGTAACCACACACTATATAAAATAATGTCTAAATACCTAGTTCATAATCATATCATTCTTCCAACATAAACCTCACAAAGTTCTCCCGATCTTCTCCTTCCAAATTCCAAAAACTTAACACGGTTTCAGGGTCACGCATTATTTTCCTACTTGCTTTGAACCTATCAAAGGCACTTAAAGACTGCATTTTTGAAATTTCTGGAATCACCATTGAAGCTTTTTTTTGTACTTCTGTTTCTCCTAGTATTGCTTGGTTCATGCTATTTGCTGCTTTTTCAAGTTTTTCTCCAAGGGTGTTAGCTGCAATAGTTATTCCCTTAATAACTGCATCAACTCTTTTCCTCTTCTTTGAGCATGTGTTTGGAGATTCTTCATTTTCTGTGGTTTGTTCTTCAAAAACATCTTCTACTTATTCTGATTGCTCTTCATTATTTGCATCTTCTTCCATTTGGGAAAAATCCTTGGCTTTATTCACTTGAGCTCTATCTTTTCCAAAAATGACACA
Organism: Lactuca serriola; assembly: GCF_051521515.1. Lineage (NCBI taxonomy): Eukaryota > Viridiplantae > Streptophyta > Magnoliopsida > Asterales > Asteraceae > Lactuca > Lactuca serriola. The sequence goes on from NC_136409.1 coordinate 202,900,815, forward strand.
TAAATCCTCGTAATGAGGAAATATCTTATTTCTCCATTTTCCTGCCTCTTTATGAACCTATTTTGTATCATAAAATGTTAGTACATAAAAATTTAATATAAATAATTGAGAAGTAAAAAAATACATAAAAGTTATAATATTGTACCTGTATGTAAGAATCCCAAACTGCTGATTCAGCTGTTACAGAATGAGTGGAGCTATCATAACCAAAACCACTTGTGTTCGTACCATTTACCATATCATAAACAACTTGCCAATCTTTTTTCATGGTTTTGATCCTTGACTCAATGTGGGGTTTACCCAATATGCCAGAGTTAGGAATTTTTTCCTTTAATGCGTTTTCTAGATGTAGTAAATATCCAGATTTAAAACCATTATCGGCTTTATATCCTCCCATGTTCACCATATTTACCAATGCTTCCACGAGCTTGGCATCTCCAGTAATTGTCCAGTTGCGATAGTTTCTGATTTTTTCCATCACACCTACTATTTTCATAAACATAATAACTAGATGAAACAATGCATGCTATAAAAAAATACACAACCATATATATAACAAATATAACCAGTAAAAGTAAATTAAAGCTCATTATTGAAAATAAAAAATGTAGCACAAATTCATAGTAAATGATAAACATAACAAAAATAGAAATGATCAATGTGTAGTATTCCAAGAATCAAACATATTTTGTGCTAAATCGTTTCTAAATGTGGTCCACTCGGTTGATACACCAACAGAAGTGATATTATCATAATCTCCACCACCGACATCTCCGATTCCCTCGTCTAGTTCAAAGTGGTTCTCAAACGGATCAGTTGTCATTTCCTGCCTTATATAATTATGAAGAAGACAACATGCCATTATGATCTTATTTTTTAGATCAATAGGATAATATGAGTTGTCCCTTAAAATTCCCCATCTTGCCTTTAAAATACCAAAGCATCTTTCTATAACATTTCTTGCAGATGAATGCCTCATGTTGAATAATTCTTTAGGTGTAGTTGGTTGGTGTCCTGCACGCCAGTCATTCAAATGATATCTTTGACCTCTATATGGGGCTAAGAAACCTTCACCATTTGTATAATCAGCATCTACCAGATAATAACCTATATATGTAGTATAGTTAGCATAATTAATAACTAATACGTATCTAAAATAGCAATTATTATACGTACACGGCCTTGGGACCTTCAATCCATGTGGCCTAAGTAAGGCATCTCGAAGCACTCTACCATCCGCAGCTGAGCCCTCCCATCCCGGTAAAACATAGATAAATTGCATATCTTGTGAACACACCCCTAGGACATTTGTGGCAATATCATTTTTTCTTGTCCTGTACTTAGGCTTATCTTTAAGTGGCACTAAGCACTTTATGTGTGTTCCATCTAAAGCTCCTAGGCAGTTCTACATAATATAAGAAAAGAAATGGTCATATGTCATATCAAGCAATTTATGTAGTACTCGAAATTTTTTATTAGTCTAATATATACCTTGAACCACTTCCATCTTTGATCTGTAGAGTTTTCTGTAACAGGTTCCGGTTTCTTAAGCAAATGTGGATGCAACCTTATCACTGCATTGCAAACTCGCGAAACAATTTTGCTAATTGTTTCTCCAGAACGCTGGAAACGACCTATCATGACCCGATTCTTCACATTATGTGCAATAATGTGAAGAAATATGGCCACTTGTTCATCAATATCCATATGTCTACTTGTTCTTAACCCACCTAGTGTATGAAGCATGTCACACAACTTTGTGAAACATCTTCGGGTCATCCTGAGATTTGATATGCACGTAGTGTCACTTTTGTAAGCGTATTTGTGCATTATTGATTGTCGATCCACATCTGACGATATGTTTTTTATACGTGGTTTACCTCCTCTGTATATTTGTAGTAGCTTGCACACCGTGATAAAAAACCATGTAATACTAGTCATAACTTCATTCCAAAATGTAACGACTATTTGACTTATCTTTTTTCTATGTTTGCTTCTAGTTAGACTAAGCCGTGCCATTTCCTGCTCATCTCCCCGAAAAGGAAAATTTTACAATTTAAAGACATAATAGTTGACATTGTTGTGGATTTTAATCGTCAACAAATTTGAGTTTTAGTAGAAATTTGTTTGATTTTTGTCTCATCTTTTCCAAGAAAACAAACATAATGGCAAAAGGATTGAAAACAAAAAATCATGCAGGTAAAAAAAAAACACCACACAAGCAAAAACACAAACACTTGGTGTGCATACTTCTACCTACAACTAGTACATGTTACCAACAGTAAATTTCAACCACAAAATTAACAATTACTTTACTTGAAGGCTTAATTGCAGTTACATCACATAAAAGAACACATAGTTGAATTGTAGTAGGATGTCAACAATGATAATTAAAGCATTCTCATTGATGCGATACTGCCGGCACAACAAATATCCAACGATTAAAAAAAAGCGGCCAACATGCGTTTAACAAACAATCACAAATTGAATAAAATATATATAAATGTTATTTGAAGAACGGTAGATGATCAATTCGGCATTTGCTTGACAATGAAAAGGATGAAACAAAGAATAGGAAGAACAACTAACCTCAGGCAACAAAGGTATCAGAGGCGCACAGCAAAAACAGCAAAAACGATCGGCAATTGAATTGTATTGTAGAACCGATCGAGATATGTAGATATATTGAGATACGATAATCGGGGAAAAGATAATGACAATCGGTTGTTTTTTTTTTTTTTTTTTTTTTGATTTCACAAGCGTATAGATAATAGGAGGATATAAAATTGAATATAGATTCTTGATATGTTGGGAAAGAATTAGAAATCAATCAACTGCAGAATTAAAATATGATTATGGAAATCCGATTCCATTCAATTGGTAAGCCAAACACGATAACTACGGGATTCTAGTTTCCATTTCCTTCACTTTCCTTAGGAATCCCACAAAACAAACGCGCCCTAAGTGTCATAAGATTCCCTCCTTCATGAAAATGACTGTGAGGAAATGCTTTCACTAAGAGAGATTTTAAGAAGATAGTGATTGTGAAAATTGGATTCTCGAATTCGATTATGGTTACGGTATCCCTTTCATGATTCGAATTGTGAGATTTGACAACTAGTCTTAATTGTTTAGACACATATATGAGCTATCTAAGGCAAAGGTGTGTAAGCTTAGATAAAGGATTATCAAAGCATTAGGTATTAGAAATATGAACTTAAGAAATTCAATAAGTATTGTTTTTCTGGAAGTTAAGCTGTTTTCTGAATACATGTCAAAGCTAGTGGGAGCATAAGTGTTATGCTTATATGATAATAATCATCGTGATAGTGGGAGCATAAATGTTGTGCTTGTATGATTATTATGGCAAGTATTGCAAGTTAGCAATATTAATTATATAAAACAAGATACACTTTGCAAAGTCGTAATGGTTGAATAGTTGTTTTGCTATAATTAAGGGAGAGAATATTATGCTTCATTTAAAATCTAAAGGCTTAGGTTGTGGAATGTTAATAAATTTAGTCAAGGATACATAGTACGTTCTCAAATTTCGATTATGATCATGGCATCCCTCTTCATAGTTCGAATTTGAGAATGTGACACATAAAATATTATGGCAAAAGATTGATAAAGTATCATATCTTTATGTAAGACATTATGCATCGTGTCCCATACGCTTCGGGTATAGGATTGATTGCAAATGCTATAATATTTGACCATTCTAAAATTTTCCAAATGTCTAGCGCATTAAGAGGGAAAAAGGACAAGAATTGGTTTTGAATAAGATAATTAAACAACTATCAAAGGACAATCCAAAGCTCGCTGAGGATTGGTCGCTTGTGAGTAGTTGGAAGTATGATATTGGATGGACCATATCGACATTATTATGAATAGATAAGATTCAATTAAGAATAAGTTGTCATATGGAAAATATGGAAATGTTTCCATATTGGGAGTTGGATATTGAGAGTCTATGCCTAGATTAGAAATTTTATGCAAAAGGATGTTCAAAGGAATGTACTTAGGTGAGAGACATCACGTCTATGGAATTGTACTATAACAATCTCTAATAGAGGACTTTGTAATTTCATTGGCAATAGTCATTGTGACTTTTGTGCTATGACATTACGAAAGGATCATTGCATAAAATGTTAGAATTTAGCATATTCTATAAGCGGCAAGAATTTGATATTCTTATACTTATGAAAAGGATTGGGAGTTGTGAAATGAGTATGATTGGAAATGTGTTCATTTGATCTATTTCACAAAGTAAGAACCATAGGTAAACATTGTGTGCATGCTAAGAGTATGGGACAAGTGTAGTAATAATTCAAGTAAGAAGTTGATTACCCGAAACAACAAATAATGAGTAATCAATATGGTGATAAATAAAAGGTGTTTTATTTATACTCAAAGGTTTAAGGCCATATGGGATTAGTATTATTCTTGTGTTTCACTTTGCATGTTTTGACTTCCTGAATAATTTAATTGGTTCAGAACAGTTAAATTATTCGAACGCGCCACAGTCGTTCATATGTTGGAAGTAGATATGAATGAAGACTGTCGTGAATTGGTGTGTGAATTGTCTAAAGTGTATTAGAGATAAGCAATTGTTTGCTGCAACGTTCATGAGTGCTTATGAATATGATTTGAGCATTGGATTAAACCCACGCTCACTTGGATCACTTCATGGATTTTATCACGAGTGATTGGTGAGACGATAACATCTTATATTCTTGAAACCGAGATGTGTGAGTTGTATCTTGCGAGTCGGTTGCACATTGATAATATGTAAACACACCAGTAACTTGGTGTTATAAAACATATTGTTGTGTGTAATTCGGTAAGTGAGTGCAAGCGAGCATTGAGTCAAATTTTATCCGTTCCTTTTATCCAAAGTAGGATAAAAGCGATATCTTTGGGCCCCTCGATGATTTAGTGATGACACCTAAGCGCTTGGCCAAGCCGGGACAAATTTGATGTGATCAATTGTAGTCTGTTTTCTGTCGTCATAAATCGGAAGTCGGGAAATAGTATAGAGAGAATGATTAAAATTCATGTCTTATATCTATACGATATCTAGAATGGAGGAATATATGATCCCTTATCTAAAGGACACGCGTATCTGATAAGATTAGAGTTGACAGCGGCTTTTGAAAGTTGCGATTGCAGATCAGGATCTGAAGTCATACGTAGAATAGTTATTAGACTTATCCAAGTGGGAGACTCTTGGATTAGTGTCTAAGTCCATAACTATTTTGGTATGTACTTGACCCGATGGTGCATGGTCCTTTTGGGTTGCCTTCACCAAAGCAACTTGATAGGATGAATTATGGAGAGAGAGGATTAATTATGATTTATTAATATATTATGAGAATAATATATTAAAGGAGAAATCATATTGTTTAATTAATATTAGTCAAGAATTAATAAGAATTAAATTTGTGGCTACAAGACATTAATTAAACTTAAGGGACTAGAACTGTCAATTGTGTGATAGTTGAATATTGGGCTAATGGACTCCATATTAGAGGGGTGGACGAATTCTATGTGGAAATCCATTAGAAATCGTCCTAGGCCTCTAAGGAGGGAGTCCATGGGTTGCTTAGGGCTTAAGCATCCAAATTAGGGTTTCCTTGTTAGATAACCCTAATAGCCTCACTATTTAAAGAACCCTTGAGACTCAAAAACGTGGTGAACTTGTTCCTTAGGGTTTTCACACGTTTTGGGCAGCCTCCTCTCTCCTTATTCTTCATCCTCTTGCTCTTGGTGTTTGTGAACCATTAGAGGAGTGACATTTGTGACTCTAAGCTTTCTAAAGTCGTTACAAGGAGGATTTGAGATTGTTATTGCTACATAACAATCAAGGTAAGATCTAAACTCCATTCATAAGTTAATATGATTAACTGTATGCTAGATCTAGGATTTAAAGTCTTGGATGAATTGCATGTACAATAGAGAAACTTAGATCCAAGCATTAGGGTTTGTATGAGCACATAGGATGTTCTTATGGATTAAACCCATCAAAAAGCCCTACTCTTCACCACCGGCGTCTCAACTCGGCCCTGACGGCCATCTGTAATCCTCAAAGTAGCAGGAGCAGGTGCAGACACCTTCCCCGCAACAGCTAAACTCGGACACTGGGACTTTTTATGCCCCCTCTGATTGCACTAAAAGCAAATCAGATCTGATGCCGCAATGGCGGTAGTAGTGGCTGTACAATCTCTGCTCATATGCCCATTTCGGCCGCACTTGTAGTAGCCGGCACTCCCTGCCTTGCACGCCCCATCGTGCAATCTCCCACACTTGCCACACCGACCGTGGCTCTGCTGACTCCTAGCTCTGTAATCTGAACGCTTGGGCTTTTTGCCCGAACTCCCTGTACCAGGAGCCGCCTCCAGCTTCCTCTTTCTCTCCATCTCAAGGTCAATCTCTCTCTCTCTCTCTCTCTCTCGCCCTAGAAATCATGTCATCCAACGTTTTATAGCTGGACCGGCTCACAAACTGGTGGATATCACTCCGCAGCATCTCATGATACCGAGCCTTCTTCATTTCCTCATCAGCTGCGTACTGAGGAACGAGAAGTGCCCTCTCCCTGAACTTGGCGGTGATCTCCGCCATTGTCTCTGTCGTCTGGGTGAGGTCCTGGAACTCTCTGCCCAACTGCTGCACCTCAATAACCGGTGCAAACTCAGCCCTGAACCTAGTAGTAAAGTCAGCCCAGGTCATAACATCCAAAGTTGCGTCATCTCCAATGACATGTCCGACCTCCTCCCACCAATCATGTGCCCTGTCCTTCAGAAGACAGGACGCCAGTCTGACCTTGTCCCCCTCGGGACATCTGCTCGTGTGGAAAGCGTTGGCCACATCCGCCAACCATCTAGTACTCGCTATGGGGTCCCACGCCCCGTGATAATCCGGAGCTCCACATGCCCGGAACTCCCTAAACGTAAGTGTGCGTGACCCCATCATGGACGCCACCTTATCACGAAATGTGCCTAGTCTCTCCTCCATCAACTCTAGTATACCCTCCTTGATCGAACTAAAGATCACAGGAGTCTGCTCAAGTATGATGCGAGTAATCTCTGAAGAGAGAAACTCCCTAGTCTGCTCGTCCAACTGCCCGGCCTCCAGGCCTGATCATGATCCCTCTCCGGCGCCTAAACTGCCGACTGCTGGTCTAGGGTGCAAAACCACCATTCTGAAAACACATCACGACAAACGTCAGAAACACTGATATATTTTGATGGATCGCTACTACCGCAAGTTTCTTGGTCTCATCTCAGCTTTCCTTGGTTCAAGTACAGATCCTCTGCTTTCAGTAGTACGGGCCCATACTACCTTCCACATCTATCCGTACATTCCTCAAGTACCGCCTCGACTCCACCAAGTCACTTTTACTATTACTCTCATCCTAGGCTTACCCTAAGGAATTCTATGACTCCACCCAATCCAGTCCTCAGCTGCTGAAGGCCTCCTCGTAATGCTAATTAGTCATCACCTAAATACCATCACATGTGACGAGGCTCAGATAATCCTTCGAGTAAAAGACCCGTCCCTACAACGGTTAGACTCAAACAAGAGCTGCGCTATAGGGCCAAATCCATCACTCTGAGATTATTCAACCCTGATCACATATGACGTGACGTATTCACCTAACGGCTAACTCCCATCACCCAGAGTCCTACAAGGCACAAAGCAAGCAGCATTCAGACACAGGAAACTACCCAAGCAAACCTATTCTCATAACGAGAAATTGTACTAGCATACAATGCTAAGATCATACTATCAGGCATAACCTAAACATGCTATCCTACTACTGTCTACTCAATACTAGCATGCGATTCTTATAAGGCTGAAACACATATAGCAGGCACATAAGGCATCCTCCTAGATCCTTAGTCCTATACAAGCATGTTGTTCTACTGAAACTGAAACTGAACTGATATACAACTGAAACTGGAACTAATAATATAACTTGTATGGGTAATTTAGGAGTACTTACTTGAGCTCGGCTGATCGTACGCACCACACCTTTTACTCTTTATCAAAACTCTTTTTCTTTCTAAGTTCTTTTCAAAAAGTTGCTTTTTCGAAAATGTTTTTCCTTTGAAAATCTTTTACCATTTCCTTAGTTTGAGTTCAGACACACCCGAAAGTGTATCTAAATCCCTCAAACCAAGGCTCTGATACCAACTTGTAACAACCCAAAATACGACCCAAAAATTTTTGTTTAATAATTACTAAAATCATTATTTCAATACCATAAAATAAAACCCATACGTCAATATCTCAAAACCATAACACGTATCACAAGAAAACTGTATCAAGACTGAATCAAAACATATCAATGAAAAGCTAAATCAACTCCCAGGACAAACTGAAGCTGTGGTGTGTGCGATGTCATCATCTCGAGCTCTTCCCTTTACTTGCGGAAGTACCTAAAACCAAAACTAAAACTATAAGAACGAAGCTTAGTGATCTCCCCCAAACTACCACATACTATACAATAACATATAAACACATACTGGGCCTTGCCCACTGCATCGGACCGAAGTTCGGAAACTGCATCGAACCGAAGTCCGGAACTAACCAGGGCCTTGCCCTCTGCATCGGACCGAAGTCTAAAAACTGCATCGGACCGAAGTCCGGAACTGACTGGGACCTTGTCCCCTGCATCGGACCGAAGTTCGGAACTAACTGCATCGTACCGAAATCCGGAACTGACTGGGACCTTGTCCCCTGCATCGGACCGAAGTCCGGAAACTAACTGAGCATGACATATCATAGCATAAATATATCAACTAGCATGAACACATAAAATACACACTGCATCGGGCCGTAGCCCGGAACACAGAACACATAAATCCTGTCTCAGCCACGAAGGCATCAAATATTCTAAATACTACATCGGACCGAAGTCCGGAATCTACTACTAGTTAAACGGGCCGGCATTGTGGCCTTAGACTCGTTCCTGCTGGAAGGAAACTCACCTCGTGATGCTGACTGCTGAATTCCTGAATGAGAAATCCCTGACTGCTGCTCCGGCTGCTTCCCAGCTATCATGGGAAATAAAATAGTAAATCAGAATAGGGATTCTCCTATGGGTAAAATGACCATTTTACCCCTGTTATGGCATGGGTCACAACATGGCCCAAAACCCTTAATTCCTTCTAAGTCCATCCATGGCCCCACTAATGGTCCAATTTGCTCCATTGGGCCCAAAGCCCTTTATTAGGCCTTACTCAAGCCCAATACTAATCTTTGGCCCATAATAACTGAATTCTGAAGGCCACTAAGGCCCAAAGACCCTAAGTCCAAAACTCAGCCCATACCTAGGCCCAAACGCTCGAAGCCCAAACTGGCAGCGCACGTAGGGCGTACAACAAGGTATGCTGAGTGTACTGGCTGTTGGCTGGTACGCAACGCGTACCTCCTTATACACCCAGCGTAAAGCCCTGTTAAGCCAAAGTCTCATTAAGTGCTTAATAATCCGAGTCAGAAGCTAAAATATTAGATCCAGGTCTTATCCGACGTCTTAAACCATAAATTTGCTTATTTGATGGCTTACAAGACTCCCTTAAGCTCAAACTTCTAAAAACAACCATTTATAACCAAGAAGGTGGCTAGATCTCATGCATGGCTTCATGAAAGCCTCAAACATGGAAACTTTTATTGCTATGGGGACACTTGATCTTCAAGGATAGCAATCCCAAGCTCCAAAAACGAAGTTGCATGATAAAGGTCCTTCCTTTGGACCTAAAAGGTCTAACTTCCAAAAACTCCTAGATCTAAGCTTACAAGAGGAAAGTTAGAAGCTTTATACCTCTTTTGAATGCCAAATGAAGGAATGATCCTAGATCTTTGAGCTCAAGGTACTCAAGTTCTCCTTCTTCCACTTCTCTTCTTCTTCTTCCCAACTTTTCTTCACAAAAATGAGCCCAAAAGATCAAACACACACAACAAGGAAAAGGGATGAACTAGGGTTTTCTGGGGGTGAAGGATAAGTGAGGAGGCTATAATGGGGTTTAAATACGTCTCAAACCCTAAAATTAGGGTTTTGCCACCTGGTCGCGTACGCTGGGCGTACCTCTAGGTACGTTGCGCTTACGCCTCTCACAACCCGCGCAAACTAAAGACACTACGTCCCGCGTACGACGGGTTACGCCCCGCGTACAGCTTATGGGCAGCTTACATCTCAGCCCAAAAATCATGAAGGTCCACTCCAATCGAAGGTGACAATTACCAATTAAAGCCCACTAACATTCAAGAAATTAAATTAATTAATACCTCAGAAGACGATCGCTACAGCAAGTGCGCCCGGAACCTTCTCAGGTTGGGGGAAAGCGATTGGTGGAGACCGGTGACTAGTTCTTATACTCCTGAGAAGAGGGCTACGATGACGAGGGAATAGTTCTGGGACATGTTTCGTGCAAGGTATGTTCCCCTGGTAGAGAGGGAGAGACTGACCCAGGAATACCTGGATTTGAGATAGACGATCGAGACGGTGGCAGAGATCACCAAGATGTTCACCGAGAGGGATTTGTTCAGTCCTGAGTTCGTTGCTTTAGAGCAGGCTCAGATGACTTGGTATTTGAGCATGATCAAGACGAATATTCGACAGTTTATATCTATCCAGCACTATGGTTCTCTCACTGAGCTTCAGGATGCCATTAGGAGGCGAGAAATTAAGATAGAGACCCAGGTGAAGGATCAGTGTCAGGCTCCAGATCAGTCCCAGCCTGCAGCAAAGAGGTTCAAGTCCGTCGGCCAGAGTTCCAAATCAGTTGGAGGGAGGCGCATATCTGTTGCATGTCATCGATGTGGCGAGGAGGTTCATTTTGGAAGAGACTACGGGCGAAGTGTATGAGTTTGTTTTCTTGGCGCACTACTAGAAAAACAGCCTTTTACGATGCTTATTCTGCGTCGTAAAAGGCTCATACAACGCGCAAATGCGCGTCAAGGAAGGCCCTGTCATAAAGAGAGACGACGCGCTTTTGCGCGCCGTCTATAGACGACGCGCATTTACGACGCTCATTTACGACGCGCAATTACGACGCACGTTTACAACACGCTATGCGTATCAAGGAAGGCGCTGTCATAAAGGAAGACGACACGCATCCGTGTGTCGTAACCTTACGATGCGCATGTTAATGACACACAATGCGTATTAAGAAAGCCCCTGTCAAGAAAGGCAATGTCATAAATGAAGACGACACACATTTTTGCGTATCGTAATTTTAAATTTTTTTAGAAAAAATTATTTATAGATTTACTGATTTTCAAATTAAGTTTGCATTTCATGTCTCATAATACAAAAAATACAATACATTGCACAAAAGTTAATGTCATACAAATAATCATTCCAATAGTAGACAAATGTAACATTTCAACAGTTTTTTATATAATTAACTAAATTATTAGCCAAATTTCTTAAAATACCAACATACTTTTCTATGAAGAGCCTTAACACTATTCTTTTCTATCAAAAACTTCAAAACCTACATAATTAAATTAATGTTTAATCAGCTACAGGTCAATAAGGTAGGTTTAAGCAAAAGATTTTCATAATAGTAAGATTTTACTTACCACTGTTGTTAATGACATTGAAAGAAGCAGCCCAACAAGCACCCCCTCAGAAGGATTAATACCACATAATTGTTGATATTTGATACTTTATTACTAAATGAAACCAAAAACAAAGTTAAAAAGTAAACAAAATCAGAAGGTTTTAGTCAAACTTAGAGAGGCTATAATTCCAAATATTACTAAATGACATTGATTGAACCACCTGCAGATTTACCATTTTGTCCTTATGAGATTCACTACTGAACACATTCTATAGTTTGTAAACTATAATATATATATATATATATATATATATATATATATATATATATATATATATATATAAAATCATTGTGAAAAGCAAGAAATTAGAAGTGGAATGTGATTGCATACCATCAAAACCAACATTTTTACATGCCCATTTTTCCCAACTTCTATTCACGAAACCCCAATCCATGATTGCTTGTTGGTTACATGTACAAAAGCCAACAAGTAGTAAGGCAGGTCTGCAACCAACCCATCCACATTTTTTTTTCACATAAAATAGCTACCTCATTCCATAATTACTAATATATATATATATATATATATATATATATATATATATATATATATATATACTTCAATGTTTTATGTCAAGTGATAAGAAATAAGACATGTTAAAAACAAAGTGCAATGTGCACTTATTGTTATGGACTCGAGCATATAAGAGTCTTTCTCCTTTCCAATATTCCAAAGGCCACCTTTTAACTATGCTGCTTCGTTTCACTCCAGATGTCCAAGAAGACCCCGCTCCTATCATAATCATCCCCATTATATCATAAATAAATAAACCATAAGAAGACCATCTACAACAGGTAACAATTTTTTTTCCAATCCATCACAACAGGGGGAAGAGAAGCATCAGGAAACAATTCCTAACTAAATAGATAATAATAATTATCTAATAACTCTACAGTAAATTTAGAATTTTAACTTACATGAACTGATTGCATCTGTAATAAATCCGCAAGTGCTTTTTGCCTCAACTGTTATTGGGAAGAAAAAAGAAACAAAGTATTATTATATATCAGACACATAAATTTACAAAATATAGAAGATTACAATCATGCCCTTATATACCGATTGGTTAGTAGCCCAACTTTCATAATAGTAAGTAAAATATGATTAGTTTCATTATTATAACAAAAAAAAAACAACATTATATTATTATTTCACTTGCAAGGCATGACTCCTGAGCATGGGTCAAGTCCATTAAACAATAATACATCATCAACTATTAAAGACTTCCTAAACCTTGTTTAAATAAAATAATGATCAAACCAAACCACTAGTACATGTTACTTGAAGTTCAGCTTTAGCGCCACCTTCCTCCACCAGTCCATTCCGGGTGATTTCTAGAGGTGTGTGTAATTGCATTGACCTAGTTTGACCAGGAATCCTAAGATGATTATTCGGCTTCACAGGAAGTGGGGCCCGATATTCAACCTCAGATGGCTCGCGTTTGAAAACAGACCCAAATTCAGGCAATGTGCCGCTTGGCCTTGGGATCTTCAGTTTACAGTTAGAATTAGCAAGAATGTTTTTGGGTTTTAAATCTCAATGAAACACATTTGTTGCACACATGACAAACAATCAAACACAAAAGTATGCGTATCTAATACATATATGTGCACATTCATACGAGTATTTGTAGGTATCAATCACAATACCACAAGAACATATATCTTGTCAAGATAAAAAGAACCAACCTGCAGGAATATATCTTGATTGCAACCTTTTCTCCTGTGTGAGTATCAACAGCGGACCCCACATCACCATAACTTCCTTTCCCAATAACTTCTTGAACTTGGTACCTACTTGCCTCTCCATACTCTGTGAAGAACTCTGCTTCAATCTGGGTCAAACAATAACAAACACACCTTTAATCAACAAAAGCAAAAAAAACTAGAGATGCATCCTGTTAATGTAGCCAAAAGGGAAAAACTTTGTATTCATTTGAAAGCCTGTTTTTATGCAACATTAACATCGTCTACAATGGGGTTGGTTGGACAAATCAAATCAACTATATCAAATCAAATCAACTATCTTGTCAACGATCATGGCCAGTTTGTAACTTGGCCCTATGTGATTTGGGGATCAGTTATCAATTAAAAGGTTTCAAAAAACTACGTGCATTGAATAAAAAATAGCTAAACCAAAAGAAGAAGATAAAGAATGATAAAAGAAACCTGAATACACTGAACCAGTCTTTGTAGATCTTTTGGTGTTATGCAGAGCACCAACTAATCGATGTTGAATCAATCACCATTTTAATCAAAAGTTATGAATACACAAATTATAGATTCTCTAATAGATTCAAGGTCAGGGTTCTTAAATACAACACTTGAGAATCTATCAAAATCCCCAAATTTCCAGATATCGCGAACGTTGCTAAGTTGAAAACTGCAGTCAAGATTTTTTGTTTGCCCATTTTGCCCCTTGCTTGTCGTGCGAGGCGCCAAACCTTTGAGTGATCTTGAATTTACAGATTTTTTTTATTATTATTTAAAATATATAAATATAAAATTGTATCATAAATAAATAAATAAATTAAATTTATTTAAAAATTGTTCAATTCACATTTAAGGCCATTCCGGACCAAACTAATAATTGAACCAAGACATAAGACCTGAAAATTTATCCCAACACCATCAACACCATTCCATCCAGATGGAAGTGTCCATTTTGAAACCCTAATTAGAGGTTATGTGTTCGAATCTTGTGGAAAATGGCAACTGTTTGATTGATTGACCCCTTTTCATATCCAGACCTTCAATAATTCAACTTTGACTGATCTCTGCCATTTGAAAAGATTTGGAGTATCGATAGGATGAAGCCAAGTAAGTGTCTGAGTACCAGATTGTTGCAGACATAAGCTTAATCTATCCCTGTTATAAAACACGGTGTGTGGCTGATAATGGACAACATGTATTAAGTAATTTAAATCGTAAAGTCAAATATAGATCTAAAGTCTAAACTTTAATTTTAAAATGAGAATCCATAAATGGTGTAACGTGTTAGTAAATGTATTTACTTTTGTCCTATCGGATGTCATGTGAAGTAGAATCAAAAGTCTGTAGTAAGATCAATCTGTATTAAAAGCTTTAACATCCACTCTTTGCTATGAGAGGAAAAAGAAGAGACATTACCATTAGTTAAATAGATTTTTGAGTGAGAAGGTGACAAAATTATTTAAAGAATAAAAAATGTGACTCGCCTTATTTTCGAGCTCAAGAAGTGATAGTCCAGCACTAAAAACACAACTGGGCCAATGTTGGTTTTGGTTTCGATAAACATAACACAGGAAGTGGGAAGAATCGATGGATCTTAATAAACATTTTTTTGGTTCTTAATCCCGTTCAAATCACACCAGAACTTGTCATGTGGTGTGTTTTCAACACAACACAACACAACTGAACAAATGGAAATGAACTCGTCTAACCAACAAAACAAAATGAAACGTGTGTATTTAGGGGGCTTGCTAGCTACTTACTACTAAATACTAATAGTCAAGTCAGTCATATATAATCCAAAATATATAATCATAATGTACAAGCCTGGAAGGAGAGAGGAAGGTAGGGAGGTTTCAAAACTTATGATGAGGAAGAGGAATTAATGTTGCGGTGCTAACTTGGCTAGAATGACCATATCTAATATTTTAACATCAAGAGTGTCATCCACTTTAACGATTCCATCTGTGCCATCCACACCAATGAGCTTCCCTGTAGCCCCATGCTGGGGTCCACCTATTATCTTTATTTAGTCTGACTTCCTTGGCACTACCAACTCCATCTCGTTCGGGCTGGCAGTGATGAAATCCCCACCAACAGCTACTCGACATGCCCCATCCTGAAACATACCCCAACACTATTAATCATATTCATATAATTAAAAAACATATTTATTCGCAACACACAATACCAACCAGAAGCACTTCTCGGATGACACCAACAACAACATCTTCACTTGATCGGCGTACATTCACCAATATGTCTGGCAGGAACCATGGTCCATCGTTATCCCCACCTACACAAACACAAATGCTAATATATTAATATTAATTATAAGGAATCCATTGGTATACAATTACAATTTACAACACACACTGACCTACTACAGGTGACATCATATCCAAGCCACCAACACCAGGAGTCATTGGTTGGCCGCCTAGTGTACCAGGTAAATATGTTGAGCTTCGTGTCATGGGCGGTTGTCCACCAGGTGTTGATGGCAAGTAAGGCCTTAGAGCATTACCTGCAATTACACGCCACATGATATATCGTATCCATAACTTAACTCACAATTAACATAATGAGAGAGAAAAAAAGTTTTAGCATACCATAAGAGGCAGGGGTTGTATCCCTATCCCTATTATCCCTTGGTGTGCCAGCTTCACTGTAACTTCCACCAGAAGGACTATTGGCCCATCTTGAACCAGGAGTTGGTGCTTCATATGTTCTTGAACGAGGGCTTCCCGGCTGCAATTCAATATTTATTATAAACATTACTTTTTTATTAATTAATCAAAGGGAGGGAGGGACAAGAGTGGCACTAGTGATCACTTGATACTGAGGACTGCTTCCCTAAGAACCAGGGTTTCCATCTTCCCAAGATTCCCTAAACAAAATAATCCATGTAAAAATTCTCTTGTTTTTTGGTTTATACAATCATGATATCATGTCTTATGAATAAGAAAAGACAGGTAGCAAGCTACAAACCTGGCAGGACTCATGGGTGCGTATCGATTCCATGCTCTGTCACACATAGGTGTCCTCATTCCATCATGAATAGGTGTTGCTGACCAAAGATTCAAATTTGTTAAACATGAAACATGAAAAACAATTACTTACTATGCATGAAAAAACCAACCAACCTGCAAAATCCCTCATAGGCGTCATATATGGATGGAGTGGGGTTCATGAAGGATGCATAGGTGTCTCACTTCTAGACCCATACCTATGTGTCTCACTGATATAAATATCATAAGCAAAAAACAGTTAGGAAGGTATCTATCTAATCTTCTAATTCTATGAAAAAATATATGTATACCGATATGGGGCCTTCTTCTTGGCATTATCAGAGACGTGTGTCCGATCAACCAGCAAATGGGCTAAATAATTATACTTTTTTCTCATTTTTTAAATGAGAGGAAAAGACGAGTAGTCCTGTGGGGAAAACATGCTGGGAGTAGGGGTAGTGTCGTCAATTGCTTCTAGAACTTGGATTTTTCCTCCTTGAGCTAGTTGATTTTGGCTTTGAGAGATTAAAAGTACCCCTAAAGCTAAATTTTCCAGATCTGGTAGGCTTTGTAATTGGTAAGGGATCTGCATGAACCATAGTCGCCATGACTGCAAAAATTGCAGCAATAATCACTCTTAAGCAAAAGAAACAACGTGAAACATATGTGAGTCTGATTATCATAAGGAAGATACAGTGAGAATACATGGTTCTTGATTCCAGGGTTATAAGAACTCGTAGAACCAAAAACCCTATTTCCCCGAATTTATTTAATTATAAACCATGTGATGGATGCAGGTACACAGCCTTGCTTGTGGTTTCATTTGTCTGTTATGTAGCAATATTCTCCTTCTCTGTTGATAAAAAGATTGAGGATGCAATTGATGAGGCGATTATGTGGTTAGATACGAACCAGTTGGCTGAGGGGGGTGAGTTTAAGGATAAGATGAAGGAGCTTTTTCCCATTTTGAAACTTTTAGGTTAGAAAGAGATAGACGGAGAGAGAGAGAGAGAGTGAGTGAGAAGATTGAATGAAGAAATGTTAGAGGCGCTGGAGGTGAGTGAAGGTGGAGGCCCTAGGGCTTCTTGTTGCTAATTCAAAGGTCAACATCAATGGCAGAAGGTGGAGGCATCAGTAGAGGGAACAAGGTACAAAGAGAGGAGATCGAACCATTTAGTGTGAGGATCGATTTGGAAGAAATCTCAAACCCTTAACCTTAAACATGATGTGAAGCGATTGATCCATAATCTTCTTCGTCTCCGTCAATTCCTTGGGCTCACATAATCGGACGATGGTGGTAAATGAAGCATTCTTCAAAAAGGAAGTTGCATCGCAGCAGTTTGATGCTAGAAGTGGGAACGAGGATTGGAGGCAGTGGATGTGGGTGATGGGTGAGGATGAAGAAGGTGGGGTTTAAAAAATTGGGGATTTCATTTTCCCTCCGAGACGCGCGTTTCTTAAAAAAAATATAAAACGACATTCACAGAGGACGCACAAGTGCCCTCCGTGTTTTTAGTATTTTTACATGAGACACTAATTTAAGGGCACGCAATAATACGTGATATAAATCCTTAAATTTTTTGAACAGATGACACTTTTTTAATGTCACTCTCTATTGCGTAACATAAATCAATGAGTGTCGTGGATTGCGCGTTGTAAAAGGGTCTTTTTCTTGTAGTGGCGGTTAGGAAGGCCACATTAGAGCTCATTATCCCCTTCTCAGTGAGGTGCTGGATCCTTCGCCCTTATCTTAGTAGTTACCCGATGGTCGTCAGGGGACTGTCGGGGTCCTGAGGATTGAGATTTGAGTTGGCAGTTCTTCTAGTTAGTTGTTGTGGTAGTATTGGTATTTCTCTATAATTTTGGATGATCAGTTAAGTGGAATTATCTTATTATCTCTATTCTGATTGAATTCTTATTATGAATGGATTAATTATGTTTGTTCTTGTTTGTATGCGAGATGGAATGTATGAATGTTGTGTGGGTTGAGATTCTCATGTGTATATGGATAACGATAGTTGGGATCAAGTGATGGAACTCAAGTTAGTCTTGATATCAAAGGGCTATAAAGTTCTCAGTTTCTAGCAGATTTCAAGTGGGGAGAGAAGAACCTCAAATCAGGAAGTCTCTTAGCCAAGATTCGGTTCTCTTTTAGATTTCTCTAAGTTCCAATTTCGGCGCAACTGCTAAGTCTTTGGGTTTCGCATTAAACCATCGTCAACTGTTAGATTTCCCTTTCGATTCGAAATTGTCTTAACTGTGATAGCATCTACAGTACATGATTAAGGTATTAGGAGCTCACGTTGAAGTTTCTTGTCTGTTATCGTCTGATCGGGAGTGAACCCCAGTGTTGATAGTGGATATCTCTGTTGGGTTGTCGAAGTAGAGTAAGAGTGTTGCTCAGTTCAATGGGAGATCAGTTAGTTTTCATTGCAGTGATGCCTTTTGGAGTGGAATTAGGGTGTTGACGTGTGGACAAGAAGCTCGGAGACCGATTGATTCCGTGGACTTTCTTTCACCTTGGTTGTTGTGGAGAAGTGCATCTTGGAGTAGAAGCGAGAGCGGATTTCGAGGATGAAATATAATTTAAGTGGGGGAGAATTGTAACATTATTTTTAAAATAAAATTAAATAAAATAAGTATTTAAATATATAAATAATAAATAAGTAAATAATTATACTTAAAAACTTTGAGATGTATTTTTATATTTTATTTTTTTAGCCCTAAAGTTGTATTAGTTAGTAGGGTGTATTCATTGGGGTCTTAAAAGTTATATTTGTGAATATTGAGGGTTAAATTATAACTTTTGGACTTGAATTGTAATGAATTCTGAAGGTTGGGGTCTATTTGGTAAATTATGTATATAAGGTTAAAAGGAATTGTGAGGGAGGGACTGGAAGTGTAATAATGGGTTAAGTTCGAATATTGATGGGGCATAATCATGTGGCCCTCGTCTTGGCCTTCATTTAAAAAGGCATCATAATCCCTAACCCTAGTATAATTTCCCAGCCGCCACCATTATCTTCCCCTCCCTTCCAGCCGCCGCCACCCCCGCTATCAAAGTCACGAGCCAGCAAATCAACGCCACCGCTGTTGCTGCCGACGATAGAGGATCGATGACGTAGTTGTTTGGACGTTGGGGTAGTAGGAGATCGAAAGAGTGAACTGTGGCCGTCGTTATTGTTGTTCCCGGTTGGAGGCCATATCTCTTCTCTGTCCCTTTCTGTCTATACGTTGTTGCCGCCGCCGCCGCTCCGAGCGGCTGTTGTGTGTTGTTGCCCATACTCCAACTTCCACATGTCATCTTGAGGGTGGCTAAGTTGGGTGTGTATTTCCTCATTTTAACTCGTGTTCATGTCTGTGTATTGCTGTTGCAAGCCGTATGTGGGTGTTTTGTTGGCCGAAAAGTGAAACGGACCACTATGGCAGCCAACCATGTTAAGAAGTTAGATAACTATTGTGTTTCTGTGAATAAAAAGGTTGATTTAGGTGGCAATTACAACAACTAGTTTGATAGAATATCTTACTGCTTTCAACAAAATTTATTATGATGATCTTAATGTCAAGACTGAAAAGGATGAGAAAGTATTTGAGAAGATTGACAAGTTTCTTTTTGATTTTAAAAAGAGTTTGTCGAAAGTTGATCTTTCGTCTCAATCTTCTATCTCTTAAGATTCTATTTCTGAAATAGTCTCAAGTATTGAGTCGAGTTCCACAGCAGAGTTGGCTCCAGTCATAAATTTGGTTCTTCGCCTACCAATGAATGCTCCACGTTTTGTTCATGTCTCGCAAGGGGGAGAAAGAGGTGTTTGTTCTTCAAAAGGATCTAGTGAAGATACAGGTGTGGTTGTGGGGAAATTGTTTTCCACTAAAACTCCTATAACAATACCAATGAAACCAATTTCATCAATAGCAACAATGACACCAATGAATGATCCTCAAGATAACATGGATTGCTAAAGATTGAAAAATATGAGAATTTGTATTGGTGAGGGAGGTTTAGGTTCTGATATTGTCAAAACTACCTCATCAGTCGATTTCAAAAGCAAAGGGAAAGGTATACATGTTGAACCTTCTACAAAAGAGAAGAAAAGACAGCAAGAAATGGAAATCGAAAGGCAGAGGCAAGTGAGCAGCATAATGAACCAAAGGGTAAATGATCCATCAAGCTTGAACAAGGGTGATCCCAATAAAACTTCGTTTTATGAAAGTATAGAAGTTGTTGTGATTGACAAGGTTGATGAGTTTATGAAGAAACCTAAGAAAAGCTATGACATTGAGAACTCAGACTTCAATTAACTAGATTTTCCAGTTAATCATCCGATGTTTACCTTCAATAGATTTAAACTAGTTGAAAATTTCAAGGACAAATAAGAATACAAAAGTTTGAAGATTCACTTCCATGCAATCATGGGTAAAAATGAAAAGGTGGTTGGGTCTTCAGTGAAGATTGTTAGAGTTTTTTCGATTGTTCCAGATGTCTTGTTCGAGGGGCTGATGCATAATTTTTGTTATTCAATGGTATGAGCTAATAGTGCAAGGTTTGAGTTTACAATTTCAGAATTTCCATTGATGAACATGAATGATCTCTTCAAAATTTCAAAGATTTTGTGTGATGTTGATCCTTCCCAAATTAATAAAGATAAACGAAAAGCTTTCTTCATTGGATATGGTTATTTTAAAGCCTTCATCGATTGCTACTATGATTATTTGGCAGTCACAGATATAGATCTTGCCATTGCAATCAACAAGACTTCAAAGGGGACGAAATATTTGCTGAAGGTGTGGAAGGATTTAGAGAAGTTTGAAGATGGAGAGATCATCCAGAAACCATTTGGAGTTATCTTCCAAGGGAAGAAAAAAAAAGGGAGAATTCACGAAGTACCTTTTCTAAACAAATAACATTGAGAGATACACCGACTCTCATTTTTCAAAAATTCTACTCCGTGTCAACATTTTCAAGAAGAACGATAACGAAGATAAAGAGGAGGTTCAAAAAATCATTTTATGGTATATGGTGATTAGGAAGGAGTTGCTACAGGCATTAAAGACAATAGCTTGAAATTTTGACTATTCTCACTAAGGGGGAGATTATAGAGTCGAAAGTTGTAGTGAGTAATCGAATGTTATGTCTTTAGGTTTCACGCCTGTAAATAGCAAAAGTTTTAGGACTTTCATTATCGTATCTATTTATAAGGCATTTTCAAGTTTCTCATTGTATTTTCATGTCCTTGTATTTTTTGGTATGTGATGTACCCTATAAATAGGGTAAGTACTTAGGTGTCAGGGTAACGAAGACTCAGAATATTGCTTGAACTCTAAAAACCTTTGTACTCTTCCAAACATAATCTGAGCTAAACAGATCATATTTTGATCTTGGTTATCTTTATTGCTTTCATTGATTCGATTGATTCAAACATATTTTCAAACACTCATCAGGACTCCTTATCCCCCATATCGTGGTCGGTCCTTGGTCGCACCGCGGTTCCTCTCGCAGTAGAATATTTCATTCATTAAGCACCTAGTCCATATAGATTAAGGTTTAGGTTTTCAACTTTATCCATTCTAATGGCTAAATCCAACTAGATCCACGACCTTAACTTGATTTAGTCCATAAAAGCTTATCAGGGTAGGTCCTGAGGATTCCAATCCCCAGGAAAAGTCGGAAAAAAGCCCTTAGTCCTAACGTGAAACAAATTAAATTATATAAACTAAAGTTTTTTTAAAATGACGATAAACTTTATAGTAATACTCACAAAAATATCATAGTATTTTACATGAGTTTAGATTGTAGTGCATGATCTGAACAACTACTTATTCACCAATATTTTTAGCTAAACTATCTCAGGTAGAATTCAATTGAATCCATTTCAATTTTCAAGCATCTTTACATCACCTAAAATAATTAGTGATCACATCATATTCACATAATTAAGATCACATTTGTTCATTTATATAGCTTACCTCGACTCTATTGCAAGAAGGGATTAAAAAGAATAACATACCATTTTGGATGGTAGAAGAAGGAGAAGAGCAAGTGGAAGAAAGCCACCAAAAACAACCAACCTAAAGGAATATAATAGGGTTGCCAATAACTGAGAAAACAATTTCAAATCTAACTTCAATAAAGGTTCTGTGCAAATGATTGTAAGGTTAAAAACAAGAATAGGATATTAAGACTATCAAGTCTACTTGAAGTGCATAATGGCTTTCACTTCATGTATTTAGCAGAGTTCTTTGATAATAAGGATAATATACTTAGAATGAATCAATGACAACCACCAAACTCATAACCGTTTCATTTCTATCGTTTCTTATGACCTTGCACATTATCCAAGTAAAGAAATGTGATAAGTTTGGTGGTTGCCAAAGATTTGCATATAGCAGTAGCACCACTTCAACTATCTCACTGATCCTGATACAGATTGAAAGGTTTATAATTTTAGAAAATCAATTTCCTATTTCAATCTCACACTTGGATAACTACTTGGTCATCCAAGAATATAGTAGAAACAAAAGCTTCATTTAATCGAATAACATATAAGTTATTGTCTTTCTCTAGAGTCTTCTTCGTGAAGCCTTGTTAAGATTGGGGCAAAAGTGCAAAACATTTGAGTTTCAATATAAGATTTTAGCTAAGTACAAAACTCCCCAAATACAAGTCAAATATGCTTTAGCAGTGATCATTATCATTACTAACGATCATGTTGGACTACATAACTTTACTTCTGAAAGAGATGTACTCTTGATATCCATCCCCCATAAATATTCAAAATTGATTGACGAAAAATATACAATTTCTCGATTTATACTTGAGCATTCTTGTGGAGTTCCAGATTGGGATCAACAATATAAACACCAGTAGTTCAAACCTAATTACAAGAAGTTGAAGAATGAAGAATTATGATATGATTGAAGTACCTTTCGAGAGGAAGACCCGATACCTGGAGGGTTTGATGAAGACACGCGGCCCCTCCTGTGACCAACTCCCTCGCTTGAAGCCTCGAATGATTGCTTTTGGCCTTCTGCCTTCTTCCTTTGCGTGTGGACTATTGATCGATCGATATATCCTTTGCATTTTTTGGCCTATTTCTGAATATAGCATAAAAAAATTGGGCCCTTAAAACATTTGTGCCCTATGCACATGTCCATCTCCCCCCCCCCCCCCTAAAACAGGGCTTGAAGCTTAGCACCATTTGAATGACTGATAAAAACACAAACATCGATATTTTTCTGCATCATAAAGGTTAGAGACCTGCTCATTTACTTGGTGGAGTTTTAGAGCTGTTCAAACTCCAAGAACATGGGAGCAAATACCTTAACATGAACTAAACTTAGAAAATAACCTTAAAACTAATCATCAAGTGGGTGAACCAAGGTTTTGAAGACTTATAATGTCGAAACACAAAGGTTGAAGATGGTTTCTTGAGTTGGAAAGGAACGGTAGGACCAAAATGAACACTTATAAGCTCTTTAGACCTCCAAAGGCTCTAAATATCTTAAAGCATGAACACGGGGGATATGATTTTAAGTTGGGAAAGTGGAATCCAATGATCAGAGAAATCCTAAGGGTTAGTGTGTTACCTTGACAATATATGAAACAAGGGCATATGTGGACTGTTATGGATCAAAAATTTATATACTGGAAAGGTTTTAAGGTGAGTGACCATACTTATCTTTTAGATAATTGATATCTATATATGTGCTTATTATTTTATTATGTGATATATAAAACATATGGGTTATTGTGGATCAATATTTAATAATTTAAAGAGATGGTAAAAATCTTTATGGTTATGAATCATATTGCATTGGTATAGATGAGTATTATAGCAATATATTGCTATATGTAGAAATAATTTTGTTTAGTTAAGTTTATAGTCGTGTAATGTGGTATGACTTAAAGAGCTAGTATAATGGTATATTGTTGTGTAATGTAGTGAGGTGGTGTAACGAACAGTTATAACTAAAATAACTATCATAGTCATTTATGGTAGTGAGTTGAGATTGTGATTGCGAAATAGTTATAATTGAATATAACTGAAATAGTTGAATATAGTTGAGAGCCATGTTTGAGTGTAATTGAAACAGTTATAGCTTAATATAACTGATAGTTGAAATAATTATAGTTGAACATAATTGATAACCGATTAGTTGTATTTAAATCTAAGTAATAGCCGAATGGCTGATAAAAACACAAACATTGATATTTTTTGCATCATAAAGGTTAGAGACCCGCTCATTTACTTGGTGGAGTTCTAGAGTTGTTCAAACTCCAAGAACATGGGATCAAATACCTTAAAATGACCAAAACTTAAAAAATAACCTTAAAACTAATCATCAAGAGGGTAAACCAAGGTTTTGAAGACTTATAATTTCGAAACACAAAGGTTGAAGATGGTTTCTTGAGTTGGAAAGGAATGGAAGCACCAAAATGAACACTTATAAGCTCTTTAGACCTGTAAAGGCTCTAAATTTCTTAAAGCATCAACACAGGGGTAAGATTTTGAGTTGGGAGAGTGGAATCTGGTGATAAAAGAAATCTTAAGGGTTAGCATTCCTTTTATAGGGCCCAAGGCCCGATATTTAGGGTTTGGAACCCAACCGTCCTCGCGTTGGGATCCACTTTTTAAGCGTGTCACCACTTAAATGACGTGGTTGCGCCACAAACAACAAGAAACAACACCCCAACATAAGATTTTTCCCCAAATACTTATTCTTAAAACCCCAAAGTCTTTAGTTGATCAATCCAAAAAACGGGATGTTACACCATGAGATTAAGTCATGTATAATTGGATTATACTTTGAACTATGATGATGAAGTTGGTGAAGTGATGTATAAGGTGAGATTTAGCTTATATCATATTGAGTTAAGACACATGGACAACTAATTCTTGGAATATAAATAATTTATATATAATTTAGAACCATGAACTTGATAACGTGTTAAAACAAGTTTATGTATAAATAAGTTGTACCTTGAGTTGTAATACTCAATTTAGAGTATTATCCTGACAATATATGGAACGAGGGAATATGTGGACCGTTATGGACCAATAATTTATATATTGGAAATGTTTTAAGGTGAGTAACCATACTTCTCTTTTAGATAACTGATGTGTATATATATATATATATATATATATATATATATATATGTGTGTGTGTGTGTGAGTGAGTGTGTGTGTGCTTATTATTGTATTATGTGATATATAAAACATATGGGTTATTGTGGATCAATATTTAATAAGTTAAAGAGACGGTAAAGCTCTTTATCGTTATGAATCATATTGCATTGGTATAACTGAGTATTATAGCAATATATTGCTATATGTAGAAATAATTTTGTTTAGTTAAGTGTATAGCCATGTAATGTGGTATGACTTCAAGAGCAAGTATAATGGTATATTGTTCTGTAATGTAGTGAGGTGGTGTAATGAACAATTTTAACTAAAATAATTATCATAGATGTTTATGGTAGTGAGTTAAGATTGAGATTGCTAAATAGTTATAATTGAATATAACTGAAATAGTTGTACATAGTTGAGAGCCATGTTTGAGAGTAATTGAAATAGTTATTGATTAATATAACTGATAGTTGAAATAATTATAGTTGAATAGAACTGATAACCGATTAGTTGTATTTAAATCTAACTAATAGTCGAATAGTTATTGTTGAATAAAGCTTATAACTAAATAGTTAGAGTTGAATATAACTAAGAGTCGACTAATTATAGTTAAATATAACTGATCTAATCATTATAGTGGATCTCCCCCAGTCCTGGTATCAGCGGTCTTAGACCGCTTCGGCGCCGATTGCGACTGTGTCGGGGCCTGCTGCTGCTCCTTCAACTGCAGCTTGATCTCCAACTCACACCGCCTCGCGGCCTCCTATTACTCCAGAAGAGTATCACATCGCTGGGTAGACACAAACTATTGGATGTCACACTTGAGCATGCTTATATAATGAGTCATCTATGCCTGCTCGGAAGCAAAATCAGGGCAGAACATCACCCTCTCTGTGAACATACGAGTGATCTCCGTCACCGACTACCCATCCTGCCTCAAACTCAAAAACTCATGAGCCAACTGTTCCCGCTCAACCCGTGGAATGTATCGGGCGCGGAACATATCCCTGAACTGCTCCAAGTAACAACAACTCTCTGATCATCAGTGTACGATCCAATAGTCAATCTCCACCAGTCCTTGGCACCGGAACTTAGCAGGTTCATAGTACACCTGACCATCTGGTCAGTAGGAAACGAGCAAGGGAAGAAATACCCCTCCACATCGGAAACCCACCTCATAGCCTTGATGAGGTCCTAAGTCCCATCAAAAGTAGGGGCTTCATGTTATCGAAGTCCCTGTACTAGAAGCCCCGACTGGCTCCTACTCCTCCTCCTGCCGCTGTTACAGCTGATGCAGCTGTAGCGTCAGCCGTCTCCGCAAGGGCTGCGTATCTTTCATCGCAGTACTCCATCATAACTGTCTTGATAGACCGAAACAATTCCGGAATTTGACCCCGCACAATCTTGACCACCTCCTCGCGGATGATCTCCCTGACTCAGTTCTCTGTCAACACTGGCCCCTCCTGGCGGATAACCTCAGGCGCTGTTGGGGCCTCCTGGTCGCCTTGTCCTGATCTCGATCCGGGTCCAGACACAAAACGCCTCGTAACCACCATACTGAAAATATAACAGGAAGATATTGGACAGTCCGCACAAATAACTAGAACCAACTCCTGACTAAACCCTAGGGGTTGTGATTTCCTTGCTATACGTATGGGTCTTGTGCTTTCAGTAGTACAGGCCCATACTACCTTCCACACCTACCCATATTTGTCTCAAGTATCATCACAACATCCTAACACTACACATGCATATGGTGGTCGCTCGACCTCACTCATCCATGAGAGTTCCACCAACCCCTACAGCACTAGTGTATGCTAACCATACATAATGTTGGACCCTATAGACTTTCGAATATCGGATCCTACCCTAAGCCTTAATCAATAAGAACAGAACCTAAGGCCAAATCAAACATTCTCGGGCTATAAGATCTTAATTATGTACAGTCGTGATACATACACCAACAACTACAGTAATGATGTCAATCTCATATAAGGAAAACCCTAGCATGTTGTTCTAACATATCACATAATCAAATACCTGTATGGTATTTTAAGGTTTACTTATTAGCTCCGGCTGATCGTACACCATGCATCCTCCTTTACTTATTTTGAAAACCATTTACAAATCATTTTGAAAATCTTTCCGCGATTTGAGACTGGATTCACGAATGTTCCTCCAATTCACTGAAACCAACGCTATGATACAAACTTGTAACACCCGTAAAAAATCATGCCAAATTTAAACTTTTTCAAAACACTTAATACCATTTAACATTACATAGTTTGTTTTCAAAATAATAAATATCAGAGTATCCCAGTATCAAATCATGAAATCATAACAGCAGGAGGAGCGGTACGATCATGCCTTCGCCTTCCTGCGATCACCAGAAGTACCTGAAACAACAAACTGAAACTGTAAGCTCAAAATCTTAGTAATCTACACCCAAAATACCGATACCCATGGTAATACACAACATACTATGGGTCCATTCAACCATCGGGTTGGAATACCCTAGGCTCACAACCAACAGGTTGGAATGCCAACATACTATGAGTCCAATCATCCTCGGGATGGAATACCCTAGGCCCTCAACCATCAGGTTGGAATATCCATATACTATGAGTCCAATCATCCTCAGGATGGAATACTCATGGCCCACAACCAACAGGTTGGAATGCCTAGGTCTTTTGGCTTTCGCACAAAGCAGATAAGCCACAACCACCAAACAAACATGTGCACATATAACAGATAATCACATAACAGTCTACAGACAACAACTGATCTAACAGATCATAACACATAGCACATAATACCATCCTATCTATCAGGATATCAGTTTAACATGTCAAGCTAGCATATCACATAATACCATCCTATAACCAGGACACTAACCTAACCAGGTCGCTAAGCATAAACATAACCTCATCCTAACAACCAGGATGCAAATCAATAAGCATATCATGCCATAACTAGATACAATCCATAAAGGGCCGGCCTTAGTGGCTTAAACCCTGTTGATATAGTGAGGATAACTCACCTCGCTAGTAGTACTGAAATACTACAAAACTCTGACTATTGTCTCACCAGAAATCCCGAACTGTCACATATTAATTACTAAGTTAATACCCAGAATAACCCTCTTGAACGAGTGTCCACATCCCTCATTAAGTCCATTCTCTTTTTTGGGCCAAGGCCCAACACCAAGTCCTTAACTTGAAAGTCCATATATATATATATATATATATATATATATATATATATATATATATATATATATATATATATATATAAGTCCACTATTGGCCCAATTTACTAAATTGGGCCCAACCTCCAAATTGGGCCTAACCCAATGATCCACTATCACTACCTGACCCAAAATATCTCATTTACAGAATACAGCAAGGCCCAAATCCATTAGTCCATAAACAACCCAAATCTGAAGCCCATTTGACAAAAGCCCAACCAGAGGACGTACGCGGGGCATACTCCTATGGTACGCAGGGCGTACTAATCCAAACGTTAACCACCATCGGGGTGGTTGACCCAGTACGCTGGGTGTACAGGATTTACGTTGGGCGTACTAGACGATTTGCCAAAATCTTATTAGGTACTTAATGACTTAAGCACTTAAGCCCAAACTTCAAATCCAGAGACCTAACATGCCTAGGATCCATAAAGTCATGAACTTTATCACTTTGGACGTCCATAAAGTTCTTAATGATTGGTCTTAATCTATTAAGACCTTATTTCTTCATGGATGGGACTCATACAGCTAATGAGACCTCATTTTTATCACTTAAGGTCCCTCAAAGAGACTAGAAGGACAACCTTTTTCGTCTAAAACACAACATGCACCACCTTATGGCTTTTGGGACAAGGAATGCCTCTAATAAAGTTAAATGATGAGATCTAAGCATATAGGCATAAAGTTTGGAATTTTATACCTTCTGGAGCTTCTTGAGCACAAGCTAACTTCAGATCTACAAACTTGGTCTTCTTCTTCAACACCTTGATGCACTACCTTCCTCTTAAAGCACTCAAGAAGACACCAAATAAGCTTAAACACACAAGGAAAAGCTAGGGTTTTGGGGAGGACGAATGTAATCTGTGGAGGCTGAGGTAAGGGAAGTGTGATGCTCATCATGCTGCTTATATAGGCCCCAAACCCTAAATATTAGGGTTTTCCCCCAGACATTAGTACGCCAAGCATACACAAGTGTACGCCCAGCGTACTAAGGTGGACTTAGTACGCTTAACATACTCTTATGTACGCGCAGCGTACTCCCTTCTGGCCCAATGTTTGCAAACTTTGGCGCTTCAAATTTTCTTGGCTCTTCACATCCAACCCCAATGACTACAAATGACAAGGAAGAGACATAAAAGGGTTTGGGAATACCTTCCAAATCTTGGGATGTTACACATATAGGCTTACATTCCTACATACATATATTCCTACCGATCCTCACAGATCCTAAGCCATGATAATAATCCTTGGCATGTGTAAGTCATAAAGAATATGAAGACATACCATTACAGTTCTCTGATCAGGACAACCGTTTCTGGCTATCCAAGAATGTGCAAACATATTATTATAGTTGTTTGATCATGACCCACCATATTTGGTCATCCCAAGGGGAATACTATATCGTACTCCCGTACGGAGCTATCGTATATCGACACCTAAGAGTGTCATGGAACAGAACATTACTCTCTGTTCCTAGGTTATGCACATTCTCCTAATGATACTACCTTATATCAAACTTAATTGAACTAGGTACCTTCCACAAGTCTAAGTTTATCCCTAGACTAAATTACAGTGCTTGTAACCAACTTTTAACCAACTCTATTCTTCTTTGACACTAACCTATCTCTAGTGTATTTATATTCCCTACAGAACATTAGATATTATTTGTCTTCTCAACAATGCTACTTTTAATACTATTATATGATATTATCTATTTAATCATAACATAAAATTGAACCATATCTGGTTCGCACATTGCATAGTATATACATATATTAACATATAATCCAGCCAATAAGCATATAATTCATATACGTTTCCCAACATATATTTGATACTTTAATTTAATACTTGTATTAAATCATGTTCATGAAAGGGACTATGCACTCACTCGAATTAGGTGGGTGATTGGTAATTTGGGTAGAGTTTTGCCTAACACCTTAGATATTCCCGTAACCTAAGTATAATTAATACATAGTTTTAGTCTAATGGTCCAGGTGACTAATATAGTCTAGATCCACACTAATCTCAATGTCTACATCAAGACCTATAAAGTAAGGATCAGCCAGGCAGGACAGTTGGGAGCATGATCATTTCGACGTATAGCTTTTTTGAAAGCTAACAAGTAGCCAACGTGACCATTCTAGACACCTCTCCTGTAAGTAGATCAATCAGTATTATGACTTGGAATCACTGATAAATCTTATTTATAGGTTCATAATAATGACTTATGACTATAAATATAAGTTACACTGAAAAGACTAGAGTGTAGCTTAACTTACAGAGGTTGTTCCTGACAAAAGTTCAGAAATTGCACTGGCAGAGCTTCTATTCGCTAGCCACTACTACTTCAGGGATTGCAAGGCTTCGCTGAAGGCTAAAACTAAGAGAAAATGGGGTAGAACTGAAAGAAATAGAGAGAGAGAGAGAGAGAGAGAGAGAGAGTGAGTGAGTGAGTGAGTGTTTTTGGGAACTAGTGGGAGAAAGAATGAAGCTTGGCCTCCTATTTATAGCCAATTTTGGGGTGCACGTCGCACATTTTAATGTGACGACCCCAACCATTTTTGTTCCACATGTCAGGGTCTCCGTGGTCCGTGTTTTCACCTTCTAGAATTGAGTGTCACACACTCGGCGCACACCGCGCACCGCGGAAAACGTTGATTTTGTAAATTCCATAACTTCTTCATATAACCTCTGTTTTCGAAGTTCTTTACGTCCCCGAAAGGATCTCGACGAGGTCTACAGCTTTTCTTTAGACTCCATCAGCTAATTCAGATTTTTTTATCCTTTATTTTTATATGATTTAATAATTTCTCAAAAATCATAAATCTCTCATACGGACTCCCATTTTTGTGTTCTTTTTACCAAAATTTATATCTTACAGAGTACTATGATTTTCATTTTGGTGACTTTACCGAAAAGGCAACCATTCTCTTTGTACCTTTTGACATTAATAATTTTTAATTACATGGTTGATTTTTTCATCTTATAAAATTTATATTTGCTTCATATGAATTCGGATTTCTACGAAATTTATATTTTCGGGATCGAGACGACGTGTACTTTCTATATATATATATATATATATATATATATATATATATATATATATATATATATATATATATGTATGTATGTATGTATGTATGTATATATATATGTATGTATATATATATATATATATATATATATATATATATATATATATATATGTATGTATGTATGTATGTTTTGGTGCACTTATTTTTACAACTTACGGATGATTCGGCTGATTTTTTCAATTTTTTCCTTAATACGAAACTTGTATCATATAGTTTACAGCTCGCACGACTATAGACTTTTTCCTATTCAATGATTAATTTTAATAACTATTCGTTATTATGTGTAGCCTGAATTTATAGGCGTCACAAATACATTCCAGTATGGAATGTACCCATCGACAAAGAATGTCGAAGTTTTATCGGTGTATGGTAGATACTGTGAATCCTCAACTTCTTTAATCAAAGAATTGTTGGGGAAGAATTTTCGGCTCCTGTGGAGAAATAAATTACAAAAATTTACCATGTAATTTACAGAAAAGGTCATTGTGCCTTTTTACAAAGACTGTCCATGTATTTAAAAAAAATTACAAAAATAGTCTGTAAAGTTTTCCCACAAAATTTTCAACACTTTGCTACATTTGTTCCCTCCACAAAATTTTCAAAGTTTTACGTTAAAAGTTTCAAAACTTTGCTACTGTTGGTATATCCTCAACTTTTTACCACATTAGTTTTTGGTGTTGACACTTTTGGTGTAACACTCCAAAAATCACAATATATTTAAAATTTTCAGAATCAACCATTCATCAACATTGTTTACAAAATATTCATAGTTTCAAAAGCGTTATTTTAAATCAAAGTTTTCCCCAAGATCCAGATAGATAAAACAAGAAGTTGTGTACGATCACGCATTCACCTTCCCATTATCCTCGGAAGTAGCTGAAACCATAAACTAAAATTGTAAGCCAATGCTTAGTGAGTTCCCCCAAAGTACCACCACACAAACATATAATGAAACAAATAACGGGTCTACAACCTCTTGGTTGGATTACCCCTGACCCATAACCTTTCGGTTGGAATGCCCCGACCCACAACCTTTTAGTTGGCTTGCCCAATACATAACGAGTCCACAATCTCCTGGTTGTATTACCCCCGAACCACAACCTTCTGATTGGAATGCCCTAGCCCACAACCTTTCAGTTGGAATGCCATAGTCCGTTGACTAACAACACAAAGAAGTAAGTATAAACCCCACCGTACGATGTCTGTAACACCCCATATTTTTCAAATAAAATTTAATGCTATGGTTTAACCCAAAGGCAAGGTTTAACAAAAAGATAAAAAATACATTTAACAAATCATCAGAGTTGAAACACAGTTTCAAAACAATCTCCTGGGTGTTACTAACATTGTATCAAATAAACCATAGCAAGCAAACCAAGATTTACAAGATCAAAGTCAAGTGTAAATTATGCTCCACTAAGTCTCCCATGGACTTCATTACTTCTAGATCACTTCACACCTTTAGTTATCACCTGAGATACATTGCATTTAAAAAAAATATATAAGACAAAATGTCTCGTTAGTTAAGTGGGTTTTAGACCCTAAAACATTTCAAGTATTTTCAAAGAAATTTATTTCTTACATAACATAAATTATCATTTCATATCATAAAATTTGTTTCCTTTCTCATTCCCAAGGCCAATCTGGAAAGAACAAATCAATTCACCAAGGTATCATATTAGGACATCTACTTCGCGACGGGGAGGTACCACCCCAATAGATTCCTTTAGTGCCTCTTATGAGGTATCAAGGTCCGGAAGGTATTCATTGCATCATTACATTCTTTCCTTTTTCTATTAACATATAATCATTGAAACATATTCAAAGACACACTTTAATTTTCAAAACATTTTTCCATAAGCTAGTTTAACATTTGGCCATGCACCCCAAAGTGGTGAAAAAGCCTACACGTACTCACCTAGTTCTCAGATGTAGGTTGCTACCCTCTTTCAAGCTCCTTTCCACATGTAGCAGCCCCCTTAAGTACTACCTATTGAATACAAGTAAAGGTCAATTAAAATGACCAAAATCATAGTTTCTATTACTAAATTTTATTGCTTTAACCAATTCTTTATGTAAAAATATGAATGTAGGCGAAAACCGCACATAAATCCGAGTCCGTATGCAAAAGTTATGAAAAAAAACAAGAAAATCTCAAAGTTAGGAAATTACATGGGTCGTGTAAACTAAAGCATGCATTTACACGGGTCGTGTTTTCATATCTACACACACACACACACAAAACTCGATTTTTCTAAAAATAACACTATACATTGCATAGTTCTTGAAGACCCTTTTCCAAATCACTTTGTACCATTTATATAGGTTCTCACACTTGATTAGAATGTGTTTTATCATCCAGAAACACCTCACTTAATCCATTAAGTGCTCATTGAACACCTTAAATACATAATGTTTCTCATATTTTTCAAGAGGATGGTTAGTTAGGCTACAATGGAATTGGACATTCCCAAGTTTACAAAGCTTGAACCTAACTCATTGTACACTCATTTGAAAGTTTTAAGCATATAAAACCACATTTAATCTCATTGTAAATACCCAATATAACTATGGAGTCCTTAATTCCATTCCATGTTCCAAAATTTCCCTATTTCCTTTAAATACCATAAATTAGGGTTTTTATTCCTCAGACTGCTCTCACGTCGTGAGCCTCAAAATAATGTGCGGGTCCAAATTACTCCTCATGACGTGACTTAGCATTCCTTAGGTCGTAAGAAGGGCCAAAATTGATAACTTTTAACTTAATAATACTAATACTAATACTAATACTAATACTAATACTACTACTACTACTACTACTACTACTACTACTACTACTACTACTACTACTAATAATAATAATAATAATAATAATAATAATAATAATAATAATAATAATAATAATAATAATAATGTGCACCAAGACCGAGTGGTACAATTCTATTGGATTAGTGTCTAAGTCCATAACTATTTTGGTATGTACTTGACCCAATGGTGCATGGTCCTTTTGGGTTGCCTTCACCAAAGCAACTTGATAGGATGAATTATGGAGAGAGAAGATTAATTATGATTTATTAATATATTATGAGAATAATATATTAAAGGAGAAATCATATTGTTTAATTAATATTAGTCAAGAATTAATTGATAATTAATTTTGTGGCTAAAAGAGATTAATTGAACTTAAGGGACTGGAACTGTAATTATAAGATAATTGCATTTGGGCTATGGATTACCTTAGGATAATAGGTTGGACGAATTCTATGGGGAAACCCATTAGAAATCATCCAAGGGATATTCTAAAAGGGTCCATGGGATGCTTAGGGCTTAAGCAGTCAAATTAGGGTTTCCTAGTTGAAAACCCTAATAGCCTACATGTATATATATAGTACCCTTAAGCCCCAAAAACGTGGCTAAGAGTTCCACTAGGGTTTCTGGATGTTTTGGGCAGCCTCCTCTCTCCTTATTCTTCATCCTCTTGCTCTTGGTGTTTGTGAGCCATTAGAGGAGTGGCAATTGTGACTCTAAGCTTTCTAAAGTCATTACAAGGAGGATTTTTGATTGTTATTACTATATAGCAATCAAAGGTAATTCTCTAAACCCTAATTTCAGTTTATAATATGTTAGATCTAAGATTGTAAGTCTTGGACACATTGCATGTACAATAGAGAAACCTAGATCCAAGCATTATGGCTTGCATGAGCACATAGGTGATGGGTTTTAGCCATATGAACATTCCTATGTGCACATACAAACCCTAATGCTTGGATCTAGGTTTCTCTAATTGAACATGCATTGAATCCAAGACTTCTAATGATAATTCTAGTATAATAACATAAGAAATCAGATTTAGATGATTACCTTGAATCACTTGTTCGAATCTTCTTGTCCTTGGAGCTTTAGAGTCACAAGTGTCACTCCTCTAATGGCTTACAAACACCAACTTAGCAAGAGGATGATTAGAGAGAGAGGGGAGGGAGTTAGAAATCGGCCAAGGTTCTTCCAAAGTCAAGAGTGCCAATTTCATTGACCCCTTGGGTCTATTCATATTTGTAAGGCTCCTAGGGTTTCACCCTTAAAACCCTAATTGGATAACTTAGGCCCTAAGCAATCCAATCCCTTTATGATAAGCCCTTGGACGAATTCTAGGCTCTTCTAAACCCTAAATTACTCCACCCCTTATCCTTAAGATATTATAGTCCAAAGTACAACTATCATACAATTGATAATTTATGCCCTTCTATTTAATTAATCTCTTTAAGTCACCAAATTAATTCCTAATTAATTTATGACTTATATTAATCAAATAATAATATTATTATTCCTTATATTATTCTCATAATATATTAATAATATTTCTTCTCTCATTATAAATCGTCCTGTCAAGTTGCTATGGTGAAGGCAACCCAAAAAGGACCATGCTCAATCGGGTCAAATACTTTCCAAATATAGTTGCAGCCTTAGACACTATTCCAACAGTCTCCCACTTGGATAAGTCTAGTAACTATATACAAGTATAATCCGATTAGCAATCGTAGCTCTCAAAGACACTGTCAAACTCTGGTCTTATCAATCCTGTCCTTTAGATAAGGGATTGTACAGTCCTCTGTTTAGATATCATGCGTACAATTCTTATGGAATTAATTGTCCAGCATTTGGTTTCTCGATCTCAGATTTATTCGACATAGAACTTAATCGAACACATGAATTTAGTTCTGACCGGGCCCGACACATAAGTCAAATCAAATCATCGAGCGGCCGAGATATCGCTTTTACCATCTTAGGATAAAAGTAACAGATAAACTTCGACTTATATGCATTTACTTATTCATTAATCAACTATACAAAACAATGTGTTTTATAACATCAAGTTACTGATGCGGTTTCACATTATCAATGTACAACCAATTAACAAATAACAAACCATATATCTAGGTTTTAAGACCATATTATATTATCATCTTGCGATCATCCTTTTTATCACATTCCATAAGGTGATTCCAGCAAGCGCGGGTTTGTTCCAATGCTCAAAACCAGTTCATAAGCACTCATGAACGTTGCAGCAAACTTTTGCTATGTCTAATACCATTTAGACAATCTACACACCAATTCATGACAATCTTCATTCATACCTACTTCCAACATATGAACGATTGTGGACAATTTGAATAATTCGATTATTCTTAATAAACTCAATTATTTTGGAAGTCAAAACATGCAAAGTGAAACAATAGTTAAACAATTAACATAAGACAATAACATTACTCATAAATAATACTCCTTTATTTAATCATCAAATGTCAATTACATTTATCTATTACATGTTTCTAATACTATCTAATCTATACTAATATCATCCTTTAGCCCAATACTCCTAGCATGCTGCAAGTGCTTAACCCTGCTCAGTCCCTTTGTAAGTGGAGTTGCTGGGTTATCTTCTGATGATATCCTCTTAACCACAAGTTTTCCTTCTTTTACACGATGTCTAATAAAGTGATATTTTCTGTCGATATGTCGATATCTACCATGATCCCTCGGTTCCTTGGTCAAGGCAACCGCTCCTTCATTATCATAGAAAATCTCCATGGGCTCCTTTATGGCAGGTACAACTCCAAGATCACCGATGAAGTTCTTCAACCATATTGCCTCTTTTGAGGCTTCGCTCGCTACAATGTACTCTGATTCGCACGTTGAATCAACTACGGTTTCTTGCTTGGAACTTTTCCAAGTCACTGCTCCTCCATTCAGGGTAAAGACCCAGCCCGACTGCGAACGGTAGTTGTTCCTGTCGGTCTGAAAACTGGCGTCACTATACCCTCGCACCTTTAAGTCATCACTCCCTCCGAGGACTAAAAACCATTCCTTCGTCCTCCGAAGGTACTTAAGGATATTCTTGACCACAATCCAATGGGCTCTGCCAGGGTTCCCTTGATATCTACTAACCATGTTCAAAGCAAAGGCTACAACAGGGTGAGTACAAGTCATAGCATACATGATTGAGCCAACTACGGAAGCGTATGGGACTCGGCTTATTTCTGCTATTTCAGCTTCAGTACTCGGACTTTGAGTCTTAGTCAACTTGACGTTACTTTGTATCGGTAATTTTCCCTTCTTCGAGTTTTCCATACTAAAACGTTTTAGTACTTTATCTAAGTAAGTGTTCTGACTAAGTCCTATTAGTCCCTTACTTCGTTCTCTCACTATCCTTATTCCCAGAATATAGGAAGCCTCTCCTTCATAGTGAAGCACTTCCCGAGCCAGGACTTGACCTCCTGCAGTGTCGGGATGTCGTTTCCTATGAGTAGTATGTCGTCGACATACAAAACGAGGAAGCTTACTATACTCCCACTGTCTTTGACATATACACATGATTCATCTTCGCTTCGTACAAATCCAAACTCTTTGACTTTCTCATCGAAGCAAAGATTCCATCTGCGAGACGCTTGCTTAAGTCCATAAATGGACTTCTCAAGCTTACACACTCTATTTGGATGCTTCGGATCAACAAAACCCTCTGGCTGAGCCATGTAAACATCCTCAACCAACTTTCCATTAAGGAAAGCGGTCTTGACATCCATTTGCCAAATCTCATAATCATGAAATGCGGCAATAGCTAGCATCACTCTAATAGACTTTATCTTCGCAACTGGTGAGAAGGTCACATCATAGTCAACTCCGGGAGTTTGAGTAAAGCCCTTTACAACCAATCGCACCTTATTTGTGTGTACGTTTCCATCCACGTCGGTCTTATTCTTCAAGATCCATTTGCACCCAACGGTCTTACGTCCGAGCACATTATCAACCAAATTCCAAACCTGGTTGTCATACATGGATTGGATCTCGTTGTCCATTGCCTCTTTCCACTACACAGACTCCGGGCCTGCCATGGCTTCCTTATAGCTATTAGGTTCATCTAGATTTATTAGTGTACCATCACTAATATACGTGTCCCCCTCGGTAGTAAAATGAAAACCATAAAATTGGGGTTGAACTCTAACTCTTTCGGAACGTCTAAGAGGTAATGACTCGTCAATCGGTTCAACCGGAGTTTCCTCCTCGGGTTGAGCGTCAGCGGTAGAGGTTCCTTCATCAATCGACTCTTATATTTCTTCAAGCTCGATTTGCCTTCCACTGTCTCATTGGCTTATGAGTTCTCGCTCTCGGAAAACTCCTATCCTCGCAACAAAGACAACATTGTCCTTCAGTCTATAGAAGAGATATCCAAAGGATTTATGCGGGTAGCCGATGAAAATACATCGCTCACTACGAGGTTCGAGCTTGTCATGAGTATCACGTCTTACGAAAGCCTCACAACCCCAAACCTTGATATGTGCTAACGAAGGAGCTTTCCCTGTCCACATCTCGTGAGGTGTTTTGGCAACCTTCTTAGTAGGGACTCGGTTAAGGATATGGGCGGCAGTCTCTAAGGCATACCCCCAGAATGAGATAGCTAGTGAAGCACGACTCATCATAGAGCGGACCATGTCTAATAAGGTTCGATTACACCTTTCTTCCACACCATTCAACTGCGGTGTCCTAGGTAGCGTCAATTGTGAAAGTATTCCACACTCCTTGAGATAGTCGTGGAATTCAAGACTTAGGTATTCTCCTCCTCGATCGGATCGAAGCATCTTGATTTTCCTGCCCAATTGATTCTCCACTTCATTCTTGAACTCTTTGAACTTTTCAAACGTTTCTGAATTTTGCTTGATTAAGTAGATATACCCATATCTACTATAGTCATCGGTAAAAGTCACATAGAAGTGGTTCCCATCCTCTGTGGTTGATCTAAACGGTCCACATACATCGGTATGTATAAGGTCCAATAGACCCTCACCCCTTTCACATGTGCTAGTGAAGGGTGACTTGGTCATCTTTCCAAGTAAACAAGACTCGCATGTGTCATCTTCCGTAAGGTCGAATGACTCTAACACTCCATCCTTTTGGAGTTGGGCTACGCGCTTCTTGTTGACATGTCCAAGACGATAATGCCACAAGGATGCTATATCCATACTATTGGAAGAATCCATGCATAAAACATCATTTCCTAGGTTATCTACAATCATAAAAGTTTCATAAATTCCATTACATGGTATTGCTTCAAAATACAAGACACCATTTAGATAAGCATAAATAGAACCATTCTCATTATTAAAAGAAAATCTAAATCCTTGTCTAAACAAACCAGGAAATGAAATGATGTTTCTTGCCATTTTTGGCGAATAGCAACAATTATTCAAATCTAAACATAAACCATTCCTAACCACTAGAGAATACACTCCAATCTTGGTCACAGGCGACGATCTTCTGTTCCCCATGATTAGATTTATTCTTCCATGCTCCACATCTCTATTTCTTTTTAGTCCCTACAATTCAGAACAAATGTGGTAACCACACCCGGTATCTAGTACCCAAGAAATAGCATGAGATGAATCATTAGATTTAATTGTGTATATACATGCGAAAGACGGCTTGATCTTTCCTTCCATGATGGCTTGCATGTATTCTGGGCAGCTTCTCTTCCAATGCCCTATTTTGTGGCAATGGTGGCACTCAGCCTCCTTTGGGTTAGGGTTAGGCTTAGCAAAATCAACTTTGGTCCCACTAGAAGAGGAACCATCTCGGGACTTTCCCTTGCGGTAGCTCTTAGACGGAGCCTGCCTCTTCTTACCCCTACCTTGCCCAATTGCCAAAACAGGAGCAGCTGGTGGATTGGGAGTTGGTGCAACAGACTTGTCCTTGAGGTTGCTCTCAGCAACCCTAAGGAGACCTTGGAGCTTACTTAGGGTGACCTCTTCTTTGTTCATGTGGTAGGTCATCCTAAATTGGTTGTAACACGGAGGCAAGGAGTGAAGCACTATGTCGATAGCCAAGTCTTCCCTAAAGTCAACATTCAACTTGCGAAGACGATCGACATACCTTTGCATCTTTTGCAGGTGCACGGTTAGAGATTCTCCATGTCCCATTTTAGCGGAGATCATGTTAGTGAAGATCTCGTAACGTTCCTGCCTCACGTTTTGGTGGTATCTCTCCAACAATTCTTGGTGCATTTCGTATGGATACATGTCCTCATAGGGCTTTTGGAATTCAACGTTCATTGTGGCTATCATGATGCAATGAACCTTCGTTGCACCACGTTCATGAGTCTCAAAAGCAGTCATTTCAGCCAGAGTAGCGATTTCAGGGTTGATCTTCTCGAGCTTCTCATCGAGGACATACTCCTTGTCCTCGTAGCGAACAATCGTGCGAATGTATCTTATCCATTCGCTAAAGTTCGTCCCATCGAAAGTCACCTTTTGGCAAAGGCTCATCAATGTGAATGAGCTAGCAGCAGCGTTGTTCGCGTTCGACATCTACAAATAGAAAAGACAAAGATAGATTAGAATTTGAATCCCTAATTATCACCCAATAAGGAAAAATTAGGGCTAGGATCCAACAACAATATTTACATATTAGAAAAGCGATGTCGTAATCTAACATGCAAACAATTTGAAGGTAAGTGAATGACGATTCACTAATTCTCCACCATGAAAACATAACTTTAAGCTCTAAATGTATTGAGAATTCCTAGGTTTCGATGAGATTCATTGAACTTTTCAATGGCATGTTTAAATCTCGATGCCCCTCTCGTTTGTGACTGGGATACCGAGGATCACAAAGTGGGTGTGAATTACCATGCAAATTCACATGGTGCCTTCATTGTAACAATCAGATATTCGATGTGCCGGTAAACCACACACGCTCCATCGAACTATGATATACAATGAATCACCCTTTGCCACCTTTGCTTAGAACCAATTAGTGTGCCGGTAAACCACACACGCTCCACTAACTTCTTAGCAAGGGTGACAAGTGTAATTTCATGGGATTGCATCAATTCACTTTTCCTAAAGTAACTAGGATTGAGAATTTTGAAAAACATGTAGTTACTTTGTATTTCATATTATACTTTTAATGAGGTGATGAGGTTGCCCTATCCTACCCGTTCGGCTAACGACCCTCCATCGATCAAGCAAGCGGTGGGTGTGAGTGTACACCCATTAACTGCCATTTTATAGGCCGCAACCTTATACCCACCTTATAGATCGGCTTCGTGAATGAGACATACTAATGGTAAGACTAGCATTTTAATTATACATACATATATATATATATATATATATATATATATATATATATTAGTCTTGTAATATTATATTAGTATAGGGTTGAATTTTAAACTTGTAAAATTCTAGGGTTTGAAATTTAAAATTGTCTAAATTAAACTTTTAATCACAAAACATAAATTTCAAAACTTGAGGGCAAGTTTTAAACTTTTCAAAACATGGGGAATCAAATAAAAAATATTCCAAATTAACATTTAATCACATAATTATACATATTTGATTTATTTAATTATTTCTTGCAAAAAAATTTACCAATTTAATTAAAATAATTAATCAATTATCACATAAGGAAATTAATATTCAATTAATTGATAAATATCTTCAATTAGGTCAACAATATACTCAAATATATATTAAAATCGGATTTATATTGACATATTAAGATTAAGGTAAGTATCCAAAAGATAAACAACAAGAAATCCCGAAATTAGCTCTTTCTGACGCTCGAACTCGCCGAGTACCACAATGGACTCGCCGAGTTGAGGCCTATTCGCCGAGTCCACTATGGAACTCGTCGAGTTCATCAGGCAGAATGAAAAAATTCAAATTTTGCAAGCAACAAACAAGCAACCAATGCATCAGTTCAATAGAAACCAATCAAGGCTCTGATACCACTGATGGGTTTTAGCCATATGAACATTCCTATGTGCACATACAAACCCTAATGCTTGGATCTAGGTTTCTCTAATTGAACATGCATTGAATCCAAGACTTCTAATGATAATTCTAGTATAATAACATAAGAAATCAGACTTA
This sequence comes from Lactuca serriola, assembly GCF_051521515.1. Lineage (NCBI taxonomy): Eukaryota > Viridiplantae > Streptophyta > Magnoliopsida > Asterales > Asteraceae > Lactuca > Lactuca serriola. The sequence goes on from NC_136409.1 coordinate 202,943,561, forward strand.
GATGATTACCTTGAATCACTTGTTTGAATCTTCTTGTCCTTGGAGCTTTAGAGTCACAAGTGTCACTCCTCTAATGGCTTACAAACACCAACTTAGCAAGAGGATGATTAGAGGGAGAGGGGAGGGAGTTAGAAATCGTCCAGGGTTCTTCCAAAGGCAAGAGTTCCGATTTCATTGACCCCTTGGGTCTATTTATACTTGTAAGGCTCGTAGGGTTTCACCCTTAAAACCCTAATTGGATAACTTAGGCCCTAAGCAATCCAATCCCTTTATGATAAGCCCTTGGACGAATTCTAGGCTCTTCTAAACCCTAACGTCCACCCCTTATCCTTAAGAGATTATAGCCCAAAGTACAACTATCATACAATTGACAGTTTATGCCCTTCTATTTAATTAATCTCTTTAAGTCACCAAATTAATTCCTAATTAATTTATGACTTATATTAATCAAATAATAATATTATTATTCCTTATATTATTCTCATAATATATTAATAATATTTCTTCTCTCATTATAAATCATCTTGTCAAGTTGCTATGGTGAAGGAAACCCAAAAGGACCATGCTCAATCGGGTCAAATATTTTCCTAATATAGTTGCAGCCTTAGACACTATTCCAACAATAAGATGTTCTTTTGGTAAAAACCCATCAGTGGTATCAGAGCCTTGATTGGTTTCTATTGTATGTGATGCTATGTTGAATTATTAACTGAAAATCGAATTCTGACCTTCTGTTCGAACTGACTCGGCGAGTCACTACATGGACTCGGCGAGTCTGCCCTACTCGGCGAGTTCCAATGTGTGACTCGGCGAGTCGGAGCGTCAGACAGAGGGAATTTCGGATTTTATTGCTGTTTTGCTTAAGGATAATTACCATATTCATTTTAAACTTATAAAATACGATTTCTAATGTTTCTAAAAGATTATCCTTGCCAAAACACAAGATAATTACCAATTGATTAGATAATAACTTCCTTATATGATTAAAGATTGATTATTTGTATTAATTGGGTAACTTATCTTGCAAGAAATTGAAATTAGGTCAAACATAGATAATGACAAAATTAATTGTTTAATTTCTATTATTTGTTATTTGATCCTTGTATTGTGAAAAGGTTTCATTTGTGCCCATGTAAGTTTTATGGTTTAAATTTGAACTTAAAGGTTTTTTTTTGAAATTTAAATAGTTGAAACCCTAATGTTTTGAAATGTTTCAAAACTTGCCCTCAAGTTTTGGAATTTAAAAGTTGATTAAAAGTTTAATTTAGAAATGTTAAATTCTAAAACCCTAGTAATGTTTTTGAAAAGTTCAAATCACTCCCTTATGGTTTTATTAATTAATTAAAGTGTATAATTATTAAATTTGACCACCTAGTATTTTAAAAGTGTAAAATACACCCTATACTATATATAACATTAAAAGTCTAATATATATGTATGAGTAAAAGTTAGTCTTACCGTTAGTAGGCCTCATTCACAAAGGTGGTATATAAGGGGTGTTTAAGGAAATTGCCTATAAAATGGCGATTGAATGGGTATCCACTCTTACCCACCGCACTCTTGACTAGTGGAGGGTCGTTAGCCGAACGGGTAGGATAGGACAGAAACCTTCCATTATAAGTATAATGAAGTACAAAAGTAACTAAATGCTTTTACAATTTCCCAATCTTAGTTACTTTAGGCAAAAGTGAATTGATGCAATTCCATGAAATTACACTTTGTGCCCTTGCGAAGACGTTAGTGGAGCGTGTGTGGTTAACTGGCACACTAAATGGTTCTAAGCAAAGGTAGCAAAGGGTGACTCAATGTTTTTCATAGTTCGGTGGAGCGTGTGTGGTAAACTGGCACATCGAACAGGTGACTGTAACATGTGGGGGCACCATGTAAGTCTGCATGGTTATTCACACCCGCTTTGTGATCCTCGGTATCCCAGTCACAAACTAGAGGGGCATATCGAGATTTAAATATGCCATTGAAAAGTTCAATGAATCTCAAAAGATCTAGGAATTTTCAATAGATTTAAAACTTAATTTTCTTTCATTTTTCATGGTGGAAATTAGTGAATCGTCATTCACTTACCTTCAAATATTCTGCAACTAGATTACGACATCCCTTTTCTAGGTTGTAGAGTGTTGTGTTGGGTCCTATACTTAATATCTCATTTGGGTGATTTATTAAGAGTCAATCAATCAACTAAATTGAATTTAATTTTTCTCCCGTTTTGTAGATGTCAAAGTATGACAACTATGGTCTTCCCAAATCCCGTGAAACAAGCTTTTCACATGAAGATGATATTCCACGATTCGATTGAGGAACACGAGATCATGCTTCACTTCCTCCACATCCTCCTATTTTTCTCCCTAACCCACATGTTCAAAAGATTGAAAAGTTCAAACTCACTCAAGCCCTTTTGGCAAGTAAACATGAAGAAGGAAAGTCTGTGTGTGCACACGTCCTCGAGATGAAGTCACACATTGATAGGTTAAGAATGTTGGGATATGTTGTCTGTGAGGAGCTGGCTGTTGACTGCGTTCTTCGGTCACTTCCTGACTCATATAGTGAGTTCGTAAGAGAGTACTATATGATGGACCACGACGTAACCCTCATCGATCTCACCTATATGCTTATTGTTGCTGAATCAGCGATGATTTGGCGCACTGGAAAAGCAAAGTTGATTGGTGGATCGGCCTTCCAGACCTCTATGGATATAGGCAATGGCAACGAAAGGCATGCCATGATCGAAAAGTTTGATCATATTAGAAAGGCAAAGTCAGAAGTAGTTCCATGTGCTGTTCCAAAAGAATCAATTTGTTTTTATTGCCAAGAGAAGGGGCATTGGAGACGAAGCTGCCCTATTTACCTAAGAGATCTAAGAGATGGGTGAGTCAAAACGTATGGCTCTGCTTTAGGTAAAATCCATTAACTAACTCTTTTAAGCTCCTATTCTAGATTCTTGATGCATGATGTGATAAGATTACAATTGATGTTTTGTAGAATCGAAGAAAGGAAAGGAAACTTAAGGGAAGAAGTGAGCAGAATCTAATCGTGAAGAAATGGATTTTGATCGCATTGCTTGAACATTGGATTCTTGAGCTACTACTTAGAGTTAGAATAGATTGCTAAGAAATATGTATTAACAAAGTTTTTCAATGAATTGCATTGTAAGGACAAATTTTTCCGCAATAAAATAGATTTTGATTTTATATTTATCCTTGCAATGGCGTGTATGAAAAATTGATGTTTAAATGTTTCTGTTATTAGCAATAATGGATTTGTTTCTTAATTATGTTATTTGTGGGAATGTCAATAATTTACCAGATAGGAAAAGTTTCTCATCGCCCAAGTTTCAATTGGACAGAAACTTGGAATCATACAACTTGGTTGCATGATGAATGAGAAATTTCATATTTGGAAATTAGACTAATTCGTTGACAAAGTGTCAAGTGAAGGACTAGGAGATCGAGTACATAAAGTTGTGTGTTGATCAAGTCCACTACAAGAGTAACAAACATATTCGTCATGATTTACTAAGGTTAAGTAAATATGATTATACTTATAAGATTAAGTGTAATTCTGAGTTGATTGAGAGAGTTTCGATCAATAGCAGAACGAATAAGAAGAATCAAGTAGGCAGAAAGATAAAAGTTTCTCTATTCTAAGAAGAAGGGAGAGTACCTTTTATTATGTTTTATGATAAGTCTTAATGATTAAGAACCATATCTCAATTGATCCTCTAAGTGAGTCTTAGTGCAATTGTATGTCTGAGAATAGGAATCAAGAATTGAAGAAATGGTTAAATCAAGAAGTCAATCATACTTCATTCCAAAAACAAGTCTTAGAGCTAAGATTGTGAGTTGAGTGACAAGTCTTAAGAAGGTTTATAACATTCATCAAATGTGGAATTTGAAAAAGTTTTCTTATTATTGTACATTTGAAATTGGAAAGTTGCGATGTCTTGGATAAGACAAAGACCAACTAGAACCAATTTTGTGAAGTGTTTTGTCTTGATAAAAGCTACACTAACTCTTGAATATTTGTTTGTCAAGAAATGCTTATTGACAAGAGAATCTTATATTCAAGGAGTCAGTAGGAGTCTTAATGGTCATAAAAGGTTTCAAGAACTAATCAAGAATAAACCTTATCAATCATCACTAGCACACGACTTGAGGTTAATGACCTATCGTGTTGACATTATTTTGTTTTTGTGCCATTCCAATTGAGTTAATTAAGCATATGGGTTTTATGAGTTCTCATTTGAACGCATAAAAGGCAAGCACCTTGATCAATGAAAAGTACATTGATATGAAAGGGTGAGCTGCTTAACTACTTGGAAGACATGGTGGGCACTCGTGTTACCATAAGGCAAGAAATCAAGATTGAGAAAGTTCAGTCCATATGAGTTTGGATTTGTCGCAGACTTTGGTTTTGACAAATTTGCATGTATAGGAACACATACACCATTAAAATCTAAGTGTCATAAGATTCCCTCTTTCATAAAAATGCTTGTGAGGAAATGCATTCACTAAGAGAGATTTTAAGAAGATATTGATTGTGAAAATTGTATTCTCAAATTCGATTATGGTTATGGTATCCCTCTCCATGATTCGAATTGTGAGATTTGGCAATTAGTCTGAATTGTTTAGACATACATATGAGCTATCTAAGGCAAAGGTGTATAAGTTTAAGAAGCTTAGATAAAGGATTATCATGTCAAAGCTAGTGGGAGCATAAGTATTATGCTTATTTGATAATAATCATCATGATAGTGGGAGCATAAATGTTGTGCTTATATGATTATTAAGGCAAGTATCGCAAGTTAGCAATATTAATTATAGAAAACAAGAGTTATACTTTGCAAAGTCCTAAGGGTTGAAAAGTTGTTTTGCTATAATTAAGGGAGAGAATATTATGCTTCATTTCAAATCTAAAGGCTTAGGCTGTGGAATGTTAATAAATTTAGTCAAGGATACATAGTGTGTTCTCAAATTTCGATTATGATTATGGCATCCCTCTTCATAGTTCGAATTGTGAGAACATGACACATAAAATATTATGGCAAAAGATTGATAAAGTATCAGATCTTTATGTAAGACATTATGCATCGTGTCCCATACGCTTCGGGTAAAGGATCAATTGCAAGTGCTATAATATTTGACCATTCTAAAATTTTCCAAATGTCTAGCACATTAAGAGGGAAAATGGACAAGAATCGGTTTTGACTAAGATAATTAAACAACTATCAAAGGACAATCCAAAGCTCGCTGAGGATTGGTCGCTTGTGAGTAGTTGGAAGTATGGTATTGGATGGACCATATCGACATTATTATGAATAGATAAGATTCTATTAAGAATGAATTGTCATATGGAAAATATGGAAATGTTTCCATATTGGGAGTTGGATATTGAGAATCTATATCTAGATTAGAAACTATTATGCACGAAGGATGTTCAAAGGAATGTACTTTGAGTGAGAGACATCATATCTATAGAATTGTTTCTGATAGAGATTAGCCAAGTCTTGATGATTTTGAGCTATAACTTTACGAAAGAATCATTGCATAAAATGTTAGAATCTAGCATAAGTAACAAGAATTTGATATTCTTATAATTATGATAAGGATTAGGAGTTATGAAATGAGTATGATTGGAAATGTGTTCATTTGATCTATTTCACAAACTAAGGACCGTAGGTAAACATTGTGTGCATGCTGAGAGCATGGGACAAGTGTAGTAATAATTCAAGTAAGAAGTTGATTACCCGAAACAACAAATAACGAATAATCAATATGGTGATTAAATAAAATGTTTTATTTATACCCAGAGTTTGAGGCCATATGGGATTAGTATTATTCTTGTGTTTCACTTTGCATGTTTTGACTTCCTGAATAATTAAATTGATTCAGAACAATCAAATTATTCGAACGGACCACAGTCGTTCATATGTTGGAAGTAGGTATGAATGAAGACTGTCGTGAATTGGTGTGTGGATTGTCTAAAGTGTATTAGACATAAGCAAATGTTTGCTGCAACGTTCATGAGTGCTTATGAATATGATTTGAGCATTGGATTAAACCCACGCTCACTTGGATCACTTCATGGATTTTACCACGAGTGATTGGTGAGACGATAACATCTTATATTCTTGAAACCAAGATGTGTGAGTTGTATCGTGCGAGTCGGTTACACATTGATAATATGTGAACGCACCAGTAACTTGGTGTTATAAAACATATTATTGTGTGTAATTTGGTGAGTGAGTGCAAGGAAGCATTGAATCAAATTTTATCCGTTCCTTTTATCCAAAGTAGGATGAAAGCGATATCTGTGGGCCCCTCAATGATTTAGTGATGACACTAAGTGCTTGGCCAAGCCGGGACTAATTTGATGTGTTCAATTGTAGTCTGTTGTCAGTCGTCATAAATGGGAAATCGAGAAACAACGCATAGACAGAGAGAATGATTTAAATCCATGTCTCAGTCTATACGATATCTAGAATGGAGGAATATATGATCCCTTATCTAAAGGACACGTATCTGATAAGATCAGAGTTGACAGCGGCTTTTGAAAGCTACGATTGCAGATCAGGATCTGAAGTCATACGGAAAATAGTTATTAGACTTATTCAAGTGGGAGACTGTTGGATTAGTATCTAAGTCCATAACAATTTTGGTATTTACTTGACCCGATGGTGCATGGTCCTTTTGGGTTGCCTTCACCAAAGCAACTTGATAGGATGAATTCTGGAGAGAGACGATTAATTATGATTTATTAATATATTATGAGAATAATATATTAAAGGAGAAATCATATTGTTTAATTAATATTAGTCAAGAATTAATTGATAATTAATTTTGTGGCTAAAAGAGATTAATTAAACTTAAGGGACTGGAACTGTAATTATAAGATAATTGCATTTGTGCTATGGATTACCTTGGGATAATAGGTTGGACGAATTCTATGGGGAAACCCATTAGAAATCGTCCAAGGGATATTCTAAAAGGGTCCATGGGCTGCTTAGGGCTTAAGCAGAAAAATTAGGGTTTCCTAGTTGAAAACCCTAATAGCCTACATGTATATATAGTACCCTTAAGCCCCAAAAACGTGGCTAAGAGTTCCACTAGGGTTTCTGGACGTTTTGGGCAGCCTCCTCTCTCCTTATTCTTCATCCTCTTGCTCTTGGTGTTTGTGAGCCATTAGAGGAGTGACAATTGTGACTCTAAGCTTTCTAAAGTCATTACAAGGAGGATTTGTGATTGTTATTTCTATATAACAATCAAAGGTAATTCTCTAAACCCTAATTTCAGTTTATAATATGTTAGATCTAAGATTGTAAGTCTTGGACACATTACATGTACAATAGAGAAACCTAGATCCAAGCATTAGGGTTTGCATGAGCACATAGGATGTTCTTTTGGTAAAAACCCATCAAATTCTCCCCCACTTGAATCATACTTCGTCCTCGAAGTCCGCTGCTATGAACAACTCTGGGTAATGCTCCCGTGTCTTTGACTCGGGCTCCCATGTCCATTCGGAACCCTTTCGATGATGCCATTGAACATTTACCAAATGTATCTGCTTGTTGCGTAACACCTCCATCTTTCTCTCTACCACCACTACCGCCCTCTCAAATATAATATAGGCACTCATCGACCTGAATATTATCCAAAGGGACCATTGCCTCGCCGTCAAAAACGCACTTTTGTAACTGCGAAACATGGAAAGTGTTGTCGATCAGGCTGATCTCACTCGGCAAATCCAACTGGTATGCCACCCTACCTACCCTGGCGATCACCCTGAATGGTCCAATATAATGAGGACCCAACTTCCCCCTCTTCCTGAATCGTATCACATCCTTTCGGGATGAGACCTTCAATAGCACAATATCGTCGACCTAGAAATCTAACTCCGATCGATCCCGATCGACAATACTCTTTGGCCGACTCTGAGCTGTCTACAATATCTGCATGATCTACTGGAAGAGCTCTATGGTCTGGAGGACTACCTCAGTCATCCTCATGACATTATGGCCTACCCCCTCCCCCAACAAACTGGGGTATGGACCATGCAAAAGCTCGAAGGGCGGTGCACAAACTACGATGCACCAAAGTTGTTGTAAGAAAACTTTCCAAGAGGTAGTTAGGAATCCCAACTCCCACCAAAACCTATGACACAAGCCTGCGACATATCCTCAAGTTTCTGGATGATCCGCTCACTCTATCCATCGGTATGCGGATGATAAGCAATGTTGAAATGTAGTCTCGTACACAGTTCCTCATGGAATTTCTGCCAAAATCGGGAAGTGAACCGGACATCTCGGTTTGATACAATAGAAACCGGAACCCAATAAAACGAGCAACAATCTCCTGAACATACACATCGACCAACTTTTCGGACAAGGAGCACTCCCGGATGGCCAAAAAGTGGGCACTCTTGGTCAGTCGATCCACGATGTCCCAGATAGCATCAAAACCCTTAGTAGTCTTTGGTAGCTTGGTGATAAAATCCATGGTGACATGTTCCCATTTCCACATGGGAACTTCCAAAGGTTGTAGCTTTCCATGTGGCCTCTGATGGTCGGCCTTGACCATCCTACAGGTCAAGCACCTCTCAACGTACTAGGTTATCTCCCTCTTTATACCCGTCGACTAGTAACTTAGTATCAAATCCCAATACATTATGGTGGCTCCTGGGTGTATCGAAAAGCGAGACTTATGTGCATCCTCCAAAACTATCAGCCTGTCCCACTAGAAACCGGAACCGAAAACCAACCACACCGGGTCAACAATACCTGACTCTCAGTGACAAATCTATCGATCTCCCCCTGATCATCTCCTGTTTCCATTTCTCCTTCTTGACTCCTGCCTGTACCCTTCTGATCAAATCCAAAAGTGGAGAATCAATGAATACCCTCATACACATATCATCAGTTGAAGATCCTATCGACTTGCAGCTCAAAGCATCTACGACCATATTCGCTTTACCCAGATGGTAAAGGAACTCACAGTCATAATCCTTGACCACATCAAGCCACCTACGCTACCTCATGTTTAGGTTCAGCTGGTCCATAAGATATCGCAAACTCTTATAATCCGTGTAAACAGTACAAAAACCACATATAGATAACATCTTCAAATCTTGAGGGCAAACACCACTACCCCCAACTCCAGATCATGAGTAGGATATCGTGTCTCATGCGGCTTAAGCTGTCAAGAAGCATATGTAATCAATCGTTTCCTTTGCATAAGAACCACCCCCAAACGAATGATGGATGCATCACAAAATACCACAAAATTCTCGACACCCTTCAAAGGGTCAACACCGGGGCCTCACATAACCTCTGTTTCAATGTATCAAATGTCGTTTGTTGCTCATGGGCCCATCGAAAATGCACTCCCTTACTCGTCAGACGAGTGAGGGGTACATAAATCTTGGAGAAATCCTGGATAAATCTTTGGTAATATCCCGCAAAACACAAGAAACTCCTAACCTCTGAGGGAGACTTTAGAACCTCCCACTGCATCATGGCCTCGATCTTGGCCGGATCGACCAAAATCCCATTTTGGTTAACGAGATGACCCAAGAACTGGACCTCTCATAACCAAAAGTCACACCTCGAGAACTTGGCATACAGCCGTTCTTGCCTCGACACTCCCAAAAGCTCTCGAAGGTGCTCCCAATGCTTCTCTCTACTCTTGGAATACACCAAGATATCATCAATAAAAACAATAATTGATGGATCGAGCATCAGCCAGCATACCTGATTCATCAAGTCCATAAACACCGCAGGCGCAGTGGTGATACCAAATGGCATCACCACGAACTCATAATACCCATAATGACTCTGAAATGATGTCTTCTCTACATCCTCCTCTCTCACCCTCACCTGATGATACCCTGACCTCATATCGATCTTGAAAAACCAAGATGCACCCTGCAACTGATCAAACAAGTCGTCAATCTGCGGAAGGGGATAACGGTTCTTCACCGTCAACTAGTTCAACTACCGATAATCAATACACATCTGGTGTGAGCCATTATTCTTCTTGACGAACAATGTTGGTGCTCCCTATGGCGAACTACTCGATCTGATGAACTGCTTTCCTAGCAGCTCCTGAAGCTGAGAGGATAATTCCTACATCCTGGTCGGCGCCAAATGGTACGCCAACTTGGCAATCGGAGCCGCACCTGGCATTAGTTCAATCCTGAACTCAACCTACCTCTTAGGAGGCACACTGGGTAACTCCTCTGGAAACAAATCAGCAAAATCCCTAACAACTGGTACATCTGAAACCGAAACTTGCTACCCAACCCGAGTATCAACTACATAGGTAATAACCCATACACCCATGCTAAATATACTACAGAGCGTTGGCCGCCAAAAAAACCCTGATCCAACCCTAATACCCTCTCCATAGATGACCGACTCTTCCCCACTTGCGGTTCGAACTACTACTCATTGACCCTCACAGTCAATCATAGCACCAAACATGCTCAACCAATCCATCCCTACTATCACGCATACATCCTCCATGGGGATATGAATCAAATCAATCAGATAAGGCACCCCAAAGATCTCCAATATACAACCCTGATACACTCTGGATGTAGAAATCCCATGTTTGTTGGCGATAGAAACCCGCAACGGACACTCCATAAGGGTCAGATCAAAATCCCTACAAAAAGACCAGGATACAAAGGACCGACTCGCGCCCGAGTCGAATAACACAAAAGAAGTCAAAGACTTCACTAAGAATGTACCAATAACGACGTCCAGGGCTGCCCTAGCCTCCTCTGTTGTGAGTTGAAAAGCGTGACCTCGGGCCCTTAGGGGCTCCGTCCTGCCTTGGTTCCCATCGGTGATCTTCAGAGTAGCCGGCGATGGAGCATGTGCTGGTCTAGAAATAAGCAATGGGCATTGGGCCTTCATATGGCCAAGCTGGTCATAGTGATAGAAAATCCTTATGCTCGATACTGGAGCCTGTTGACGGTAATCCTTGGCGTAGTGCCCCTTCTTGCCACATTTGTGGCAACCGAATAAAGATCGAAAAACACCCTCAAGAACCTGGTCGCAATTACCACAAGTGCATCCTCTCTGCCCTCCAATCCTCGAATCAGCGAGTTTGAACCTCTTCGCCACAGGTTGTTTTTTAACCTAAGCCTACCTCCGCCTTCTCACCTGGAGCTCCATCTCAATCTCCCCCTCTTTGCGGCCTCTTGTAGCTCCATAAGTGTACCATAGCGATGTATGGATACGAACTGGAATATATACATCTTGAGCATGCTTAAATACTGAGTCATCTAAGCTTGCTTAGAAGCAGAAAACTCAGGACAAAAGATAGCTCTCTCTATAAACATCTTGGTGATCTCAGTCACTGACTCAATCCCCTGTCTCAGATCCAAATACTCCTGAGTCAACCTCTCCTGCCCCACTAATGGAACATATCTCGAGCAGAAAATCTCAAAGAACTACTCCCAAGACACGCCATACCTCTACTCCGGAGTGTATGAGCTAGTCAATAACCTCCACCAGTCCTTCGCTCCAAACCGAAGAGGTTTAGAGCACACTTGACCTTCTGGTCAGCTGGGCAGGAGCAAATAAAGAAACATCCCTTAAAATCTGACAACCACCCCATAGAAATAATCGAATCCTGAACCCCATCAAACACCGGGGGATTCGTATTGTCGAAGTCCCGGTATTGGAAAGCTCTCCCCTCCCTAATCCCCACAGCAGCAGCCTCAGAAAGTGCAGCGTATCGGTCATCAAAGAACTCCATCATGGCGGTCTTGATAGACCCAAACAACTCTGGTATCTGCCCCCAGACAATAGAAACAACCTCAGTATGAATCATCTCCCTAACCTTGTCCTCAGTCTGCCCTGACCTATCTTGGCCACTCGATCCAACTCCTGACTGGAATATCCTCATAACTACCATACCAAAAATAAACCAGAAAATATCAGTTGAGGCACATTTCATATCACATGAGTTATTCCATACAAAAAACCTTAGGGTTTATGACTTCGCTACTACGCATACAGGTCCTATGCTTCAAGTAGTATGAACCCATACTACTTTCCGCACCTACCTGTATTTGTCTTAGAAGATCATCACAACAACCCTAACAACACACACTATAATATGCATACATCCTATTCTCATTTCCTAGAGAAATTTTAGACATTCCTCAACTGCCCGGCTGACCCCACATAACTCATCGTTGAAACTTCCACCAACCCTAGAACACTCGTGTATGCTAATCATACATAACACTAGATCCTATAGACAATTGAATACCTGATTCTACCCTAATCCCTTCATCAAAAAAGAACGGTAAATAAGGATAAACCAAACATTATCAGGCTATAGAATCTTAGTTATGTACAACTATGATGAATACACTAAGCCACTACAATAATGATGTCAATTCCATACAAGAAAGAAACCCTAGGCTTTCAGGCATCAATTATCAGGAAAATCTATCATGCATTCCTGAAGATACCTATCCTATCACTACCTTGTTGTTCTATCATAAACATAATAGAAAATAACAGTGTGGGTAATTTGGGGTATACTTTCTTGCTCCTATTGAGCGTACACATCGCATCCTTCCTTGTTTACATTTGAAAACAATTTTTGAAGATCAGTTTAAAAAAAACTTTTGCAGTTCCCTAATTTGATTTGGATTCACACGAATGCTCATCTAATTCTCTCAAACCAAGGCTCTGATACCAACCTGTAACACTCCAAAAATCACAATAAATTTAAAATTTTCAAAATCCACCATTCATCAACATTGTTTACAAAATAGTCATTGTTTCAAAAGCATTATTTCACATCATAGTTTTCCCCAAGACCTAGATACATAAATAAGGAAGTTATATACAATCATGCATTCGCCTTCCCATGATCCTCAGAAGTACGTGAAACCATAAACTAAAATTATAAGCCAAAGCTTAGTGAGTTCCTCCAAAGTACCACCACCCAAACATATAATCAAACAGATAACATGTCAACAACCTCCTGGTTGGACTACCCCTGGCCCGTAACCTTTCAGTTGGAATGCCCAGGCCCACAAACTTTCAGTTCTCTTGCCCAATACATAACGAGTCCACAACCTCCTAGTTGGATTACCCCAACTCACAACCTTCTAGTTGGAATGCCCCAGTCTATTAACTTACAACACAAAGAAGTACAGTCTCAACCCACCATGCCATGTCGACATATACATAAAAAATAACATTGATCCAATAGAAGATAATCATATAGCCAGTTAACAGACTAGTAGAAAGATTTATAGATCACTACTGTATAACAACATCCTGTATACGAGGATACATAACTAAAGGGACCGACATTGGTGGCTTCAACCCACAAGAATAGTGAGGAACTTACCTCATAGTTTGATAAGGTCTTAGCTCCAAATCTTAGCACTATCCGTCACCTATCCACCAAAAGTGACCAATTCTCAAACACAATCCAAAAATACCTAAAATACCCTTTGGTCAATCTTAGTCAAAATCCTGGTCAAAGTCGACAACCCTTAATGCCAAATATCCATCCTCACGTTGTGACTAGACCTTGGTCACGTCGTGATAGTCCACTTCGTCCGATTCCAACTCGAGTCGACCCCACCTAGCTAACTCAGTAAAAGAAATCAACTGAGCTGACATCAGGACGTAGGCACCGACTCTCACATCGTGTGCTCCAAGGATCTTAACAAATAATAGGGATTATTCAAATCTCACGTCGTGAGCATCGTCTGAAGCTAAAAGTCACCATTTTAAGTCCTTATTCCATTAAGTCCTCGAATTCATCTCATCTAGAAGTTAAAGGGGACTCCTAAAGTCCATAAAAATGTTTCTTTTATGGTCATGCTTGCACCATGGATGATCCAACCCATTCTTGGTCAAAAGTGAAGAAATATGCTTCAAAATCTCATGTGTGCCTCTTATACCTTGCCAATTTCCATGTCTGAACAATATGATGATCAAGGAACTCTTAGAACCCATAAAGTTGCCAACTTTATGGATTTACATTACTCAAGCATGCTAAACATGAAGAAAAGTGGACAAAATCCTAGATCTACCCTTGAAATGTAATAAAGTTTGGATCTTTGATACTTACAAAGGTCCAACAACAAGAAGAGGTGATGATAATGTTGCTACTTTGTCCACTGCAACACTAGATTACTCATTTACTCTTCTTCTCTCCTTCTTCAAGCTAAAAATGGCACAAAAATGGTTAAGAACTTCAAGTATGATAAATCTTAACGTTTGTGGGGCTTAGATTGTGAGGGAGACAGAGAGTTAAGAACCCTAGCCCCCTATTTCGTTTAAGTACCGAAAATTAGGGTTTTGGTCCTCAGACTGCTTGCACATTGTGAGCCTCAAAATAATGTGTAGGTCCAAATTACTCCTCACGAAGTGAGAAGCATTCCTCACGTTGTGAGAAGGGCCAAAATTGAAACTTTTAACTCAATAATAATAGTAATGTGCACCTTACCCAAACAGTACATTTGGTCCCCCACCTTCGATATTCTCTACTGCTAGCCATAAAGGTTTCAAGAATTTGCTACTTTTGGTCCCTGATATTTACCAAATGTAACACCTCAAGTTTTTGCCACATTAGTTTGTGGAATTGGCACTTTTGGTCCCTTACCTCCAATATTCTACTATACGATCCTACTTTCCTCAAAACATTATACACACATAAAATAGAAACAACAAATGAGAAAACAAAACCGAAGAAACACCAAAATATGTAAACATGACAAAAATGGGACCGTCACGAAGCGCAGATCACCTTCTCGTATATATTAAAGCACAAAGGTCTTAGAAATAGTATGTATACATATATATATATATATATATATATATATATATATATATATATATATATATATTATTCTAAGTTTTTTCACAATAAGTTTCAACACTTTGCCATTTTTGGTCCCTATTAAACTTTTTAAAAGTTTTGCCAAAAATTTATACTAAAAGGGGAAAATGCGAATTTGAAAGAGGTCAATTTGTATAAATTAACTAGTTAATTTGTTAATTGCAATTTGAGTGATTTTCTCTCTCTCTCTCTCTCTCTCTATATATATATATATATATATATATATATATATATATATATATATATATATATATATATTATTCTAAGTTTTTTCACAATAAGTTTCAACACTTTGCCATTTTTGGTCCCTCTTCAACTTTTTTAAAGTTTTGCCAAAAATTTATACTAAAAGGGGAAAACGCGAATTTGAAAGAGGTCAATTTGTATAAATTAACTAGTTAATTTGTTAATTGCAATTTGAGTGATTTTCAAGTTGAGTGGTTGGTCCAAAACGTGAAACTTCTTGTGGTTTTGGTTCGTGTACTCAACTCCTGTCTATTTCGTTTCATTTAGTGCAACACATGCCCTCCATGTGAGAGTAATTTTGTCTTTTCACTTGTATTCCACATTACTACCATTTAAGAGTAATACAATCTATTTGTGTATATCATCCCGAATTACCAGTTGGCTACTTATATTCCTTCACCCACTTTGGACGACGTGAAAATCAAAAAACCTTAATCGCAAACCTTTTTTTCGGATCAAGCTTCAATTTGTTGTTGATATTACGCAACTGGTATTCACAATGTGGTCCATCAGACTACACGGTGAAGAAATTGATCCCAACCAAATTTATTGTAAGGTGCTTTGTATTTGATCATGTTCTTAAACTTTCGAAATCTAAAAATCTTTTTTTTGAAGCTGGACATCCCACCATGTTCAGTATTGAGCTTCATCGTGGTGGGAAGTTCATAAAGTTTCTAGACATCAGGTATATTGAAGGGCTTGTAGCATACGTTGACGTGGTCGATATAGAAGAATTTTAAGTACATGAACTGGACTCCCTAATGTTAGATTTAAGGTATGTTGTTCCACCTATCGTCTACTACCATTTCTGTTTGCCCAATGATGGTTTGGATTTTGGACAAAGAGCTCTAGGTAATGATGATAATGTGTGTAACCTATCAGAATATGTAAGTGAGAACAAACTGATAAAAGTGTACACAGAGCATAGACAAACAATGTTGGTTACCTGTTTCATGTCCCCAAATGGTCCTAGAAGGGTTATAATAGAAAAGATAAAAGATGAGGAACCACATCAACCTATATCCTCTACTCTTGGTCCTCAATTAGTGGAATCTGAAGTTTGTAAAGGTGAAGTAAGTTTGACCTTTGCAAGGTATGGGTCTTTTACACCTGAGTTGAGTAGGTGTAGAGGTTGGAAACCTACCCAAGGTAGCTCATTGTGTAGTAAAAATATTTTCTTGGATTGGGTGAACAAAGGAGGAATGGGTGTTGTTAAAGGCGATCAAGTTGACTCTGTGACTACTAATGCTGATGTAGAAATGGTTGAAAACTCAGTGAATGGTGGTGTAGAGGAAGGGCACACTATTGCAAATGAGGGTGTAGATGAGGGGTATATTGTTGTGAATGAGCATGAAACGTCATTTAAATGAGTTTTATTATTTATTTTCGTTTTTTTTTACTATTTTTATTTTTTAATTTTTCAATTTTATGCTAAAAAAATTCAAAAATAAATAAATATATGCTTAGTTTTGAAGTTTTTAATATTTTTTTGTTTTTTTATTTTTTATAAAAAATTATTTTATTTCTTTTTTTATTTATTTTAATATATTTACTACATACTTGAAGGTACTAGTATTTTAATTTATTATTGCTTTTATTTTTTTTATTTTTATTTTATCTTTTGATTTTTTTTAAATTAAATATCGGTTTGAGTTTTAATTTTTAACAATTATAAAACTTTAATTAAGAAGAATTAAGGATCATAATATTTTCCGTTCATACTTTTTTTGAATTATATTATTTTATGTTCATACTTTTTTAAACTAAATATCGGTCTGAAAGCCTTTTTTTCTCTTTTCTTTTGCCATGTTTCCTTTTACCCATTTAACCTCCAAACAATTAATCTATCCCGAAATAAATCAAAATCCCACAAATAATTACGAAAATGCCATACAATCTTGCGAGATATTGACGATAAATAAAATTAAATCTCCACATTTTATTTTTTCAGTCACACGGCAAAAATTTGTCTTTATAGTCCACACTTGATTTTGATTCCTCACCCGATCCATATATATATATATATATATATATATATATATATATATATATATATATATATATATATATATATATATATATATATATATATATATATTCATGTAAGACTATCATATTTTGTGAGATATAGGGACGCAATCTTAATCATTAATTTTGAAGATAAAAAAATATTTTTAAAATGCAAAATATTTTGGTGTTGCTCATATTCACATTGGATGTTATAACACAGAAACTATGTTTAGGACGATGAGATGGACATTTCGGATGTGATAACATGTTGCTCACACCCAATAGTCTTATTAACATATGATTGTACATTTGGATTATATCTTAAATTTTCAAAAGTTCATTTATGATAGATAATTTTTTAGCATATATATTTACTCATGCAAATGTAAGGGCGTATGCTTAATATATATATATATATATATATATATATATATATATATATATATATATATATATATATATATATATATATATATATATATATATATATATAAAAGCATATCATTTATGGTTATTTTAAATTATTTTTTTTTCTACATATCATTTTATGAGTTTTTCTATTTATTAAATACCACATAATATTTTAATATAAAAATTACAATAAATCTAATAATAAATTAATATCAATTTTATTAACGAACTTAACATTTAATTTCAAAATTTCCAAAATTAAAGTTCTTTAGTTTCTTTTATTTATTTAAATTATATGTTTAAATTTAAAAGATAAAAAAATATTTTCATTATAATAATTTATTATTTTTCTTATTTTCTTATAAATTCAAAGTTTTTAAATATTTTGACATTTATATTTTTTTTTTAAATTAACCAATGTATTTTCACAACTAATATATATATATATATATATATATATATATATATATATATATATATATATATATATATATATATATAGAGAGAGAGAGAGAGAGAGAGAGAGAGAGAGAGTGATTGCTAATTTGAATATTCTCAAGGGTAAGAGACTTTATATTGTTGTTTGGTAGTGTACTTTTGGGATTCTATGACCCCATCCAATTTGTAGTGCAAATTTTGCAGCTTAGCAGCCCTGTATGTGGCTACACTGAATAAGACCTCCACTCTTTTTAACTCATCATCACACAACAGTTCTTCCACAATGTGCTTTTTTGGTTATGTAAAATTTTTTACATTGACTATGACAATATATAAAGAAGTGACGAAACGAATGTGTCGTACATGCTAGTTGAAAGGTGAAAATTGGTTCCACTCTTACTTTTCATTTCTTACATAGATAGATGATGACAATACACACGACTTGCACCTGATATTTGGGCAACTCGAAACAAATTAATTATAATGGGCAGATAATGTGACAGAATACTATGGAATCTTATATTTAAATATTTAACACTATATCGAAAAATTCAATCGGAACAAGTGCGTCCTTTGTCTATATCCCGGTTCACAAAAACGAACATGAACGCAAGCTTTATTATGTTTGTCTGATTAAATAACCAAAAAACAAACACAAACATATAAATGACCGAATTTTTCATGTTCCTTTTCATTTGTCTAACAAATTATTTTGTTGGTAGTTCATTCAAATCAAAAACCGGAATACTTAACAGGGCCGGTCTGTTGATTTTGAAAGCCTTGCACGGCTATATATATATATATATATATATATATATATATATATATATATATATATATATATATATATATATATATATATATATATAACAAAGTATACCAATGAAAACCGGGAATTATGCAGGCATAACTCTGATCCGGGAGCTTCTATTCGTCGGCTATCTAAAACCGTAGGGATTTGCTAAAGTGGTTGGGAAATTGGGAATAAAGGGAAAAAAGTTGGAAAGAGATCTAGAGATGATTTGGGGTGAATCGAATGGAGAATGAGTTGAAAATCGTTGGTATTTATACCCAAAATTGGAGTGCACGCCGTGGATATGGTAGGTGCCTGTTGAGCATATGGTCGGACTGGGTGATGTTGCGATTCCTGAGTGGTGACACGTGTGACGTTCTTGGTGGATTGTCAAGTGCGTCGTGCTTCTTTTCGTTGCGCGTGGCTGCACACAAAAAATTCATATGTTCCTTACGAGCTCCATTTTTGACAAACTTTATATCATCGCATAGCTATCTATGAGATTTACACCTTTCATTTAGACGCCGTCGGAAAATTTTGACTTCATTTTTTAAATTATATCTTTAATAGGCTTAGACTGTTAAATTCCGTTAAAAATTCATAACTCTCTCGTCTGACGTCGTTGTCGACTGTCTTTATATTGAAGGACTACTATTAACGATATCTTTGATTATCTTTTAGATTGTTTTTCCTTACGATCGACCGATTTTAATTTCGGTTTCTGTGTTGCATACTGTTACGCTGAAATTTCTAAAAATCATAACTCTCACGAAGTCAGATTTAGGCGTTCTTTGTATGCACGCTCTCAAATTTACAAATACTACGAAATTTTTTAGATCACTTAGGCTAAAAAAGAAATTTATCCAATTTCACTTTTTGCGATACACAGACGCGTGCTGGTTTAATCGTGAAACTTCGAAGAAGCATAATTTCTTCATATAAATTCGGATTTCAGTGTTTTGTATTTATACGAAATCCTTGCCACATATACTATAAATTTGGTCAAGATTATTTATTCTAAATAATATTCTATCAAAAAGTCATTTTAACGATTGTTATATCTTAATTGACTATCTCAAATCTGCGGGTGTTATAATTATTTTCCCCTAAGGATGATTACGTCCCAGAATCATCAGCAAAATAGGGCTTGTATAATGATTATGCACGTTACCTTTCCATCATTGGTAATAACTGTAACTCTTATGTCTTTTCAAATGAGTTTGCAACTCTTGGACTTCTTGACTGTTGGTGGTGCTCAATCTGGCACTTGTTACTCATTCTAAATTAGATCTTCATCGAAGACTCCTGCTCCTTCAAGAATAGAATTAACCTAAGATAAGGTCTTTATTCAACTACCGTAACAGACCAGACTTGATCATGCTCTAATGATCTTCCATCGCATGACGCAATGACTATACTCATGTCTCTTTGAGTCAGACTCCAATATGGATAATACCTTCCTTCATGTTCTAATGTGATATAATCACATTCTAGCACGTAGCACTTCTAGCTACATGTTGCTTAATTTTAACGGCGATCACGATACTTCTATTGATCGCTTCAATTATCTTTTATTTTATTCTAAAGTCGGACGCTATGTCGAACTTACTTTGTAGATTAGTTGGACTCCATTCGCTATAACAACTAAGTTCAGAATTAATATTTATCTTCATAGTTGTTACCGAAACAAAGGTAATGATGGAAATGAACAAAATAGCTTAACTTCTTAGAGACATAGCAACCTTGTGACTTTCTCTAATCTAAGTGCAATTCTTGTGCTTCCGGTAGTATATGCTCCCGGTAGTAATTTGTTTGACTATCTATCTTATTCATAACTACATACAACTTTATGTCTTGTATGGAAGATCGGAAGGTGGCTTCTAGTAGAGGAGGTTGGGATGACCCATTTACTCCCTGCGCGGGGCCCGTTATGTATAGTTGGGTGGGGCCCATTATGTATGATTGGGAGGGGCCCGTTATATATGATTTGGTAGGGCCCATTATATGAGTTAAGGTAGGCTCGTTGCATATGATGCATGTATGTCGTTAGGAGATGTGGTTTCTCGACGTTAGACCCGGGATCTTGTGTGGATGTATTGTATGTATGATGGAACATGTGGTATATTGGTGATCTCACTAATCTTTATGCGTACAGTTATGGATTAAACATTTTACAGGTCGTTCGTGAGAAGAGCTCATCATGACTGTACACACATCGAAGATTTTCGTTTTTGCAATTTTGTACATTTAACTCTGATAATGTATGACTTCAATCAAACGGATGTTACATAATGATTTCGGAGATAAAGGTTTTAATTAGTTAATTTATTTGGAAATTGAAAAATTGCTTTGTAATTTTTGGGACGTTACAAGTTGGTATCAGGACCTTGGTTTGAGGTATTCGGGCATGCTTTACGGTGTGTCTAAACTCAAACTAAGGACTGAGAAATTTTCTAAAAGATTTTTTGAAAACAAATGCTTTTATTCAGGAAAACAATTTTCTAAAAAGATTTCGTAACAAATGGAGGATGCAATGCGTACAGTCGACCGAAGCTTAGAAAAAAAGTAATTGCCAATATACCCATATGACCTTGTATTAGTGATATGAATTGTTATGCATGTTAGGATGTAGAGTGTATATACGCTCAGGAAGTACATGATAGAATTGCCTAACATATATGATGCCTTAGTCTAGAGTATTATTTGTTATATGCTTCTCGAAGCACAAATTAACAATCTTGTTTATTGGGTGTATGTTTTAGAGTTGTATACGATTACGAATTCAAAGCCTTAGAATTTATTTAGCCTTATTTCCTACTCCTTGTCTAGTTGTGTGCTTTGAGTAGAATCACTTTTTCGACAATCTATTTGATCATGTATTGTGTATATAACTTGCATTCACGAAGTAACCATCAAAGTTGACAGGTTTTCATGGCGAGATAGTCTAGGAAGTATAGCATTATGCATGTGGTTAGGACATATCCATGCGTGTGAGGAGTTAGAGGAGTGATGTGAAGTGACTTGGGAGTCTTGGAATAGTCCTTGGAATAGTTACAAATAAGTGTGGAAAGCAGTATTTGTAATGTCTACATTTCTCGCTAGACATTACTAAGATGATGTAATAGTAGGGTTAACAATTCTAATCTTTTTGAAGTAAATAAATAAATTTATTTGAGTATTATGAGTTCTATGTGTAGCTATATGTAGTATACGTACTTGTAGTAATATAATTAAAAAAGGGATAAAATACGTGTCAAAATAGAATAATAAATAGGACAAATATTCTTGATGAAAGATGAACTAGTTGAGATAAGGATTCTAGAGATATAAGAAACGTTGAAATCCGACTTCGTATATAGAAGTTATGCTTTTTCGAAGTTTCACGAGTAAACCTGTACGACTCTACATATTGTAAAAAGTGAAATCTTGATAAAATACTTTTTAGCCTTAGTGATCTAAAATAAATTCGTAGTTGTCGTTAAACTGAGAAGGTTCATATAGAGAATGTATATATATATATATATATATATAGGGTTAAGTTCAAATGAGAACACTATTTAATGTGAGAACGTGAGAACACTACTTTATGTTACTATTCTACTATAAATTTAATATGTATAGTATTGTAATAATTATAATATGAATATATTCAATTTTATATTGTTATTCTACTATAAAATTATACATATATGTAGTAATTTAGTAAATTCTAATGTGAATGTTAAATATGTGAGTGTTAATATATTTGGTGATAAATAATGTCATAAAGTTGTACATACAAAATTTTAATGTGAATATTAATGTGTGATTGTTCGTATATTTGTTGATGAATAATGTCATATCGTTGTATATACAAAATTCATAGTAGAATAGTAACATAAAGTAGTGTTCTCACGTTCTCACATTAAATAGTGTTCTCATTTGAACTTAACCCTATATATATATATATATATATATATATATATATATATATATATATATATATATATATATATATATATATATATATATATATATATATATATATATATATAACTCCATGATTTTTTCACCTCAATTTTTTAAACATCATTAAACAGATATGAGCAACGGAAGTCTTAGTTTATTATTTAGAAAATATTACCACCATTGTTCATTTCAAAACTGTCAAATTCAACCCATTAAAAATTCAATGCATACAAAAGTGATACCAAAAAACACACCAAAATCCAAGTGTAAATGAAGCATCAACGACAAGTCTCAAACTAGTATCATTAACAATGAAATACTAAAAATAACTACCTTAAAAGAGTCCAAACCTCACCAGGACATCAAATCAAGATACTTTTTCTAATGCAAGACCCAAAAACAAGCAAAGAAACAAGTGTCAACATCAACACCGTTAGTCATTCTCTAGCACATAGGTACGGAAACAAACAAGCTTCTATACATTATGTTTAGTCATGCAATCAATTCATACCAATTAACATACATTGATTATTATTTTTAATATATAATGCATATATTAATCTGGACATTCTTTTCATCATAGTATTTATTATTTATTCTCTTCGCTATAATTACTTTTAATGTCTCTCACTAACAAAGGTCTATAACATTCCCAACACCTCAAAGAAAGACGTTGTTCGCTACTAACGTGACGTGGCGGCCTAGTGCACCAAATGGGGGGCGACTCTCACTCGTAACATTATCTATAGTTCTCTGTGTTCACTGCTCCGACTTTGCATGTACAAACACGATGCATTGTTGTACAAGGGTTTTACAATGGCATTTCCAAACACATACCCCCACCCAAACGTGATGCTTGACCGGCGTCTCCAAGTAGCTAACGTCATGGTAGTCCCCGTACACCAAGTGCACTAGAACCATGTTTTGAATTATTTACCTATAAAACTACTCGATATCAACTTGTCTTAAGCTCTTTTCCTCTAATGATGTCCTTCCATTGTGACATCCAATAGGGAAAGCAACTAAGTAGGCCTCTACCCATTTTACCCCCACTATGTGTATTCCCCTTTATTTTAATTAATTTTATAATTAATTAATTAATTCACTCACATGGGTCATACATGTTGTTATAAACTTGAAAATAGAAGCAAAATCCTTTTTGGGTTTCCCTCATAACCAGAAATAGCTAGAAATGACATTAAGAGAGAGAGAGATAGAGAAATGATTTATTTATATATTATGTGATTAATATATTAATTGGATATAGAGAATCGATCTGTTAATTTGTTATGTGATTAATAACTTAACATGAGATCAATAGTTAAATAATTGATTTATTAATTTTTAACTTAATGAGAAATCAATAAGAATTAATTAATTGTTAATCAGAATTAATCATAAATTAATCTGGGATTAATTGGAATTAATTAAAGGTAAACGGGCTAAAATGTAATTGTTTAATAATTGAACTGTTGAGAGAAAAACTTTTGAGAAACACTTGAACAAACGTTAGTACAAGATAAGGTTGCGGAATAAGTTAATCTCAAATGATCATAAGAGCTCAACAATAATAAGAAGTTCGAATTGTTAGATAACTTAGTTGCGGAAATGTAAAGTTCAAAAAGTAAAGGAAATATAAATGACAACAAGTTATATATCGAGTAAGCACTAAACTGATGATTCTTAAAAAGGTTTGCATTCAAACATAAGTTACTATATGAGATTGGTTAAAGTGAAAGGAGTCTTAAAGACTATATGAGATAAGAGCACGATCTTAATATTTGGAGTGAAAGTTCAAAAAGATCTTTCAGGTTGATAATTGAAAGGTAAAAGATAGAAGATAAGAGATGTAGAGATGTGTATTCAGAAGTGTAAGTTACATGAAGATGAAGACTCTATTTATAGAGTTTCAAAAAATTACATTGGAAATAAACAAGTATTAAACTTCTAACTTAACGTGACCAAGCAAGGTTCACTGGATAAAATAATGCATATAAGACAAGTCAGATGATGTAACTGAAATCTTCATTGCAGATGGGTAGTTGCGGAAGACATCTTCAGATTGCGGTTGCGGTAGCAAAAGAGATTGTGGTAGAGAGAACACATTACGGTAGGAGAAGTGGCTGCGGATCGTCAAGTTTAAGGGGGTCACTTTATTTATCATCAGGAACAAAATAAGCAGTTCTAGAACCATCCATGGTTTGGACGGTTTTGGCTTGATTCCTAGGGTTTCTGGAAGTCTACTGGATACGGATAAGGAAAGGGTTTGAACTGGGTTTAAATATATTATTTAATTAATTCAAATCTAGCTTTGTTTGCAAGTTACCGAAACTATAAATAGGACCCCAAGACTAATAAATTTTGTTCATATTCCTACCTAAAAGCTTAGGAATGAAAATCTTATCCATTTTCTCTCTCTCCTCTTCATTTTAGGGTTTCTAGGTTTTGGGTGTGAACCATTAGCGGCATGATACTTTTGATGCTTTCTTTCTAAAGACACAAATGAAAGAATTAAAGGTTTATTTGCTATAATAAAACTAAAGTTATTTAAACCCTAATTCATTAGTTTCAATTTTCATAGAGTTCGTTTAGGGTTCTTGAATTCCATAGTATGATGCTATCAGTTAGAGAAAATATAGATTCTTTATAGGTTAAATGTGGATGTAACTGTTAATATTTTCCGCTTTACATGTTTTGATAACCTATAAGACCATCTCCAACCCATCTCCATTTTGCCCCCATATATGGAGTAAAAAATGGAGTAAATAATGTTTCATCTCCAACCCTACTCCATTTTCTACCCTATTTTTTACCCTAAAAAGTATATTCCTAGAATATTCCATTTTTATAATTTTTATATATTATCAAATACACCCCTCTACTAATTAAACTCTATATTTATGATTAATTAATATAAATTAGTATATAACATGATATTATAAATATTAAATATTGCATTTAAATTATAATTAGTAGATAAAATAAACTAGAAATGTATAAAACAAAAATGAGAGGGACTAAAATTGACAACCAAAATTCACCTCCATTTTTGGAGATATGAATAGTATGCCCCCATATATGGGGGAATACTATTCATATCTCCAAAAATGAAGGTGAAAATGGGATAGGGTTGGAGAAGAATGGGGAAGAAATGGAGTTTGGGGTGAGTTGGAGATGCCCTAAAACCCATTAGTGCTATCAGAGTCATTGTTTTCTATTAACTAGTACATGAGATGAATTGGTCTTGATTAGGGTTTATCGAAAATAAATCCTTCCTATTGCAAATTTCTACTTTTGCTAGGGTTTCTTGAAATCCTAGCCTCATTTCCCTTCTTTTCAAATATTGTCTTAGAGTTTCGAGTTTCCTTAATTATTATTTTAGTCGCCTTAAAATTTTAATAACGAAAACTTGGTAACCCTTAACCTTAAATTTCAAAAAATAGAAGGATAGAGATTAAATTTGAATTAATTAATTAATAGTATAATTAAATACAATTATTTAATTCCTAAGTGATTTAATTAACTATTTAATTAAAATATAAAGAGAAATCACAATTGGTTTAAAAATTAATTAATTACATGTTTAATTTAAATAATTAATATTTAAACCATGTATTTTAAAAAGTTTTAAGGTACACCTTATATATATATATATATATATATATATATATATATATATATATATATATATATATATATATTAACCATTAATTACTATATGTATCAGATAAAGCTTGTGACATCGCCAAATTCACAGTCATTTTAAAAAAATTTATTTATGTTTATTTTAAAATCAGAGTATCCTTTTTGAAGAATATTTTTGCGGAATTTGTCCCAAAAAATATGATAAATATATTATCAAAGCATTTCCAAAAAATGTATTTATTTATATTAAAATATTGGGATGTAATCGTCAATACAGAAACATAAGCATTAACAGACCTTACATATATTTACACTAATGATTTAGATCTCTTTTAATTTCTCAGTATAATGCATCTTCGCATCGACTAAGTTAATTGTCCCTAGTCCGGGAGTATGGATTGGGCACAGTTATAGATCCGGGAGTATGGATCAGATATGGATTAAGACTAAGTTAATTGTCCCTAGTCCGGGAGTATGGATTGGGCACAGTTATAGATCCGAGAGTATGGATCAGATCAGGATTAAGATATAGTTAATTGTCCCTATTTCGGGAGTATGGAATGGGTACAATTATTGATCTGGGAGTATGGATCAGATCAGGAGATTAGTTTTTGATCTGTGAGTATGGATCAGGTAGTTTTAGATCCGTGAGTATAGATCAGGTGAAAAGGTAGTTTTAGATCTGTGAGTATGGATCAGGGGAAAGGTTAGTTTTAGATCCGTGAGTATAGATCGGGTGAAAAGGTTAGTTTTAGATCTGTGAGTAGGGATCAGGTAAAGAGGAAAATTTTAGATATGAGAGTTTAGATCGTGTCGTTGTGAAGATCGATGGGGTGGGATAAGAGTTGCCTTTATATGGTGAAAATGTACAAGTTTGAATGTTCGATATTTATAAATATCTGATATAACATTGTGGGATGAAAACCCGATATGCTCACCAGGCTCCCAAGTCTGACCCACTCAGTTTTCTTTGTATCATAGGTATCGATACGAAGACATATTTCACAGAGAGATTTAAAGGAGATATAAATCATTAGTGTAATTAAATGTAAGTTTTGTTTATGCTTATATGTTTGTATCGGAACATGACATCCCGAGGTTTTATTATTAAATGAAAATACATGCTCTTTGAGAAATGTTTTGATAAGCTATTATCATATCTTGTTTTGGGAACAAATTCCGCAACCGTTTTATTTAAAATATTACTCTGATTTTAAAAACAAATCATAAACAAATCGGTCTTTTTTGGCCGTGAAATTGGGGATGTCACATTGATCTCCTAGCAGTTGAGTGTGGGTGGGGCCCGAATCTCAAAGTATTATATGAGTATAGTTATGTGATTGCTTGATAGATATACTTGTTTTTTGTATGATACTTGTATGCATGTTTGTAGCGGAGTGTGGGAGGGCCCAAATCTCCTAGACAACAGAGTGTAGGCGGGGCCCGAATCTCCTAGACAGTGGAGTGTAGGCGGGGCCCGAATATCCTATACAGTGGAGTGTGGGTGGGGCCCGAATCTCCTAGACAGCAGAGTGTGGGCGGGGACTGTATCTCCTAGTTGTATGTTATTTGTATGGTATGTGGTAGTTTGGGGGAGCTCACTAAGCTTCGTGCTTACAGTTTTCAGTTTTGGTTTCAGGTACTTCCACTAGCAAAGGGAAGGGCTCGGGATGATTGCATGACACACACCATAGTCTTTAGCCTGTGAGATTTACTCTAATATTTGATATGAGATTTTGATATGTTCACAGATATTATTATATTTTTAGACACATGGTTTATGATTTTATACTATGGCGATCATATTATGGTTTTAATAATGATTTAAAAATGAAATTTTTAGGTTGTATATTTGGGATGTTTCAATCTTCCTTTCTTATTGGATCTTGAGGACCCCTCAAGCTTCCTTTTTTTCTCCTACCTTATCATTTTCTAGGCCCTTTTCTCTTATTTGGGTCTCTACATTCTTAGCTACCTAGATGGCGGCTTTCAAAGTGGTTGCTTGTTTGACCATTGGACCAAATCTGCTGACAGTCCATTAGAAAACTTGTTGATCTTTGAGAGTTCAATTGGAACTAAATAAGGAACAAACTTCATTTTCTTTGTAAAACTTGCAGCATTGTCGCCGACACTCATCCTTCCTTTCTTCATATTCTAGAACTCGTTGTTGATCTCCAGAAGATCCTGCTCAAAGCAATACTTCATTTTTAGTTGTACCAAAAAGTCTTCCCAAGAAATCTTACTAGCTTCTCCCTTGGGCATGGTATCAGCTAGTAGCTTCCACCAGCTTAATACCCTAGTCTTCAACAATGTAACCGCGAGAGCGGTCCTCTATTTGTTACTGCAGTCACAACTTTCAAACATCATCTCCATCCTGGAGATCCAATCCATCACTTCCACCGCTGTTGGGCTTCTAGAAAAACTTGGTGTCTTGGATGCCATGAAATCCTTGTACTTGCATCTACTTCCATCATTTCCTCCATTCTCATGGTTTCTTCTAACCATACGTGGCTCAGTTTGACTGACAGTCTGGCTATAGTTTCCTTCCTCTGATTGTTCTATGTTCAGTTCAGGTTGTACAACAGGTATAGTAGGTTCATCCTTATTATTAAGCAACATTTGTCTCATCTCCTCCCTTTGTCCGGCCATCATAACCCAAATCATTGCTTGGACTCCTACCATCGTGATTGGGTTGGGTGCAGCTGCTACCTCTGGTGCACGCTCAATCACTTGTGATTCAGACTGTTGGTTTCCAATAGCATTTCCTAATCCACTGAGTGTTCTCACCCTTTCAATCTATACACTCCAGCAGATGTTTAGTGTACAGTGACGAGGATTACAATAAGGAAAGCTCTATTTACGACACACGTATAAATCTCCATATCACTCCGAAAAGTTATATGTCAGTTCTAATACCGTAATAAAACGTTTAGAAATCTGAACACATAAAATTTCCAGATCCGTTCGGCAATAGACCATAGATCTAATAGTATCATAAAGGCATATTATAGCATAAATAATTTAGCACATAAAAGCAATTCATGCATCTTCCCTAAATAAGCTATTGCTCGCGTCTATTCAGGCATACTTCCTAAATATAGCAGACACCGATCTAACAATCACCGCTTAGCATTCTAAGATTAAGTCTAGAAATCCTCAAATACTCCTAGTTCGTTTAAACTAATACTCTAATACTAACTGTGACATCCCTAAATTCATGGTCATTTTTAAAAATTTTATTTATGCTTATTTAAAATTAGAGTATCCTTTTTGAAGAATATTACTGCATAGTTTGTCTCAAAAAAATATGATAAATATATTATCAAAGCATTTATGAAGAAATGTATTTTATTTATATTAAAATATTGGGATGTCATCGTCAATACAGAAACATAAGCATAAACAGAACTTACATTCATTTACACTAATGATTTACATCTCTTTTAATCTCTCAGTGTCACGTATCTTCGCATTGATATCTGTGATACAAATAAACAGAGTGGGTCAGGTTTGGAAACCTGGTGAGTACATAGGGTTTTCAACCCACAATAATATAATTATTAAGTTTAATCATCAAATAATTAACCCAATTTCCAATCCGCATTATCTTCTATATTTATTCTTCCCTAAAGATTTATCCTAAGGGTCGTCTCCTACATCGTATTTACCTCTCATCACCTTACATCACATTTCCTTATATGTTTGTTCCTAAAGACTTTTCCTAAGGATCATCGCCAACATCACATAGACAGTACTGATTCGGGGATTACTCCCCCATTACGTGTACTATAAGGGTTAGAGTATCATCTCATGAATACGTAGTTACTATATCGCCTAAACTCGTAATTCATCACCTACAGATTATGAGCATGTCGATGTTTCTACATAACTTGTTTAGATTAGTCAATGGTCGCCATCTATACTATGGTAGATGACAACATCACAACATCGCAGGTCAAGGTTATGGCATCACCTAATCATCTCTTATCTCGCATCACCTATTCATCATCGCATATATATCATCACCTATTTATCACCACCTTTCTATCATTACCTATCTCTCATCATCTGTCGCTACCCAATACATATTTGTAAGTATATAATACTTATAGGATTAAATCAATTAAACATCATCACATACTATCTTATCTAACACATAATACTCCTGACATAGATAATAAGCACATAAGCATGTAATTATCCAGATACTTCATATCTATGTGTAAGATGAAAGTAACTACGCACTCACTTGTTAAAGTGACGAATCGAAATTTAGGCAGCGCTTTAATTCTAACAATTGTCTTTTCCATTGATGAAACCTAGTATTATTATCACTAAGTTTTAGTCTAATATTTATTGCTACTAATTATTAGTCTAGATTCATCATTAACTCAAAGTCTACTTCATTATTTATCAAGTAAGGAACAACCTAGTAGGATCATATCGGAGGTACGGTCCGGTTGGTATATGAAGTATACTGTTTGGAAATCCCACTTTAAACACACCTCACTAAATCACATCCTAGACATCATCCCCGTAATTAGATCAATCAGTATTATGACTTTGAAGCATTGATTGTAACATCCCAAAATTCACGATCAAAAATTTCATTTTTAATTTAATAATTATAAAACCATTTGTCTGAAAACATCATAGTAGTAACTCATATCAAAACCAATGTATCCATAATCAAAACATGTCATGACAAAATAATATCAGAGTATAAATCCCATAGATCTCATGTGGGGAAATCCTGATCTGAGGCGTTGCAATCATGCCAACTCCTTTCCCTTCGACGAGGAAGTACCTGAAACCAAAACTAAAAACCGTAAGCACAAAGCTTAGTGAGTTCCCCCATCATACCACATACCATATAGTAAACATACTTCTAGGCATAACCGGGTGCCCTACCTACCCTGCTGAGCATATATGGGTGCTCAATAGGGTTGCCATCTATACTATGGTAGATGACTACATTACAACGTCGCAGGTCAAGGTTATGGCATCACCTAATCATCTCTTATCTCACATCACCTATTCATCATCACATATCTATCACCACCTAGTTATAACCACCTTTCTATCATCACCCGTCGCTACTCAATACATATTCGTAAGTATATAATACTTATAGGATTAAATCAGTTAAACATCATCACATACTATCTTATCTAACACATAATATTCACGACATAGATAATAAGCACATAAGCATGTAATTATCCAGATACTTCATATTTATGTGTAAGATGAAAGTAATTAGGCACTCACTTGTTAAAGTGACGACTCGGAATTCAGGCAGCACTTTGCTTCTAACAATTGTCTTTTCTATTGAAGAAACCTAGTATTATTATCACTAAGTTTTAGTCTAATATTTATTGCTACTAATTATTAGTCTAGATTCATCATTAACTCAAAGTCTACTTCATTATCTATCAAGTAAGGAACAACCAAGTACGATCATATCGGAGGTAGGGTCTGGTTGGTCTAAAGCACCTGGTCTTGGAAGTGAGTTTCTGAAACCTATTGCTCGTCCCTTGAAGGAGTTACATAATCTAACTTTTGTTGGAGACATTCTGAACCATAAACATTTGGATACCCCTGTCTCCCCTTTGTCACCCCTTCATGCGACCTTGGACAATTTTTTTCCTGATTCCTAAGTTTCAACCAATAGTTATCAAGTGTCCCAATTTCACGCCTCTTCCGCCTCTGATACCCCTGGACCTAAATTAGACCTCGGAATTTTCTCCCATCATTCCTAACACTATAGTTCACATTCAGAACCACAGTCCTCCTAACAACTACCTTGTTGAGAAAATTATTCCGAAGACAACTAGACCTGACTTTGAAAAATAAAATCTTGTTTGGGCATCCTTAGATAATGATGTTGATGTAGAAACCATAAGTGATAATTCATCTGATTAGTGTGTTTCGAACTCTTAAGTGATTTCTAAAACCACCTTAGTTCCAACTAAACCCAAGTTTAACAACCCATCCGTTGGCCAAACTTCCAAGTCAACATCTGACTCCAGGAAGAAACCTTCATTGAATAGAAAAGATGTCGTTGATCCTAAGATAGAAGCCAAAAAAGCACTCAAAAAGGAAATTAGTTCAAGACAAAATTCAAGGTTCATTGAGAATTCCAAAAAGAAAGTATCTCTGACTATAAGCCTAACCACTAGGAATCGTAAAACATTTGCACCTGTTACGATTCTTAAAAGGCCATCCGTCCTTCCTAATCCCATTGATCAAAACAAAGTTGTCAGTGTCACTCTGAAAAAGACTGTTGATACCCACCCCATAAGAAATAACTCTCCTCAGACTGTTTCCTCTGTTTTCATTGCTAAATCAGATGGTACAATTTTTAAACCTCAACAACTTTCAAATCTAAGTGCACCATCAAAAATATTAAACAAAGAACGCTTGGTTAAAAACACTATCACTCAAACATTTTCAAAGAATTTAAAACAAAATTTTGAGTGGAGAACCAAGAGTGTTGAAAAAGATTTTGCAACTTCAAGCAACATTGTGATTCCTACAGCTCCAAAAACAGTTTGTCCGATAAAAGTTGTTCCAAAACAACTTGTCGTTGAATATGATTTTTGGATCAACGAAAAGATCTTGGCATTTTTCTTCTTTCCCAAAGGATCACGAAGCAAGCCTTCTGAGACTCATATTGCTCGAAAGTCACTACCAAAATCCAAAGCTTGTGCCCAAGTCCCAAAACCTAACTCGGAGCCTAAAAACTCCAAACTACACTAAATTATGTAGGCACTCTGTGCTTCGGAACAAGATATGATATGGTATATTGATAGTGCTTGTTCCATGCACATGACAAGGCAGAAAGACTTTTTGTGTGATCTGAAACTTTCACCAAATGTTAGCTATGTGACGTATGGCAACAACTCCAACTCTCAAATATGAATTTATGGAGTCCTCATCAATAGAAACTTCTATGTATCAAATGTGGCATATATATCAAACGTGGCATATGTAACTGACCTGAAGCATAATCTAATCAGTGTGGCTCAACTTACTAATGCAAATCGTCGAGTTGAATTATGCAAGAAACACAACTATGTCATGTCCAAAGACCGGAAAGAATGTCTGATCCATTCAAATAGCAACAAGAACATGTATCCTCTTGAAATCAACATGATCGTTGGAAGGCCTCAACTCTCTCTTCTCTCTAAGGCAGTTCCTAATGCCAGCTGGTTATGGCATCGAAAGCTCACTCATCTTAAATTTCGATATATGAACGATCTTGTTTCCAGTGAAATGGTCAGAGGTTTTCCTTTCCTCAAGTTCGAAAATATGTGTTGCCTGTAAGTGTGGGAAGAATTCGAAGAAAGTTCATTCTATCATCATTGAAAAATCGATCTCGGAACCATTAGAACTGCTTCATATTGATCTATGTGGACCCTCCACTGTAGAAAGTCTACTTCATAAGAAATACATTCTTGTGATTGTGGATGATTTTACAAGGTTCGCCTAGATTTTCCTCCTTGGGCTCAAGTCAGAAACTGCCTCTGAACTTGTTACCTACATTAAGGGTATTGAAGTTCTAGTGAAACTGCCTATTCGTCGAATCTGAAGTTATAATGGCTCAGAGTTTACCAATGTTATCATTGAGATATTGAAATCCGAGAAAGGAATTGACCATAATTTCTCTGCTCCTTACACCCCTCAACAAAATGGTGTAGTCGAAAGACACAACAGAATTTTAGTTGAAGTTGCTCGATCGATGCTTAATTTTGCAAATCTTCCACTTTATCTCTAAGCCGAAGTTGTATCAACTGCATGCTTTACTCAAAATCGTAGCATCATCAATTGACGCCTTAATATGACATCGTACAAATCCATTAATGGTCGTAAGCCTAGTATCTCCTTCCTGCATATCTTTGGTTTTCGATGCTTTATAATGAAGAATCGTGATCAGCTCACAAAATTTCAACCCAAAGCCAATGAAGAAAATTTTCTTCGATACTCAGCAAAGTCAAAAGCTTACCAAGTTATGAATCGTTGAACTCGTATTCTTGAAGAAAGCTTTGATGTCACCTTTGATGACAACTACATTCATAATTCTAGCCCAACCCATGTCGCAACTCACATCATGGAGTCTGATGCTCCATCGCCAGAATGTCCAATCCTCAAATAATTCATGAAGTCTATTTTGAAACCTTGTTTTGACAATCAGAAATAGATCTTGATTCGGAAACTCGATCTTGACAATCCTCATCTGTTATAGCTCCTATCTCACAAAATATTTCTGGTCTGACTCCCACATTTCCTCCATTTGATTTCGAACCAATTCAAAATACTCAGGTTGAGGGGGAGAATGGTTTTCCCTCTCTTCAATCAAATGTTGAAGGATTCTAAGATGCAGCGGATCAATTTGTTGAATTCGATCCTATTCCGAATGACAACAATGATAACGTCAACTTCTTTTACTTTCCAGACGAAAATGATGTTGATATCTCTGATTAAGAAGTTCAGGGGGAGCATCATCCTCAAATTCAAGTTTTTCAGGGAGAGCAACACAACCCCATCATTGATGTCAGATCATCTGCAAAAGAGCTTCCGAGACTACACATCTGGACCAAGGATCATCCTCCAAACCAAGTCATTAGAAATCTAAAAGCTGGTATTAAAACTCGCAATGCCACTAACTGTTGGATATAGTGTCTAAGTCCATAACTATATTTGGTATGTATTTGACCCGACCCGACATGGTCCATTTGGGTTGCACTTCACCCGAACATTTTATGGATAATCTTTTGAGAATAGTACAAGTTATGATTTATTAATATATTATAAGTACTAATATATTAATATAAGATAATATTATTTAATTAGTATTGATCTATAATTAATCTTGGATTAATTTAGAGATCAAAAGTATTACTAATTAAATATGGCTTCTATATTTATATAGTGTGGGCTAATGCTTATTTGGAATGGGCTAGGCTTGCATGGAAAGTCCATGGATACTCCATGGAGCTTTAACCCATGGATCTCATGGAAATGAAGAGACATGGGTATTAGGGTTTACATGGATGTAACCCTAATCCACCACAATATATAAAGGAGACTTTGGTTCTTGAAATCACACTAGTTGAAGTGAGTAAAACAAGAGGGCCGATTTCAAGATAGTGGTGACTATTCTCTCAAAGTTCCAAGTTTGTGGTGATTTGTGATTTCCATTTGAGGCATCCACACTATTGGTGCTAGGCTCTAAAACTCCAAGCAATCAACTACAACTACAAGGTAAGTATTTCTACTAGCTTTATTTGATTCATGTTCCCCATGCCATGCTAGTTAGGATATGAACCTTGGAAAAATAATTATTTGCATGTATCTTACACAAACATAGATCCAAGGTTTATTAGGGTTGCATGTACACTTAGGAAGTGTTAGAATGCTCAAAACCCATCAGTGGTATCAGAGCCTAGGCTTGTTTGTTTGATACTTGATGCAAAATATTGGAAAAAGTCGAAAAACTTGATGTCTGCCTGATGAACTCGCCGAGTCATGGGGGGGGGGGGGGGGGGGAATCGCCGAGTTCATGTGTATCTTCATCCTACTCGGTGATGCAGCGCAAAAAAACAACACAAAGATAACCAAGAATGAACCTGTTGATTCTAAAAGAATAGCCAGGACAATCTCTTCAAAACCACGTTGATTCTACGAATACCGTGGGATTGGCTTCAAAATCTGGGTTAACACACAGAATTTGGGAGAAAATCGAAAGTTCATAAAATTGATGATTGACCATCCAAATTACATCAAAAACAGTTAAATAAGAAGCAGAAATTAAAATGAAACCCTAAAAGTCCATGGGCCAAATACAAACCCAAAAACAAAACCCAAAAATTAAGGAAAAATAACAAAAATTGCTCATAACTCCATTTAGAAAGCGATTTATGGACTCAAAAATGGGTAAGTCCCCTTCGGGGACTTATCTAGACGTGCTCCTTGCTCCAAGCTTCGATTTGACTGGTCGTAGGCCCAAAACGGAGATTCGTAGCCAAAGTTATGGCCATTTTCGTGAAGCCCCTTTAGTCACACGATCGTGGGCCTCTAGGAACGCAAGGGCCCGATCCTCCACACTAGGGCCCGCATCACTCGGCAAGTAGGTTTGTGCACTCGATGAGTAGGAGCCACAGAATGCAGATTTTCGACTTTTGCTGCTGGAAATGGACTAGAAACATTATCCTAAACTGTTTTGGTGTTATAAAACTTGTTTTAGATGGTGTAATGTTTATGCTAATCCATTTACAATGGCTATAATCAAAAATTACAAGATTTATGAGTAATTTATGATTCTTGAAATGTTCATATTCATGTTCTTGAACTTATGAAGATTAGATGATCATAGGAATTGTTTGTAACCTACTTGGTAGTTTAATTCTTGATCATAATGTGTTTTAATGGAGTCCATAACTTGTCCTCAAGTTATGGAAAACCAAGATTCACACTTGAATTAAAACCATTAAAAGAACACAAGAGTTAGAAAAATGAAGAGTCTTCATTTTTATTACTCTATTTAACTCATAAGTTACAAGAAATGAAAAGTTTTGAAAGTTTACAAAACTTGCCCTCAAGTTTTGGAACAAGTAAAGTCATATTAAAAACTTTAGTTCCAACCCTTAGAATTTTAAAAGTTAAAATTCAACCCTTATACTTATAATATTATAAATTAATAATATATATATATATATATATATATATATATATATATATATATATATATATATATATATATATATATATATATATATATATATATATATATATATATATATGATCAAAGTCATCTTACCGCTAGTACGCCTCATTCACAAAGCTAGTCTATAAGGTTGGTATAAGGTTGTTGCCTATAAAATGGCAACTTAATGGGTGTCCACTCTCACCCACCGCTTGCTTGACTGGTGGAGGGTCGTTAGCCGAACGGGTAGGACAAGGACTTATAAATTCTCATTAAAAGTATAATGATAATTATAAAGTAACTAAATGTTTTATTAAATTCTCAATCTTAGTTACTTTAGGAAAAATGTGAATAAGGTGCTAATCTATGGAATTACACTTTACACTTTGTTTAAGTCGTTAGTGGGGCGTGTGTGGTTAACCGGCACACTAACTTGAACTTAACAAGGTAGGTGAAGGGTGACTTAATGTTTATCATAGTATCGATGGAGCATGTGTGGTTAACCGGCACATCGATTGAGGGGTAGTACATTAAGGGTACCAAGTAATTTGCATGGTTACTTCACACCTTGTTTTGTGATCCTCGACATCCCAGTCACAAAACCTGAAGGGCACACTCGAGATTGAAACATGCCATTGTAGAAAGTTCAATGAATCTGAAAGAATCTAGGAGTTTCTAAACCAATTAAAACCTAATTAAAATTTCGTTTTTCATGGTGGAAATTGGTGAATCGTCATTCACCTACCTTCAAATATCTTATAGCTTAGATTACGACATCCCTCTTCTAAGTTATATGTATATTGTGTTGGGTCCTAGCCTTAATACTACATTTGGGTGTTTTATTAAGGACTATCTCTAAATCTAATCTAAATCTATTCCCTCTTCTTTTCAGATGTCTTCCAATAACAATGCTTCAGGCTCTAACCCTACTAGCTCTTTCTCTCTCATGAATCTTTGTGGGAGAGTCATCTTCGATGGATCCAACTTTACTGATTGGATCAGGAACATCAGGATGGTCACTCGGTATGAGAACAAAGAATATGTTCTTGACAAGGAGCTAAAGGTACCCGATCCAATTGCTACTCCTGAAGAGCTTGTTGAATATGAGGTACATGAAAGGGATGCTACAAAAGTAGCATGCATCATGATGGCCACCATGACAGCCGAGCTCCAAAAGTCCTATGAGGACCATTATCCTTTTGAGATGCACCAGGACTTGATGGACCGTTACCATCAGAGTGCTCGTCAAGATCGATATGAAATAATCTCCTCCATGATAACAACCCGAATGAAGGATGGTGAACCCATCACGGGCCACATGCAGAAAATGCAAAGGTATGTGGACTGTTTATTGACGCTGAATGTGAACTTCCCCGGGGAGTTAGCAATAGACATCATTTTGCACTCCTTACCATCGTGTTATGATCAATTCCACATGACATATCACATGAACAAGGAAGAAGTCACCCTCAGTAAACTTCAGGGACTCTTGAAGACCGCGGAAAGTGGTCTAAAGGGTAAGTCGGTTGTTATTACTCCTACTCCTACTCCTACTGCGGACAATGTCTTGGCAATTAGGCATGGCAAAGAGAAGAAGAGAAAGAACCCTTCTAAAGGTACTAAGGGTCTTCATCTTCAAGCAAAAC
Organism: Lactuca serriola; assembly: GCF_051521515.1. Lineage (NCBI taxonomy): Eukaryota > Viridiplantae > Streptophyta > Magnoliopsida > Asterales > Asteraceae > Lactuca > Lactuca serriola. Next base: position 202,982,300 of record NC_136409.1, read on the forward strand.
CAAGAAAGGTTCTGTCACTCCTTCTGCTAACCCTAATGAGGCTGAATGTTTCTATTGTCATGAAAAGTCGCACTGGAAGCGAAACTGCCCAAAGTACCAGCAAGATGTGAAGGATGGGAAAGTAAAACCCAACCATGCAGGTATATACACTATACTGTCTAATAACTCACCTCATTCTAAGTCTTGGGTCCTTGATACCGGTTGTGGTATTCACATATGTTGTGATTTATAGGGACTAAGAAGAAGTGAGAATGTGGAGCAGGGAAAGATAAACTTGATCATGGGAGACAAGAAAACATCACATGTCACCAAGATAGGAGTTTATTCCTTAGTGCTAAATAGTGGGTTTACATAGATTTGAATAAGTGTTATTATTCGCCAGAAATGGCAAGAAATGTGATTTCCTATCATGCATTGTGTAAACAAGGTTTTACCTTTTATTTTGATAATAATAATGGTAGTATTGATGCTTTCCTTAATAATGTTCATTATTTTAAAGCATTACCTTGTGATGGCATGTATGAAACTGTATCTATTGTATATAATCTAGGAAATAATGTATTGTATATTGACTCTTCCACTAGCTTAGATAAAGCATCTTTATGGCATTGTCGTCTTGGACATGTAAGCAAGAAACGCATAGGCCAACTCCAAAAGGATAGAGTCTTGGAGTCATTTGACCTAAAGTCAGATGATAGTTGTGAATTTTGTTTTCTTGGTAAAATGACAAAGTCACCTTTTATTGGCACTTATGCTAAGGGTGAAGGTTTGTTGGACCTCATACACACAGATGTGTGTGGACCCTTCAAAACCGCCACAAGAGATGCTAATCGGTTTTATGTGACTTTTACTGATGATTTTAGTAGATATGGATATGTCCACTTAATCAAGCATAACTCAGAAACCTTTGAGAAATTTAAAGAGTTTAAGCAATAAGTGGAGAATCAGTTAGGCAGGAACATTAAGATGCTTCGATCCGATCGAGGTGGTGAGTATCTTAGTACTAAGTTCCTTGACTATCTTAAGGAATGTGGGATTATCTCACAATTGACACCTCCTAGGACACCACAGTTGAATGGTGTAGCTGAGAGGCGCAATCAGACCTTGTTGGACATGGTTTGTTCCATGATAAGTCAAGCTTCGCTACCAATCACATTTTGGGGGTATGTCTTAGAGACTGCCACCCATATCCTTAATCTAGTCCCTACAAAGAAGTTTGCCAAAACACCTCACGAGATGTGGACTGGAAAAGTTCCCAATCTAGACCACATCAAGATTTGGGGTTGTGAGGCTTTCGTGAGACGCGAGACTCATGATAAGCTCGAACCCCGAAGCGAAAGGTGTATTTTCATCGGCTATCCACAGAAATCCTTTGGCTACATCTTCTACAGACCCAGTGATAATGTGGTCTTTGTAGCAAGAAGAGGATTCTTTTGAGAGATAGAATTCAAGAGTACAGAGACATTGGGAGGCAAATTGACCTTGAGGAACTTCAAGAGTCAAGTGATGAAGGAACCTTAAACCCTAGCCCTCAACCTGAGGAGGAAACTCCTATTGATCCAACAGAAGAATCTATACCTCTGAGGCGTTCCACCAGAGTTAGGAATGCACCTGAGCATTATTATGGTTTCCATATTACTGCAGAAGGTGAGACACTTATCAGTGATAACACACTGGTAAATCTGCATGAGCCTAACAGCTACACGGAAGCCATGGCAGGCCCTGAGGCTGCTAAATGGAAAGAGGCTATGGATAGCGAGATACAGTCCATGTATGACAATCAAGTTTGGAACTTGGTTGACAATGTACCTAATCGTCAGGTAGTTGGGTGCAAATGGATGTTCAAGAAGAAGACCGACATGGATGGTAATGTACACACTTATAAGGCACGACTGGTTGCAAAGGGTTATTCTCAAACTCCGGGAGTTGATTATGATGAGACCTTTTCACCAGTGGCCAAGATTAAGTCTATTAGGGCTCTGTTAGCCATTGCTGCATTTCATGACTATGAAATATGGATTGAAATAGGCACCTCGCAGATGGAATCTTTGCTTTGATGAGAAAGTCAAGGAATTTGGCTTTTCAAGGAGTGAAGATGAATCTTGTGTCTATATCAAGGCTAGTGGGAGCATAGTCAGCTTTTTGGTACTATATGTGGATGACATACTACTCATAGGAAATGACATGCCAACCCTGCAGGAAGTAAAGTCCTGGCTTGGGAAGTGTTTCGCTATGAAGGACCTTAGTGGAGCTGCCTATATCCTAGGGATAAGGATTTTTAGAAACAGGAGTAAAAGACTAATTTGACTTAGTCAAAGCACCTATGTGGACAAAGTGTTAAAAAGATTCAACATGCATAACTCCAAGAAAGGTGAATTACCCATTTAGAGTAACTCCAGATTGAGTAAGACACAAAGCCCTAGTACTGAGGTTGAGATAGCATAAATGAGTCGACTACCTTATACTTCAGCTATAGGATCGATTATGTATGCTATGACGTGTACTCGACCTGATGTAGACTTTGCCTTGAGCATGGTTAGCAGGTATCAGGGGAACCCTGGCAAGGCACACTGGACTGCGGTAAAGAATATCCTCAAGTACCTATGAAGGACTAAGGACTGGGTCCTTACCCTTGGTGGGAGTGATGACTTGAGAGTTGTAGGGTACAGTGATGCTAGATTTCAGACTGATGGGGATAATTTCCGCTCTCAGTCGGGCTGGGTCTTTACCCTAAACGGAGGGGCAATTACTTGGAAAAGTTCCAAGCAGGAGACAGTGGCTAATTCCACTTTTGAATCAGAGTATATAGCATCAAGCGAGGTAGCAAAGGAGGCTATATGGATAAAGAACTTCATCGGAGACCTTGGAGTTGTACCAGCTATAAAGGAACCAATGGAGATTTTCTGTGACAGCAATAGTGTGGTTGCCTTAGCCAAGGAACCAAGAGATCTGGGAGATCCAGACACATTGACAGAAAATATCACTTCATTAGACATCGAATAGAAGAAGGAATCCTCGTGGCAAAGAGGGTATCATCGGATGAGAACCCAACAGATCCCCTCACGAAGGGACTGACTCGGGCTAAGCATCTCCAGCATGCTCGGAGCATAGGGCTGAAGGATGATATTAGTTTTAGTAGTTAGATAATCTCGAAATTTGTAAAGTGTAATTGACATTAGATGATGAATAAAAGGTGTTTTGTTTATGAGCAAAGTGTTGCTATCTCTTGTCGATCGTTTACTATATTTCTTTTGCATGTTTTGACTTCCAGAATAATTATGTTTGGTATATCATATTATTCAAACCTCCACAGTCGGTCATATGTCGGAAGTAGGTATGAATAAAGATTGTCATGATTGGTTGCAGAGGTCTAAGGTGTTGGACATGGCTACAACAATCATGAGTGCTCATAAGTTCTGAGCATTGGACTCAACCCATGCTCACTGGAATCACTTCATGGAATTTATCTCGAGTGATCATGAGACGGTAATATCATATAAGTCTTCAAACCTAGAGATATGATTTGTTACTTACGAGTTGGTTATGCATTTATTGTACGAAAATGCATTGGTAACTCGATGTTATAAAACGTGCCTTGGTGTATAATTCAATGAGTGGTAGAACAAACATATGAGTCGAAGTTTATCTGTTCCTTCTAGGATTTGAAGCGATATCTGGGCCCCTCGATGATTTTGTTTTGACCTATGTACCGGGCCCGGTCAGAACTAAATTGATGTGTTCAGTTAAGTTCTATGTCAAACAAATCGGAAATCGGGAAACAAATGCTAGACAATAAGTAAGACCATGTTCCATGTATTTGTCCGGTTGATATCTAGAACAGAGGATTATATGATCACTTATCTAAAATGGTGCGTTCTAGTTCAACAGAGTTTAAAGAGCTACGATTTCTGATCGGTTCCTGAAGTCATACTTGCAACTATAGTTATTAGACTTATCCAAGTGGGAGACTGTTGGATATAGTGTCTAAGTCCATAACTGTATTTTGTATGTATTTGACCCGACCCGACATGGTCCATTTGGGTTGCACTTCAACCAAACATTTTATGGATAATCTTTTGAGAATAGTACAAGTTATGATTTATTAATATATTATAAGTACTAATATATTAATATAAGATCATATTATTTAATTAGTATTGATCTATAATAAATCTAGGATTAATTTAGAGATCAAAAGTATTACTAATTAAATATGGGCTTCTATATTTATATAGTGTGGGCAAATGCTTATTTGGAATAGGCTAGGCTTGCATGGAAAGTCCATGGATACTCCATGGAGTTTTAACCCATGGATCTCATGGAAATTAAGAGACATGGGTATTAGGGTTACATGGATGTAACCCTAATCCACCACACTATATAAAGGAGACTTTGGTTCTTGAAATCAAATACAAATACAAGGTAAGTATTTGAGGTGAGTAAAGAAAGAGGGCCGATTTCAAGATAGTGGTGACTATTCTCTCAAAGTTCCAAGTTTGTGGTGATTTGTGATTTCCATTTGAGGCATCCACACTATTGGTGCTAGGCTCTAAAACTCCAAGCAATCAAATACAACTACAAGGTAAGTATTTCTACTAGCTTTATTTGATTCATGTTCCCCATGCCATGCTAGTTAGGATATGAACCTTGGAAAAATAATTATTTGCATGTATCTTAGACAAACATAGATCCAAGGTTTATTAGGGTTGCATGTACACTTAGGAAGTGTTAGAATGCTCAAAACCCATCACTAACATCCAAAATGAGTGTCATTTCTCGACATTTATCTAAATGGTTGAACCAAAATCCATCAAGGAAGAACTTGAACATGTTGGCTGGATTACAACCATGCAAGAAGAGTTGGTAGAATTTGACAGAAATAAAGTGTGGACTCTCGTTCCTCTTCCTCGAGATCATCCCATTGTAGGTACGAGATGGGTGTTCTGAAACAAACTAGAAGATGAAGGAGTTAACATTCGAAACAAAGATGGATTGGCGGCCAAAGGATTCACACGGATTGAAGGATTTGATTATCACGAGACCTTTGCTCCTGTTCCCGTCTTGAAGCCATCAGAATCTTTCTTGCTTATGCAGCTCATAAAGGATTTAAAATTTACCAAATGGACGTTAAGAGTGCTTTTCTTAATGATGAACTTGATACCGAAGTGTATCTTCAGCAGCCTCCCGGTTTTGTCAATCCTTCTTATCCGAACTATTGCTACAAAATCCGAAAAGTTGTTTACGACCTCAAGTAAGCTCCTCGCGACTCTCACCGATTTTCTCAAGCGTTCTGGTTTTCAAAGAGGAATTCTCGATCCTACCATGTTCTGAGGATAAAATGAAAAACATCTCATGCTGGTTCAAATCTATGTTGACGATATCATTTTTGGATCCACGGATTCATCAATGGCTGCTGATTTTACCAAGTTAATGGTTAGCCGATTCCAAATGAGCATGAATCATGAACTAAGTTTCTTCCTAGGTCCTCAAGTAAAACAGACCAACAGAGGAATCTTTAATCACCAAGAAAACTACATTTCCGAACTTCTCAAAAAATATTCGATGGACACTTGTGCCTCTGCATAGGTACCTATGGGTTTCGGACACAAGATCTTCTCGGATCCATCTAGTTGTGTTGTTGATGAAAAGAAGTATAGAGGAGTGATTAGGTCGTTCCTCTACCTAACAGCAAGTCGTCCAGACATCATGTTCTCCACATGTTTGTGTGCCAGATTTCAAGTTAATCCAAAGATGTCTCAAATTTTGGCTGTTAAGCAAATATTCTGATATCTCAAAGGTACAAAGAGTCTCGGAATCTGGTACCCATAAAATGAGAGTTTCCTTCTACAATCATATTCTGATTGGAACTATGGTGGTCTTCAGTTGGACAGAAAAAGCACTTCTGGTGGCTGTCAATTTTTGGGTGGAAGATTTGTTAGCTGGTCATCTAAGAAGCAGGTCGGCATTTCACTGTCAATAGCCGAAGCGGAATACACTCCTGCTACTAGTTGCACCTCTCAAGTTCTTTTGATGAAATCTCAGCTCATGGATTATGGTTACCGGTTTCAACAAATTCTCATCTATTATGATTCACATAGTGCCATTGCGATTTCACACAATCCAATTCATCACTCAATGACGAAGCACATCAATATACGGTACCATTTCATTAAAGATCATGTTTTAAAAGGAAACATTGAGGTTATTTTTGTTCCATCTGATGATGAAATTGTTGATGTCTTTACTAAGGCATTAGACGAAACCATATTCAACGATTTTTTGAAACAAAAAGGGTATGATGTTGCCTGATCCTCAATTCTTTTAAGAGGCTTGCACTCTCTGATGTTATCATCAGAAAGTGAAATTATTCCGAAGTAAAATTATTTTTCATCTCGGAATTGTATCCTATCGGAATAAATAGGATCGTTTTACATGTCCTTTTATCTAACCTCTTCTTCTACTCATATGTTGTACAGCTTACCCAATATTTGGAAGTTCACGACCAATATAGTCACATTGGTATTTTGTTTGATGTCATCTCGAAATTTGTATCATCAAGTGTGTTATGAAGCTCATCTCCGAATTCAATTCCGAAATGGTAATGTGATTTCGTCTCTTACCCTGTCCGAGATCAGTTCCTTCTCGTCTCGGAACTTCAAAATCTATTTAAATATGTCCTCTAAGATCTTCCTTCCTTTTACCTCTGATATTCAACTTGAGTCTGTGCAATATCGGACCCTATATCATGTATAAGTTATTTTTTCATCTCGGAAGTATCTAATGACAATCCATCTCAGAACTCTCATGCTTCGAGATCACATTGTAAATCCTTCTCGGAACTTTTGTCCTTCGAGATCCATTTGTCAAATCATCTCAGAACTTTCTGGCTCCGAGATCATTCACTTGAAAAGAAGTTCAAAAGTTTTGTTGTCATTATCTGTGAAACGTTTTCTTAATAATTTAAACGGTTATATTTTTTTAATGATGATTATCCTTTAATCCTAGAAAATCGCACCTTTTGCACACGTCTCCGTAAAGTAAACATAATGTCAATCAAATGACGGTTTCCATTTTCCACGTCCTGCCATAGTATTCTTTTGTCCTTGCAGGTCAACTCATTCTAAATGTGGCAACACATTTAATGCGGTCCATATCCATATCTGGATATCATCATTACGCTTTTCAACCTGACCCACTTCTATCAAACCTATAAAAAGCTTTCAAAAACCCATTTGTCACTCTACGCTCTCTAAAAACTCATCCCTTTCTCTCTACAAGAAAAGTGTTCTTCGAGCTCTCATAACCTGCAATAATGGCATCTTCACAATCTGCTCCCAAAGTCATCAAAACCCCTCCCAAGAAGAAATCCTCCAAAAGATACGCCTCATCATCCTCAACTGAACTGTTTCTTCATGATATTACACAACTCTTCTCCTTGGATCCCATGGACTATGACGAGTCCGTCTGGATTATGATCAAGTTTATAGTTCGCAGTCCCATCTTAGAACGACTCACCAAAATCCCTCACCCACCCATTCCACTTCGTCTTCTTCACACTGCCTTTGAAAGAATCAAGATTGATAACAGGGTTCTTTAGACTAAGATCAATGGTGATCGTATCGTACCAGTTCACAAGAAAACTTTCGAAAGGCTATTGGGATTCTAGAAAACCCTAACAGTTTCAAGGTTCAAGAACCATCATTTGAAGGGTTTCAGACGCTCCTCACTCACATTGGGTATGAAGAAGAGTTCAAAGCAAAGAAATTCAAGAAATTTGCAGTTCCTGGGTTGTAGACAGTCCTTATGCACTTAATCCTTAGAGGTATTTCTGGGAAACATTGAGGCACAAACATAATGAGCAAGGATTGGCTCTACGTCATCTACAACATCTTTTCGGGGAAGACAAACGTTGTCGATCTAACGGAAGTCTTGTGGAAAGACTTTCGGAAGTTTGTTGTCAAACGAAAGCCTCAAGAGTTATCAAGTCCGAGATTCTAGGCTCTGACCATCCAATAACTATATCAAGAGAGGCAAGAACCAATTCTAGTTGACACAATTCCAAAAGAGGTATTTCTATCCTTCAAAACTATTCAGACTTATTGCCTCCCGAACTAGGAATCTTTCGAGCCAATTCATAGATTACATGAACACTTGTTGGCCACTCTGCCATCCGAGTCCCCTTATTTGAAACAACATTTAGAGACTTCGATTGTGTATAGCCTACACAGTCTGTCCCTGTCTTTGTTGAGCCCACCTCGGATGTGGCCAATCCAGTCTCAACTAGTGGAAAGAAAAAGAAGGTTTCCAGAAGAAAGACCTCTCCCTCAAAACCTAAGGCCAAAAACAGAGCCAAAGTCGACACTTCCTCTCAAAAGGAATCTATCCATGACATTCCGACTGGCTCTAGTCATCCTCTAACCCCACATTCCCACTCATCTGAAGTACCCTCTGGAGTTTCAAAAACAAATGCACATACTCATGAGGAGTCTCCACATAATCCACCCTCACATTCCCAACAAGGTGATGCCGGTGTTGAACAAAGTTCCTTGCACCCCCTACAACACACCCATGAGTCATCTTGGATATCCCTCTTTCTTCTTTCACACAAGCACGATTTGAGAACCTTGTCTCGGATCCTAAGCATTATGAAGCGGGAGTTGTCCCTCCTACCTCGGATGACACAACTGGTCTAATACCTGGCGAAGGTAAAGGAAGACCAGGTACTGACGATCCAGATTCGTTACACTTTTTCAGCAGGGCTTATTCGAGGCATCCAGATCTCACCAAATCACAATTTGAAGCAACTCTTGTTTCCATGAGGAACAGAGCCATTCACAGCAACCTACCATTTATTTCTCCATCTGATGATATTTGTGATCAAGAGTTTGCATCTAGAGAGACCCTCAATGACAACATCATCTTTGACAACCCTCCGAAGTCTCCCCACCATGATGCACTCTACCCTGATCCTAATGAGGAACACTCGTCCGAATTCATGTTCGATGACAACAATGCTTCCATTGCTGCTCCTTCTGTTCGCTCATCTATACACCTTTTTCAGAAACCATCTTCCTCCCGGCTAGCTTATGACATCGGACTCTCATCATCCTCATCCAAACCAGTTGATGAAGAAATTAATATTCATGTTCAGGCTCACAACACTCTTCAAGGAAAAACTAAAACCAATCCTTCCAAGGATGATCAAGCAATAACTACCAACAAACCTGGCCCTTTTGAACCACCTGTAAATCAAGAGGATGATAAAGCCCAGACTATGAGTTCCTCTTCGGACGCAGGATCATCATTAGGAAATTATGCTGACCCCTTTGCCCTGTTGGAAATTTGAGACAATGTATCTGTTGCAGTATCTAGGATTGAATCGTTGGACAAGCCTATTGCCCAGCTTGACTCCAAAATTGATGCAAAAGTGTCAGGTCTTAACACTAATTTGGATGCAATTCTCCAATCTCTCTTGGACGTGAACAAGCAAGGGGCCTCAAATGAAGATAGAGCTCAATAGTTGGATCAACTCATCTCCCTCCGTATCAAGCACACAATCAAGGAGGTCGAGCAGAAATATAATACAAGTCTTGATCATTATCTTTACACCATAACCATCATGTTGGAAATACACGATGACATGATCAGTGCCACCAACGAGCTGATCAAATAGACGCATGTCAGGCATGAGAAAAGGATTCAAAGGATGGAGAAGGAGATAAAGAAGAAAGACAAGATGAATCTTATTATGCAAAAAGTTCTCATCAAACTCCTCAGGGCCAACTGGAACATTGTGGACGTTCCGAACCATAAGTTCGATGAAATGTTGTCCATTCTTGCATCTTTATTTGACCATCTCAATGTTCTAGTTCCAACTACTGAAGCCTATGATGCCCTTACCTTGTAGATGAACACCGGATTTTGGAAGGTGTTTAATCGTCTCTTGTAATTTCAACACTCTGCATTGCTTGCCTCGGTTGACAGACCATCTGATGCAAGAAGGGGAGAAGGCCCAAGCAATAGAGATCATTCTTTCTCCTGGAAGCCTGCCTCAGAGTTCAAAGTCCGAGATAAGTCTGATGGTGAATCTGTTCAGATTGTTTCTACAGGTACTCCATCCATCGATGATGATGATGATGATGATGATGATGATGACAAGTATACCACCAATGCAGTGATAGGAATTCAAACTCCAAGAAAGTTCCTAACCAAAATTCATTCCGAGGAAGAGCAGAGGATATGGTCTGTTGTATCATGGCCATCATCCATAGCTGACGTACTTCAAAGAAGTCGTGAAATGAATAAGGCAAAAACGAAGCTGACCATTGATGCTTTCTGAGCCACCCAGTCAATGTTGCCTCCAGTTCCCTCGCCGAAAATTGCTCCAGTTGATGAAGGTTATCCACTCCAGAAACCTGGTAACATTCCTAAAGAGCAACTGATTCCTCCTACTCCTGAATTCATCATTTATGAAAACATGCAGCACGTCATCTCGGTCCTCACCAAGCAACAAGACAAGGGCAAAAAGCCCATCTCGGAATTCACAAGCTCCAATCCATTCACTAAAAAGTCTGAAGGTTGGTCCCAAGCTCAGATCACTCAAGCTCTTGAAGAGAGAATCCTAATTCAAGCTCTAAAAGACAACCCCAATATGATGTTAGGGCTTTCCCCACTCTGCAGAGATCGAATAATTCATGATCTGGACATTGTTCCTTTCATGTATTATAACCTCCCAACCCATGATTTAGACCAACTTGATCTTTCTATCTCTCCCTACGACAAGTTCTATATCAATTTTGGTCCTCTCCACCCAGAAGATGATCCTTAAGTGATCATTAGAACTATAAGAGAACGTTTGAAGACCTTCTACTCCTTGAACGATCATCCCCAAAAAGAAGTGTGGTATCGGAAGAGAATTACCAAAATTTATGGGTTCGGAAGGATGGTACTGACTAAGTTTGATTTGGATTTCCTCTTACATCGCTTCTATGTGTATAAAAACAAGACAACACAGCTCACAATCACAGACGCCGACTTCCCAACCATCAACCCTACTGACATCCTAACCATTGTTGCTCATTTTTGAACGCGTCAAGACAGTCAGATGAGCATGGCTGCATACAGCTCTACAACAATTTACTTAAATGATTATGTCGTTGAGTTTGGTAGATGCGACTTCAAATTGGCTCACTTTTTCGAAATTGAAAATTTCTTGGCGAAGATTCACTATAAACTGCCAGAAGTTGAAATCTTGGCAGAAGGGCCAATTGATGAACTGGTGTTGGGCTGCGTCTACCTTCAAAAGAAGACAAAAAAAAAAGGAATTCTTTTGAGTCCTAGATAAGCATCTCGTCCCCACAAAATCTCTTCAAAAGTTCATCAAAAATGAAGCTAAGTCTGATGCCCCCGAGCATGTGAAGTCCACGTTTATAAGTCAACTTCAATGGTATCTTGAAGTCCGAGATTGGTTGTTCAGAGCCCATGTGCTCATCCAAGAGGATACCAACTAGCTGACTAGATTGCTAAATTCACTTAGAGGGAGATTTTTAGAACATGAAAGTGAACCTCTATCAATCAAAAGTATTGAAGATCTGAATTTAGCAAGTTCCAAAGTAGAGATGGAGTCCGAAGTGAAGATCATTCTGATATGGAGCAAAGATTCGAGATTGATAGTTTGTTTATGCATTTATTATTTTTTGTCTTTTATGTGATGTAACATTTCATAGGACTTAGCCTTTTTATCAATTAGATAATCAGTTGTCAGAAGATGTTTATTATCCAGTCCTACGAATGTTTGGTAGTTAGTACGATGTATCTCCTTTTCCTATATAAGTAGTGTGTTTAATGACAAGAAATACACAAATTGTTCCTCTAAAGATAGAAAATAATCCTCTTAAATCTCTTTCACTTTTCTCTCAAGTCTAAATCCTTCACAACATTCTTCTTATTCATTTATTGTCTTTACATTGATTATACTTATAGTTTCTTCATTTAATACTTTTGTACCTTGTTGAATCTTTTCTTCAAGTCTCAAATGGTATTACCAGGCTTAACCGGAACATCAATTAAGAGTAGACATTGATCTTTAAGATTAACTCAAGGTTTGAATTTTCAAACCTTTTCCTTGCGCATTGATTCTTGTACTCACAATGAGGCCCGAATCCGCAACCAAACTCCCCATTAGTATGCTAAGCATCCACATGTGGTACGCCCCGCGTACTAGCTTCCAGCTAGTACGCTAAGCGTACCCTATGGTACCCCCCCCCCCCCGCGTATTAAGCACACGGACTAAAATGCAAAATCTTAATTACAAAAGGGCTAGAAGGAAACATACCCAATTCAAGTGTTACAATTCTCTCCCACTTGAATCAGAATTCGTCCTTGAAGTCCGCTGCCCCAAATAACTATGGGTAGTGCTCCCTCATATCATCTTTCGGCTCCAAAGTCCACTCCGAACCCTTACGGTGCTGCCACTGAACTTTTACCAACTCAAGAACCTTGTTCCTCAAGGTTTTCGTCTTCCAATCAAGAATCGCCACCGCTATCTCAATATAATTCATGCGGTCATCCACCTGAATGTCCTCCAATGGCACCACTGTGGAATCATCCACAAAGAACTTCCGTAACTGAGAGACATGGAATGTGCTATGAATCTGAAGGAGCTCATCTAGAAGATCCAAGCGATATGCAACCCGGCCCACTCGATCCAAAACCCTGAAGGACCAATATATTTGGGTCCTAGGTTGCCTTTCTTCCTGAATCGGATGACACCTTTCCAAGGTAACACCTTCAGTAGAACCATATCCCCCACCTGGAACTCTAAGTCTGACCGACGTCTGTCATCATAACTCTTCTGCCAACTCTGATATGTCTGGAGCCTACTCCGAACCTGCTGAATCAACATAGTGGTCTTGAGTACCACCTCGTTACTCCCCATAACTCGCTGACCAATGTCGCCCCACCAAATCAGGGTCCTGCATTCCCTCCCATAGAGCATCTGGAAAAGAGGTCGATCAATGATGGTATGGTAACAGTTGTTATACGAAAATTCTGTTAACGGAATGTACGTATCCCAACCCCTACTAAAGTCCAAAACACACACCCATAGCATATCCTCCAGGGTCTGAATAGCCTGCTCGCTTTGACCATCGGTCTGCGCATCGAATGTTGTGCTGAGATGGAGATGAGTGCCCAACTCGTCATGAAATCCCTTCCAAAACCTAGAAGTAAACCGAACATCTCTGTCTGAGACCACCAAAATCGGCACTTAATGATGTGCCACAACCTCCTCGATATAAATCTCAGCCAATTTCTCTATAGAAATACTCTCCTGAATCGAAATGAAATGCGCGCTCTTGGTCAACTGATCCACGATGACCCAGATCAAATCAACTCCATGCGCAGTCTGGGGTAACTTCATGATGAAATCCATTGTAATATCCTCCCATTTCCATATGGGAATCTCTAACGGTTGCATCTTGTTGTGAGGTCGCTCGTGCTCGGACTTGACTTTCCTGCAAGTTAAACACCGCTCCACATACCAAGCCACATCCCGCTTCATGCAGGGCTACCAATAATGAGGAGAAAAATCCCTATACATCTTTGTCGCCCTAGGATAAATGGAGATCCTAGACTTGTGTGCCTCCTCCATCAGAACCTGACACACACCCGCCCCACTACGGAACCCAAGCTCACCGATGCAGAGTCAACAACCCATGACTATCATAATCGAAAGAAGCCACCTGACCCATAATACGCTCACTCTTCTGGTGATCTTCCTTCATAGCCTCGATCTGAGCCTCACGAATTCGCTCCAAAAGTGGAGTAATCACGGTCATCCTCAAACATATGTCCCTGATCGGAGCCATAATCACCTTACGGCTGGGAGCATCGGCCACCATATTGGCCTTCCCTGGGTGATACAAAATGTCATAATCATAATCCTTTACCACATCCAACCACCGACATTGCCTCATATTCATATTTGGCTAATCCATTAGGTACCTTTGGTTCTTGTGATCCGTGTAAATGGTACAATGGACCCCATAGAGGTAATGCCGCCAAATCATGAGGAAGAAAACTGCAGCCCCCGGTTCCAAATCATGCATCGGATAATTCGCCACGTGAGGCTTCAGTTGCCTCGACCCCTCTGCATCAACAATTACCTTGAACCCATGATCGACACATCACAATAGACTACAAAATCCTCAAAACCCTCTGGCATGGTCAGAATCGGTGCCTCGCGCAACCGTTGTCTCAAGGTCTCAAAAGTTGCCAGCTGCTCAGGCCCCCATCAAAATGTAACCGTCTTCTTTGTCAACCAATTCAAAGGAATAGGTATCTTGGAGAAATCATGGATAAATATTTGATATAGTAACCAGCAAGACCAAGGAAACTCCGAATCTCGGATGGAGACCTCGGAACCTCCCACTGCATCACGACGTCGACCATGGCCGGATCGACCAGAATACCATTCTGGTTAACAAGGTGCCCCAGAAACTGCACATCGTGCAACCAGAACTCACACTTTGAGAACTTTCTGAAAATTCACTCCCTCCTCAAAGTCTTCAGCGCTTCCCTCAAGTGCTCCTCGTGTTGCTCTTGAGTCTTGGAATAAACCAAGATATCATCGATACATACAATCACAGAATGATCCAGCATCAGCCTGCACACGCGGTTCATGAGATCCATGAACGCGGCCGGGGCATTGGTGAGCCCAAAAGGCATCACCACGAACTCGTAATGACCATAACAAGTCCGGAAAGATGTATTATGCACATCCTTATCCCTAACCCTCATCTTATGATAACCCGATCGCAAATCAATCTTGGAAAACCAAGATACACCCTGAAGCGGGTAAAAAGATTATCAATCCTAGGAAACTTCGAATCTTAGATGGAGACCTCGGAACCTCCCACTACATCACGACGTCGACCTTGTCCGGATCGACCAGAATACCATTCTGGTTAACAAGGTGCCCCAGAAACTGCACATCGTGCAACCAGAACTCACACTTGGAGAACTTTATGAAAAGTCACTCCCTCCTCAAAGTCTTCAGCGCTTCCCTCAAGTGCTCCTCGTGCTGCTCCTGAGTCTTGGAATAAACCAAGATATCATCGATAAATACAATCACAGAATGATCCAACATCAGCCTGCACACGCGATTCATGAGATCCATGAACGCGATCGGGACATTGGTGAGCCCAAAAGGCATCACCACGAACTCGTAATGACCAAAACAAGTCCGGAAAGATGTCTTATACACATCCTTATCCCTAACCCTCATCTTATGATAACCCGATCGCAAATCAATCTTGGAAAACCAAGATACACCCTGAAGCGGGTAAAAGGATTATCAATCCTTGGGAGTGGATAACGGTTCTTCACCGTTACCTTATCCAGCTCCCGGTAGTCAATGCACATACGATCAGAGGCATCCTTCTTCTTCACAAACAAGATCGGTGCTCCCCAAGGCGAACTACTCGGTTAAATGAATCCCTTGTCTAACAGCTCTTGTAGCTGTGTAGACAACTCCTGCATCTCAGGAGGAGCCAACCGATACGGTGTTTGGCTATCGGAGCCACACCATGAACCAGATCAATCTTGAACTCGACCTGCCTCTCCGGAGGCACCCTAGGAGAATCCTTCGGAAACACATCTGGGTAATCTTGTACAATGAGCACATCATCCAAGGTCTCCTTACCCTTATCCCAGGTATCCATAACATAGGCGACAAATCCAAAACAACACTTCTGAAAATGATGTCAGGCCCTCGCTGTTGAACACAGAACGACCTACACTGAGCTCTCTCTCTCTCCATGAACCATTAACTCTCCGCCACTTGGGGTTTGAACCTCGACTAACTGCTGCTCATAGTCAATCACCGCTCCAGTAGGGCTCAACCAATCCATGTCCACGATAACCTTGTTCCCATGCAAAGGAATGGGAACCAAGTCCAACAGATATTGCTCGCTGAATAATTGAAGAGTACAACCCCGATGAACCCTCGCAACCCGAACAGACCTATCATCCTCGATGTCAACATCTAGAGGACAATCCAGCTCCCTTGGAGCTCCTTCAAAACTCTTGCTAAGTGCAAGCGATACAAAGGATCGGGTAGCCCCCGAATCAAACAATGCCAAAGAAGAAATACCATTCACGAGGAATAATCCTATAATAAAACACATAAATATAAGTACCGAAAACAATATAAATAAATAGATAAGAAAAAGATACATACCCTTCACCACGTTGGAAGTTACACGAGCATCCTCAATTGTCAGCTGAAAATCCCTGATCTTCACCGCATGTGCATCCGCCCGGCCCTGGCAGTCGCCAGTAATCCAAAGAGTTGCAGGAGTGGGTGCTGCCACCAGTCCTGTTGCAGCCAAACTTGGACAATGGGCCTTCTATGGCCCCTCTGATTGTAATGAAATCAAATCACATCAGATACCGGGGTGCTGGTGGTAGTAGCAGTGCAATCTCTGCTAATATTACCTGTCCGGCTGCACTTGAAGCAGCCTGAACCACCCACCTTGCACACTCCCTCGTGCATCTTGTTGCACTTTCCACAGTGGCTCTGGCCCTACTGGCCTCTCGCCCTAGAATCAAATATCTTGGGCCTCTTGCCCGAACCCTCAGCACTCGACACATAATCGGGCTCCCTCTTTTTCGCCATCTCCAGATCAATATCCCTCTCCCTATCCCATTATCATATCCTCCAAAGTCTTGTAGCTAGATCGGCTAACAAACTGCTCAATGGCACTCCTCAACATCTCATGATACCTAGCCTTCTTCATCTCCTTATCCGCCGCATACTGCGGAACTAGAAGTGCCCTCTCCCGAACACATAGCGGTGATCTCGGCCACAGTCTCAATAGTCTGGCGGAGATCCTGAAACTCTCACGTCAACTGTTGCACCTCAATCACTAGTGCAAACTCAACCCTGAAGCTGGCCATAAAATCATCCCAGGTCATCGAATCAACAACCTCATCACCAACTGCACGCCCGACCTCCTCCCACCAATCTTGTGCCCTGTCCTTTAGAAGATAGGAGGCAAGTCTGACCTTTGCCCCCACGGGGTAACTGCTAGTGCAAAAGGCGTTAGCAACATCCGTTAACCACCTCATGCTCCCTATGGGGTCCTTCTCCTCATGATATTTCGGATCTCCACATACCCGTAACTCCCTAAAGGTCAAAGAACGCACCCCAACCAAGGCCACCATCTCAAAACGAAAGGCGCTTAACTACTCATCCAAAATCTCCAGAATGCCTTCCTTGACCGAATGAAAGATCACAGGAGTCTTCTCAAGAATTAAACGCGTAATCTCATACGATATGAACTCCCTAGTATAAACATCTAGCTTCCCGTCTCCAGAAACTGAGCCCGAGCCCTCTCCAACACCATAACTGCCAACAGGTCTACCCCGCAATGTCACCATACTAAAAATAGACCATATAAACCATCAGAATACGCATTAAAATATATTGAGGGATCACAACTCTACAAGCTCCCTGGTTTTATCGCGGCTCTTGTTGACTCGAGTACAGATCCTTTACTTCCAGTAGTACCGGCTCATTCTACCTTCCACATCTATCCGTACTTTCCTCAAAGATTGCATTGAATCCGCCAAGTCACTTTATATCAATAACATTAACCCTCATGAAAATAAGGCTCTCGAAACTAGATCTCATCTTAGGTTTTCCTAGGGAAAACTCCACACCACTCTCCACCATCAGCTGCAGAAGGAACCCCCACTAACTTCCTTAAACTAGATCACGAATACAATTACATGTCACCAAAACCAGATAATTCTTTGAATGAGAGGTCTCACACTACAACGGTTGGACTCAGACAAGAGTTGCGCAATAGAGTTAAAACCTAACCTTCTAAAATTATTTAGTCCCAGTAGTATGCAAATTAACATATTCGCTTCCTAGTTAGCTGAGGCTAGTGAGAACTCCTAAAAGTAGAAAGCATGCAACATTCGAGCATCAAGTAATCATAACCAAGCATCAACTAATCATGCCATCCTATCACTGAATGACCAGTACTACCATGAAATTCTACAAGCTCACACAATAGGCAAACAAAGGCATTTCTCCTAGCATTCTATCATGCAAAAACTGAGAAAATCCTTAACCCTAATTAGCATGTGTAACGCCCGGGTTTCAGGGCTAAGCATTCTTGTCAATGTAATAGTCTAGGTCAACTCTTGTAACTCTTTTTGAAATAATAAAGATGAAATATTTGAGTATTATGTGAATTATATGTGTTTATTATTTAATTATAAATGTATAATTAATAAAGAATAAAAATGAGCGTCAAAATTAAAGTGTGAGATAATCCCGATATCTCTACATAAAGTTGTAGAATATGTCTCAAGGTTTCCGTTCATATAAAGAACGCCGAAATCCGAGTTATAACGAAGAAGTTATGACCCGTCGAAGTTTCACGACAGAACCGGCACAATACCGGGAAGCGTGAATAGTGAATTTACGATAGAGCGAGATTTAGCCTTAGTGATCTAAACGAAAGTCATAGAATATGTTAAACTAAGAACATCGATAAAAAGAACGCCCAAATCTGACTTCGTATGAAGAAGTTATGAGATTTTAAACAGACCAATCCTGTCCCGGCTTGTTAAAAATATAACTTTAAAAATAAAGTCAAAATTAGCCGACGGAGTCTAAACGAAAGTTGTAGAGTACGTCTTCACCTACGCGTGGATATAAAGAACGTCAAAAACGGAGTTCATATGAACGAGTTACAAATTATAATAGCATATTTACGTATTAAAATAAAGTATAAATCATGTATACGTACACATATATATACATATGTATATATCATTAGAAAGGTATCGACGATGCGGTCATTATAAGACTAATGCTGAGTTCTTTCGACATTAGCTTAGTACAAATATCATTAAATCCATTTATAATAATATTATAGAGGGGTGTTTAGTTGTTTATATAACTAAAAGGTCATTAAGTAATTATGGAGGGTAGTTTTTGAAAATTCAATTAGTATAAATAAGAGCCTTGGGCTCTCATATTTCTTGCACCATTCTCTTGATTCAAGAGTCTTTCTCTCCTTATCCCCCGAGCATTTCGGTCCCTCGTGATTCGACTTCTCTTTCTGTAGCTTAGTATAGTAAGGTGAGCGCTGAAGCGCTGCACGAATCTTTCTTAGAAAGATTCAGCGACGAAGTTCTGCCCCTGCAGAGCCCGACTCCTAGCTAAAACTCCCTTGTAAGTAAGTTATGCTTACCTTATTTTAATATAGCTTATATTTAAAATTAGTATTGTTATTATGAACTTATAATAAATATTTGAGCTATTATTATAACTTATATAAGTGTCGTTATAATATTTTTTTTTAACTACTCGCGGTACGGGGAATCTGGTTTAAAGGGCCGCATAGGGTTGTTGGATTTCAGAAGTGCTATATGCCAAAATGGTCCTGCCCTCCGGTGTTTTATGTCTGGCCCCTGTCTGTACATAGTGGTTGGAAAATATTGTTTAACGCTTATATAATAATAATAATACTAAGACTAATAGTTGGTCACGGTAAATATTAGACTAAAATTTAGCGATAATAATGCTAGGTTTCGTCGAAGGAAAATAGAATCGTTAGAAGCAAGCGCTGCCCGATTTTGGAATCATCACCTTAACAAGTGAGTGCATAGTTACTTTCAACTTACACATAGATATGAAGTATTTTATATAAATTACGTGCTATGTGTGCATATTATCTGAATACTTGCTATCTATGCTAGATGAACGTTGTTATACATGTTTTCAATGATTTAAAATGTATATGTATTTTATATCTACGAAAATGTTGGGGTAAAACATGGGTAGATGCAATAGGTGATGTGTGATAAAATGATGAGAGGCCTCGATGTTGATGTTGTTGATTCTGTCATCTAGCGGAGTATGGATGACGACCACGGACTCTTCTAGACAGTTCAGTGGAACACTAGCAGGCTCGCAACCTGTAGGTGTTTGTGAACGATATGTTCACCGGTGTACTCCATCCCCCACATGGTTGCCTTTAGGACATTTATTGCTGAGGAATCCCCTTAGCAGTAGTGTCCGTCCCGATGATGATCCTTAGGCTAGGTCCCTTATGATAGGTGTTTAGGGACGTAAAGTGAGGATAACGGGAACGGGTAATCGGGTTATTGTTGATCGATGAAATTAATAAACTTATTTATTGTGGGTTGAAAACCCTATGTGCTCACCAGGCTCCCAAGCCTGACCCACTCAGTTTTATGTATTACAGGTAGTGGCGCATGAGCATAGGTGTGATGTTTTGGACGAGGGATTACGGATATAGGCCTGTAGATATGAAATAATGTAGTAAGGCTTATATTGTACTGTTTATGCTTTTGATCTGTACGAACATGACATCCCGAGTCTTTTAATGAAATACATTTCTATGGAAATGCTTTTGATAAATCTTTATCATATTTTTGTTTTGGGACAAATTCCGCAACACTTTCATTTAAAATGTAACTCTGATTTTTAAACAAAGCATAAACAAACCGGTCTTTTCTGGCCGTGATTTTGGGGATGTCACAGCATGTGATTCACAGATCAAATCATATCAGATAACATGTATGGGTATTTTGGGAAAACTTACTTGAGCTTGGTCGATTGCATGCACCACAACCTTTCTTGTCTTAGAAAACTCTTTTCTTAAAAATACATTTATTTCTAAATTTTTTTACCAAATCCTCAGTTTGAGTTTAGACACACCCGAGAGTATGTTCGAATCTATCATACCAAGGCTCTGATACCAACTTGTAACTTCCCACAAATAAGACCATAAAATTTTTCATTTTTAGATTAATAAAACATAAAACCATATCATTTTCATAAAACCAAAGTTTTCAAAATGTATCGACACATCATCAATATATGAGTAAATCACAAAATGCGGAATGGAGTGGTGTGTGCTCTGCAATCTTCCCGGTCACTTCCCTTTGGAACCAGAAGTACCTGAAACATAGCTGAAAACCGTAAGCACAAAGCTTAGTGAGTTCCCCAAATACCACATACCATACATACATAAATAAACATATAATGAGCCCCGCCCTTCATCGGGCCCCGCTCGGTATACAGATCTGCCAGTCATCGGGCCCCGCCCGGCATACATAAAACATATAAACATATAACACATAACACATGCAATAATCACAAAGATACATAGCATACAAAATGTTCATCGGGCTTTGCCCGGTAAGCATACGAAGACATAACACATGCAAGAGTCACACAAACATCTAGCATCTTAAAATAACATAATCATGGGCCGACATTGGTACCTTCGACCCGCTAAACATGGTGAGGAGACTCACCTCTCACTGTTGAATCTCACAAATAAGCCTCTGGCTGCTGGCCCGCTAAAATCCTTACGCTATCAATCAATAATAACATTAAATTAATAACTGGATCCTAACTCACACTAAGAAACTAGACTAGGGTAAAAGACCTTTTTACCCCTTTACCCGACATGGCCCAAAGCCTAGGCCCAAACCAACTTGTCCAAAAGCCCAAAATTCCAAAATAATCATTCCAAGCCCAAGTATGGCCTAATTTTCCAAATTGGGCCCAAATCTCTTTCATTGGCTTTTAGCCAAAAGTCTACTAAAATACCAATAGCACAACAATAGAATTTTGATGGCCCATCCCAATACCGAGAAGCCCATAACATTGAAGCCCACTGCTCAGTACGCAGGGCGTACTCAGCATGTACGCTAAGCATACTAGCTTTAGGGCTTGTATGTTGCGCGTACCAGCTTGTACGCCCAGCGTACTCGACTAGTTTGGCCAACTTTCTCACTCAGCTCTTAAATGGTTAACACTTCACTCTAAAACTTAGATTTGACTTCGTTAAGGTGGTTTATCACGTAAAGTTGCCAATTTTACGTTCATGCATGGCTTAATGAGTCTCTTAGAGCTCAAAAGAGCTTAATGAATGACTTAATGCATGCATGAGACCAGCAATATCACCAAGCTTGCATATTTATGGACAATAGGACCCTAAAATGCTCAGATCTACAAGGTTAGGCTTCTGAAACAACCCTAGCTCACAAGGACCAACCAAAAGGAACTAAAATGGCCCGCACCTGGTATTTTGGCCTAAAACATAAAGAATGACCACCTCAACCTGACCCACAACAATATGTCGACATATATATAATCAAACAAGCAACCAAGTACACACAAAAACACATGCAACTATCTACACAAGTCTACTTGTCTAACAGCTTACTACCACACACTAGGTCTTTTCCAGTATACTACGCTACTACCGAAAAATTTCCAAGGGATGCATAACTATATGTAACCAGAGCTGAGATAGACATCCGAACAGATGATCCTACTCTAGAGCTACAACCAAACGAGGAACAGGCAAGAAAGCCTAGATAAAGAGTTCGTAGGCTATCCTACGTGGCTACATACAACCCCTAGGGTACTCCACTAGGTGATAACTAGCATACGAGTAATCTGACCAGCATACCCCTACTCCTATATCCTAACATACAAGGATATATATATATATATATATATATATATATATATATATATATATATTGCAACACGCAAGGATACATAACCCAATCTTATGGGCCGAACTTGGTGCCTTTGACCCACAAGTATAGTGAGCAAACTCACCTAAATCGGAGACCCAGGAGTCACCGCGACATGCTCATTTTCTGCATTGATTGTTCCCGCGACATACTAGCACCAAAACACGGCGGGTCCTTAATCAACATCCCAGTTCCTTTGAGTTTGACCCAAAGTCAAACTGGTCAAAAAGTTTCAATGGTCAACAAAAGTGAATGGTCAATAGGTCAATAGGTCAATGACCTTTTACGATATGGCCAGAAAAAGACAAAACAGTCGCGAGGTCTTCAATTGCCACGCTGTGACAGGCACTTTGACACGTTGTGAGAACTAGCTATAGGGTAGCTTAATGGATTAAGCCCTTAATCCATTAAGCCATACAGTAAACTCCTCCAGAAGGCTTAATTACACCCCACAAGCCATAAAAATTGATGCTTTAAAGTCTTGCATGTCCAACTCAAGTCTTGAGCCCAAATTCGGCTACTCATAATGAAAAAGGAGGTCAAAACCATCAAGCATGAGTTGAAACTCCACATAACTTTAGATCTAACACAACTAGCCACCAAAGGACTCTAAGGACCCATAAAGTTGCCAACTTTATGGAGTCCTAACACTCCAACTAACCTAAACGTGGATAATAATGCATAAAAGTCTAAATCTAGCAACAAGTAATCATAAAGCTTTAAACTTGAATACTCACAAAGATCCAAAAAAGTTTCTAGGCGATAAAAATGAGGCTTGAAAGTTGGATCTAAGAACCAAAGGCAATCCCTTCTTCTTCAAGTCACTAAAACTCCACCAAAAGCTCAAGTATTAATCAATGGTGGCTAGGATTCGTTTTGAAAGGGATGGGGGCTGAAGAGGATACCCTAGGTCACGAGTTAAGGGCTTTAAATATGGAAGAAACCCGAAAGTTCGTGGGATTGGGCTGCAACCACTCTCATGACGTGACCACTCTCTTTTCATGTCGTGACATGCCATCCCGGATACGTTCTTCCCCATTAACTCGTCGTGTTGTGACACCCGATTTCCCCCAAAAATCATGCTTTTGACTCCTTAATGCTCTAAATCGGTCCCTTCCAGAAAACAAGCGTTACAATTCTCCCCCACTTAAATTAGATTTTTTCCTTGAAATTAGTTCCTGCTTCCACTTTTGTGCACTCTTCGAACTCCTTACGGTTCCGCCAAACTCAACTTCTTCAATAATAGCTGAGATCACTTGAACGCCAGCATCAGCAACTATCAACAACAAGGGTTCCAAGACCAGGCTTACAAGCCAATCCAAGAAGAGACTCCAAGGTTTGAGTTGCATCTATTGCAGCACTTCTTGAACACTCGACCATCTCTTGACGCTTCTGTCAGCACTATTTGGCGAGAACTATACGAAGTGATGATTACATCTTCACACGACATCCTTAAACCATGCCGATAAGAATCCACTCCATTATCCACAACATGCATGTCATGAAGTCATACATAACCTTCAGGTAGACAGAGCCACCCCAATTGTCACCCATGTTGACCAAAACTCACAGACCTAATCTGACCAAGGCCTCCTAACATTGCGCCGCATATCGAACAATTAAAGAAAGAAACTACAACCTACACCGTAGCCGACAACCTCGCATACGGATGCACCAAAAAGAAATTCTAGCAAAAGCCCATCAGACGAGACTAATCCAACCTTCACACCAACGCTGTTAAACAAAAATTCGCATGTTTAATTGGTCTGAGATCTTCTCGGCCGGACGCTGCCCTACGGGAAAATAGAACACAAAACCCACAGCCAATCGCCATCATTGCTAATCCTTCTTAATAATGCTCCATCAAAATGAAAACTAATCGATCACAACTAAACTAGGTCATGATCCTACTTGGCTTAAATAGCTCTACTATCCACTGACAATAGTCGGGTTCACCCCCCATCCGCTAACCACAAATAGTACTCGGGCATATCCCCCGATCCTCTAACCAATAACAACACTTGAGCTTACCCCCATCCGCTAACCAATAAAAGTACACGTAGCCTAACGTAGGCACACACCGAACCTGCAAGGAGTCAAATATTCCTATAAAGCCTTTGGGTCGTGACTTAGACTTCCAAGACCCAATCAAACAAGAGCAAAAAAGGAAGTCCTCCTTACAACCCTCAACCTGAGCTCCTAAGACCCTAGGATCCTAAAATACAAGGACACACATACACCGGATTATACCAAATAACTCACCTTATTTTTTCATTAAAATTTTTAAGGCCATGTTTTTTATCGAAAAAAAAACCCAAATATATCATTGTTCATGATTATTTTATCATTTTTCCATATATATTCATATTGATATATAAAAAAACAAACTTTTTTTTTTCGAAAAATACTCACTTCATTTTGTTGTTTTTTTCAATATTTAGGTTTATTTTTTCCCAAAAAAACTAATTAGACCAAAAATCTCATTTTTGGTCCTCTATTAATAGACATCAACATCGATAAAAGAATACCTTGATCTATTATGATTGATACTGTGAATCTGAACTGTAAATATTTTAGCGTTAACATTCACAATATAAATCTGACTTACTATTTCAACTCTTTGATCGATCACAAATTAATTTAGTGAAATTTACATATAAATCGAAACATATTTACATGTAATTTTATAATATTTTGATTACTTATAAATTAGTATTTTGAAATCAATAAATGTATTTATTCACAGTGTGTATCTGAACTGTAAATAATTCAGTTTCAGAATTCATAATGTGATTCTAACTTACTATTATTCATACTGTAAACCAGAGCTGGATATAATTCAGTTTTCATTAGATTCACAATGTGAATCTCAGAACTTTCGATGAATTATTTTTTTACATCAATATGAATCTATATATAAAGAGTACCAAAAAAAATACTCCCTCCGTCCCAAATTAATTGTCTACATTTGACTTTTGAAGTCTTTTCTCTTCAACTTTGACCTTAAATATTTTTATTTGTGTTATATATTATTTGATGAAACTTATAACAATGAAAATATATTTAAAATACAATTCATTCATATATTTTGCATCAAATATTATCTATCAAAAAGAAAAATATTTAAGGTCAAAGTTGAAGAATAAAGACTTGAAAAGTCAAATGTGGACTATTAATTTGGGACAGAGGTAGTATGAATTTTGATAAATTTATTAATTTTTTCGATTAAAAATAGAACTTAACTTTTAAAAAACAAAAAAAATGAAGTGGGGTTTTTGAAAAATAAAAATTCATTTTTAATATAGCAATACAGATCTCTATTTAATGGGTACGGGAAATCATGAACAATGGTATATTCAATTTTTTTCTGATAAAAACATGGCCTAAAAAATAAAACCAAAACAAGGATGTTAGTTTTGGTATAATCCGGTGAATACGAGTCCAATATAACGATTTTTACAACCCTTCATTTGATCGTTGATCGTTTTAAATTTTGACGATTTTTACAACCCTTCATTTATTTAAAATTTTATCTTTTTGTTTACAACTAGAAAAGAGTCTGCGACTCTGCCGCTTTTGGACTTGGTTGGATTTAAAAAAAATGTCAAAAATGTTGTGGAAATTGTGTGAAAGTTACCAAAGTTGAGAAAATATGATAACAAAAATGTAAAAGTTTGGACTGCAATGACCAAATGTGTCAAAATCACTAAAGAACCGTGGCAAAATTCTGAAGGCATAAAAAGTTACTATTTTACTCTAGATAAAGCTCCGCTCATTTAACTCTCATTTAAGTGTATACTAGGGATGCGCTTTGCGGGGGTCAGAGTTCAAATCAAACGTTTGCAAAAGCAGTTTACGCGAAATATTTTATTGATTTATTTATTGAAATAAACATATTATCAATCAATTGCATAATCCAATTTTAGACAATTTAGCATAATTTTGACCCCAACTTTGATCAAACCGAATCAAATGAGTTGGTAAAAATTGAAGCTGATCCCTTAACCATTGTGTTAATGATCACAGTGATTCGATTGAGAAGGTTGTTAGGTGAGGTATCTGAACAATTTTCATTCTTTGACAATGATCATTAATGGATCTATCTCCAAGTATCATATTTTGAAGTTCATTCTCTAGCTCAATGGAACGGGCATCCTTATTATCTCGGAAAAGGTCTTCAAGAGCAAACCAAATCATGGTGGTTGTGGAACCTAGTTTGAGATGACATTGAGGAGAGATTGAGATAGAGTATCATAGAACCATATCTTCACCAAATTATCAAGATCTTCCCACTCAGTGTCTTTATCAGATGTCGGTTTGAGGTGTCGTCAAGATGACTGACAACTCCATAGGTTTTACAGTAAGTCTCGAAAAGTTCCTACCGTGAGTCATAATTGAGTTGATTGAGATCGAGAATGAGTGGGATGAACGTCTTGATGTTAGTCACGCTATAAGGCTTCATGTTTTTCTTGGATGAATTGCTTGACTCGCCATTAGTCAAGGTAACAGAAGAAGAAAACATAGCAGATGGGTCAAGATGATCGAGAGGGTAAGAACGAGATGATGAGGTCGGATTAGGGTTAGGAGCGTGACAACTCTGATAGCATATTAACATAGATAATTTCCCATAAAATGCCATCTTGCATTCACGAAACAATATATACAAAATACAATGATACATGGGCCATATCGGGCTCGGCTATGCAAATATATACAGTGATACAAATAATGATGCATATAATTATACTAATAGTGTTGTGTCACTCACAGATTCATGTATTCGTGTCTTGATTTGCCAGGTTTGTGTGAGTCCAATTTAGGGGTGGCAAATCGGGTCATCGTGTCGTGTTTTTGTCTGACACGACACGACACAACAATGTTTTATGTAACACGAATACAACACGACGCGATGTTGTGTTTTTTTAACTAACATGAAAACGAACAAATTAAAAAACGACACACACGACACGACATGAAACAGTTAATTTAATATAACAATTAGTTTATTTAATTAATATTTAATCATACATAACACGAAAAACATGAAAATTATGACAAACAAATGCTAAATCGTGTCAATTTCGTGTCGAATTTTGAACACGAACACGACACGACACGATATCGTTTTTTTTCACTTGACACGAACACGACAAGAACACAAATTTGAATTTCAGTTTCGTCTCAATTTCGTTCCATGTCATATATTTTTGTCGTGTCGTGTTGTCAAATGTGACCCCTGGTCCCATTTGTATAGAACCAAAACATAGAAATGGGTTTGACATGATTTCATCGGGTCCATAATGTTCCATCTTGACTAATTGGTCATTTTTCAAAAAATAAACTTTTAGAGTTATATTCTTTGAATTAATATTACAGTTGGTTTCAGAAAACTGTTATCTATCTCTCTTGTTCTCATCTAGAGTTATAGTTAGGTACATTAACAAACGCAAAAAAAGTAAATAATAAAGTAGTAATAAAAAAGAACTCAAAATTAAAATCACAAACTACAAATCAAGAATTTTTTAACATCGTAGAATCCATGGAAAGGAAAATTTTACATCACTTCCATTATTTGCATCTTTTAGCCCAAAATACTTTGTTATTTTTAATTAGGCCGAGGAACATATTGCTTTAGATTTTATGCTTGTTCATTTTATGAGGTGGTCCGTGGGCATCCGACTATGTTAATCAAAGCCCAAGATCGGTTTAAAAATGATAGTGATAAAAAAACGGGTTACAAGTTACAACTGGTTAAGAGCCTGGTTGAGACAACACGTGTCACCTAGTTCAGTTCTTTCACAAATGTTGCGATAATACACAAAATTTCTTACAATTTTATTAAATTCCTTAGGATACAAATCCATGGAAACTTTATAAGATAGACGATAAAAATAGATTAATAAAATAAAAAAAAAATTAAAATTTAGTACTAAATTATATTAAAATATGATTGTTAACATGGGCCGTTCAACCATTTTGAAGGCTGTAAGGAAACCAAAAATTTAAGGCCCTTTAATATTTACTATACTCCTCAATTGTATTCAGGTATAAGTTCACTCTTTTTCATGGACAATTTTAGTATGGTATAAAAGACTTTGCTCTTGTATGAACCTAAATCAGCAAGCACTTGAAAAAAAATTGCACAATTCTTATAATACCTTAATATAACAAAAGTACATCACAAACTTTTTTTAAAACATCAAACTATCATATTTCTAATTTAATCTTAAACACCACCTATGTTTCCAAATAAGACTTGAACTCATGACTTCTCATTTAAGAGATATCATTCACAGTCAAGAATTTATGGTATTTAGGACTAGATAGCTCATCACAGCTATATTCTAATTGAAAAAAATAATTGGAAGTGATCTAACTAACGAATCAAATCACCCCTACATTGTGCTTTCTATAACATTGAGTATGCTCAAGGGTTCTCGGTTATTCTAGATGAACAACTTGAAACCCTTAATTGATTATTAAACTATTTCCCAAATCGTACTTTCACTACAAAAAATATGGCATTTAGTGGCACACAAAAAGTGCCACTAAAAACCCAAAAAAATGTCACTAAAGGTTTCTCACAGAATCAGCAGCACACATAATAAATGCTACTAGAAGTGCTCCCACTAAAACCTTTTAGTGACACTTATTGTTTTTGCCGCTGCAGTTTTTAGGTTTTTAGTGACACTTTTTTATTTGTCACAATAAAAGAATAGTTTTTTGTGGCACATATTTTGTGCCACTAAATACTTATTTGATTCAATTATTGATGCTGCTTTTGGTTACACATTTTAATATTTGTGGCATTTTTTTATCTGCTACAATACAATAAAATATTTGTATAACCCATTATAACCCTTCATATCCTTTTAAACACATTCTACATTCTTGCTAGACTCCTATCATTAATATCAATAGACTTGACCTTCCAAAATAACAATATTAGTATTAATCTAATATGTAATTTTCAAATACTTTTGTGAAAAACAAACTAGTCAAAATATGATATTTATATTATGGAAATGGTTATCTTCTAGAATACATTCATGATTCTGAAATGTGTACAAAAACAAGCACATAGAGTTATGCGTAATTTTAAAGATGACATGCATGGAAGATGTGTTGAACTGGAAGTGCTTCCCTAGTAACTGTCTTCATCAGTTTTTGACTTTGAAGGCAATAATGTAGGTAATTTGTCAACACCTGCCCATTTGAATAATTTTTAAGAGGGTATAACAGTAATTTTACTTTTACTCCAAAACGAATGAAACCATTTTGGTTACCTGAGACAAAGAACGGTTTAAAGTTGCCCTCTGTAGCTAAAGTGTAATTTATCTTCGGCAATCAACCCCTGTACCATAATCAAAGTAGAGAAAATGACTAAATGGTCCATATATTTTCTACATATTTACAGAGTTAACATTAAGGCAAAAAAAAGTTCACATACTTTAGTATCAATTTTTGCTGATTCCATAGTAATATTGACATCAGCCATTATTTGGACAATTTCTAGAAGCAATCCAGGTCTATCTTCTATCTCTACGCATAAAGCTAAAAAAACACACATTACAAAGTATAAACTATTCAACTTGACATGCATGAAAATTGTGAAAATGCAAAAAAGTTTTTTTTGGTATTTGAAAAATTACTCTAAAATAAAATGCATAGTTTCTAACCTTCTTTCAGGCCCAGCATCTTTGATGTGTATAAGAGTCTATATTTGTATCAAGCTGCCATCAAGATACAAAATGTTAATTGACATGATATAAACCAATAAATCAATTGTAAGGGAAGAGTTTAATTAATCTTTATAAAATTTGTATGACAAGAAATAACTCTATTAAGATGTCCAACCTAAAATATGATCATAGATTTTTATGAACATATTCCATAGAACATAGGTTAATCACAATTTTATGTAGCTTAGTGTAGGTAGGTTATATGAGGAAGACATCTAATCTAACCCTTTGACAGTGTGACCAAAAAACATGACATTTGTTTCTGTGCCTCATTAACATAGGATTTCCCAAAAAAAATCAAAATATAGGTGGTTAATGTTTTTAAAAAAATAATAAAATATACCTTTCCATGTTAGTAGACCAATTTCAAATGCTTTCAGAAATTCTGCAGACTTTTTCTTAATCCTTAAATAAAAAATAAAAGATATCACAATCTACAAAGTGAAAAAATACACAAAACTTTTTTAAAAAAAATATTATCTGTTGGTTCTCACTCATGGATATGCCACGAATCAAGTCAAACACAATGGAAAATGTTTAGGCATTAAAGAAAAAGGCTTCTCCATTGCAACCAGGCAAAGCACCTGCATTTGTAACAAACTCTAAATTTTTTATTTTATACAAATATAAAAATAAGAAATCTAATGTAGTAGTAATATATTCCTATTACCTGTAGTAAATGATTCTGAAGGATGTCCCTGATAATTTTGATAAACAAAGCAAAAACATATCAATAACTGCAATTAAGAATCTTTATGACACAATAACAACACCATTCAAAGCACCCATATTCTCTGAAATATCCACCATGACCTTCAGTCCCAAAATCCTCTTTAAATATAATTTGAAAAAGAATAAGCATATGACTTATTACTTAAAGAAGATTGGGATTTTATCAAATTTATAAATCAACATACTTTGAGCAAGAAAGAATGGACATCTATAGTCAAATATAAGGTGTAAAGTATACTGAACTAATAAAGATCATCACCGGTACACTTGAAATGTTGCCATGGTTCCATAGTGGCAAGATAAAAGCGAATTGCAAATCGAAGTACAACTGCTCAGAATGTAAGTTGTAACTAAAGGAAAGTGGTCAGATTAAGTGGAATATATGCATTGATCAAACCGAAATCAACATTTAAAAAGAAAATTTGTAAGGTTAGATTGAAATTATGCACTGGTTAGTTATATACTTCGATGCAGATTAATGTCTGATTGTTCATGATTCTCATATAAAAAGTTCAATTGATTGAAGAAAGGAAGAAATAGAATCTTACATCGTTGGGAATGACAACATGAAGCATTTTGTTTTTGTAAATATTTGGATTAACAATTCTCCATCGAAGTCATCTGAAATGAACCCTAGTTTTCCTTTTGGAGCTATGAAATTTGTTTTTGTTTTTGTTTATATGAACATTACTAGCTTTAATGCTATGAAATCGAATAGTTCCTCCGATAAGTAGTATTCAGATTCATAATCCAAAATTTGTTGAATCAATTTCATCGATTACAACTTTAATCACATAATGCACAAATCATGTATAACATAATCGAAACAATAACCCTAATAAAGGTGGAAAACCGATGATAATTTACCTTTGGACTGCCGGAGATGACTTCAAGGGTATATTGACCTATTCTCTTTGCAAATCAGTGATCGGTTCGTGTTTTCCTATAAATCGCACACTCAATAGTAGGGATATGGCGATATGGACAACAACGGCGACGTGATGCGGCAGCGACGAAATGGAGGACGACGATGTGATGGTGAGCTGAGATGAAGGTAGGTGATGATCGTACGCTCAAATATCATTGTTAGCGGGATGACTTTTTAGGAGCGTATTAGCAGGCAGACCTAGAGGAAAATGAACAAAGTTAATGACTCAATAATCAATAATATATATAATATAATATATGATAATGGACTCGAAATTAAAGACTTAAGTGGATTGAAGTCAAAATTGAATTAAATATCATTATATAATAAATTTATGTATAATATCCTCAAATACAACAAAATAGCTTTTAATTGGAATGGTCTTGTTCACGATATGGTTAATGTAACACATCAACCTCAAAAGGATTCCTACACGGCCAACACGACAAATATAAAAAATATTCAAAAGATGGATCGTAGTTGTAATTTCAGTAAAGATTAGAGATCATTTTGTAATTTACTTTTATTAATATAAAACTACATCTTGCGATATATTTTTAATAAAACAACATTTTAGTGGCATTTTAAAACATTATGCCGCTAATAATTGTAAATATTAGTGGCATAAAAATGGTAAGTGACATTAAATCCATTAACTTTTATAGCGGCACAAAAAAAATGTCACTAAAAACAAGATATAGTGACACATCAAATATATGTCATTAAAAATATATGCCACTAAATGACATTTTATTTGTAGTGTTTCTAAAGTTGGTATGCATCAAATTCTCATATAGTTTCACCATTTCATCACTATGAACGCCATAAAATAACATAAAAGTAATGCAAAGACCCGTATTGAGTCATAAGATCCATAAATAAATTGTTATAAGATGTGATTTTAATCGTATCCATTTCAACAAATGATAATACATGTAGAAGTCTTCTAATCGAGAATCGAGAAAGAATACTAGAATAGATTAAAGAAAGAAAAACAATCTAATAGTAACAGAATATGAAAGTGAAATACATAACAATGAGGATTTTAATCGAGAATCAAGATAGAAGTCAAAATAATAGAAGATGAAAGTGTATTGGGTCAAACTCGTTCACTCGGAGATCAGAAACAGATGACATGAATATGTTGCAGAAATCACAATCGGTAGAAGAATATGGTGTCATTTTAGTTTCATGAGTGTAGCGGTCGTTGATTTATTCTTCCACTTGATTTATTTTGTGGTTACCTGATTGAAGTTTTTAATGGACTAAACTTTTGGATTTTGGAAAATATGTGACCCCTTAGAATTAAGGGCCCTAAGCTCAAGCTTAAAAAACCTCTACATAGAGCCGAGCCTAATTATCAATATAGGATCATGGCATATATATATATATATATATATATATATATATATATATATATATATATATATATATATATATATATATATATATATTGAAACTAGGTTATGCAATTGCATACACTTCAAACTTTATTTGCAAGTGTTATCTTCTAAAAGAATTATTATATATAAAATATTAATACTTTGCATACACTTAAATTAATGCTTGCATACCCTCCTAAAACACATTTAGCACCAAAAGTTCTAAATACACTGGAGGGAGATCGAAAAACTAATCCAAAATATTTAAATTTTGAAAAAAAAACTTAGAAACTTAAAAAGTCCAAAATCTAAATCTTATCACTAACTACACATCCAAAAAAAACGTAAATGTGTAAATCTTTTTAAAAATAGGAAATAAACTTATTAAGGTAATTAATTTTTTGGTTTGTTCACATCTGTGTAATTATATTTTTTTCTACACACCTAGGTAACGGATTTTTTGGAAGTATTCACATCTGGTCATAACCAGTCATAATGATTATATGTGAACACTTCCAAAAAGTTTGTTATCTAAATGTGTACAATAAAAAAAAATAATCAACCAGATGTGAACAAACCGAAAAGGTAAGAGTAAATTACACGAATGGTCCCTATGGTTTGGGTAATTTGTGCGTTTGGTCCCTAATTTATTTTTTAACTTGGATGATCCCTACTATTTATTTTTTTGTGTGTTTGGTCTCTATCTTACTTGAAAAGACTATTGTGTAATTTTTAATTTATTTTTTAATTAATTTTCTTATTCATGTATTTATTTTTTTATATATTATAAAAAATTAATAGACCTCACATATCTGTATCTCCTCACCCAAAACTTTAAACCACATTTGAGAAATTTAAAATGGGGCTCACCGGTTACCATCTCATCTTTCATCCTCCTCAGATTTTATTTTCTTTCCATTTTTAGTGACATCGATGTCTTCACCATCCCTTCTTTTTTTGTTCATTCAACTCATGTGAAACAACACCACAACCCTTCTATTGGGTTGTGGTGGTGGAAAATTCAATGAAGAAACAGTGAGTTGTGGTGTTGGTTCGTTGGAGTTGAAGGACAAAAAAAAAAGGAATGGTGAAGACGTTAATGTCACTAAAAATAGAAATGAAATAGAAGTTGATGAGGATGACAAATGGGATGGTGACTAGTGGGACCCATCTTAAATTTCTCAAATGTGGTTTTAGGTTTAGGGTGAGGAGATACATATATGTGGGATCTATTAATTTTTTTAAATATATAAAAATAAATACAAAAATAAGAAAATTAATTAAAAAATAAATTAAAAATGGCACAATAGTCTTTTGAGGTAAGACAGAGACCAAACGCACAACAAAAATAAACAGTAAGAATCATCCAAGTTAAAAAAAATAAGTTAGGGACCAAACATACAAATTTCTCAAACCACAGGAAACGTTTGTGTAATTTACTCTTACCTTTTCGGTTTGTTCACATCTGGGTAACTATCTTTTTTTTGTACACATCTAGGTAACGAGCTTTTTGAAAGTGTTCACATATGACCATTATGATCGGATGTAACCTACTACAGCCGGTCATAATGGTTATATGTGAACACTTCCAAAAAGTTCGTTACCTAGATGTGTATAAAAAAAGATAGTTACCCAGATGTGAACAAACCAAAAAGTTAATTACCTTAATAAGTCTATTTTCCTTTAAAAATCAATACTTAAAACTCAAAACCCTCTCCAAACCAATTGTGAACCGTCTGACGCAGCTTTCTTCTCTGTCACAAGTCTCGCCATTACCTCTCGATCTCTTACCAATATTCTAGTTTTATTTCATAGATGTCAATTTCCTTATAAAAATATAGATAAACTTAGAATGTATAAACGAATACATTTATTAAACCTAGTTTTATTTCATTGATGTCAAAAAATGATACTCACATAAAAGTATTGAGAAAACTACTTAGTTTTTTCAGTGAAATCACACTTTTTGACTAAATCTGTAACATTAATAATTACATTGTGACATTGGTCCAATTATTTGCTGTAATATTTGTTACTCTCTTTTACCAACATCTATCTATATCTATATCTATCTATCTATCTATATATCTTATAAATGAAGCATTTTTCTTTGATTCTTATATATTCGAAACCCCCTAATTTAATTTCCTTGATTCTTATGCATTTAAAACCCCCTAATTTAATTAATACCACTCAAAATACTTTTTTAATAATAATTATTAATTGTTTCTTTAATGTAATAATAACATGAACAACATCAAACATAACAAGATCAAGTATTGATACGGTGAATAATAGGAGCATCTTTCTCATATTTTGTAAGGATTAAGGACCTTTAAAGAAGGAAAAAGACTTTTATGTGTGTATTGATTTTCATATAAATTTCTAAAATATTTTTGTTTTTACCAACTGTTCAATGTGTGGTTGCTTCCGGTATGTCACATGTTATATTCGGGGTAGAAACTTTTTCATAAAGATGCACCTAATTCCATTCACTACAAGTACTAAATTAATATTTGACTCATTCATACACAAACAAATCTTGTTGATAATTTTAAATTATTTGAACATATTCAGTTTTCATCATCATTCCTTCAACAATGGAAATTATCTCTACTTTCACTATTTGACACTTCCATATGTATCCATATGTGTAAGAATTTTTTTTTGTTAAAACCATTTTAATATTTAAGAATATAAAAAAGGTGGAAAATAGTGAAATATTCATCCTTGGCATCATAAGATGGATTTATTAAACCTTAGAAGATATTGGAAAATTTGAAGTCATATTAGCGAATGTATTGCAACATATAAATTGTTTTACATGTCAATTGGTCTTAGTCTACATTAAAGTCATGATTTCATATTTGATCCTATAAAATATCACATATGAACTAAAGGTAGGTCATGCATAGTTTAATGGTGTACTAGTACAACCAATACAAATGAGTTGTCATGCTCATTTTCAAGTCATGAGAAGGTAATCCTTTTAGCTTTCATTTTCCTGTATATATACATTTAGTCTCAACCAAGCATTTTTGTAGCAGGGGTGTGTTTGTATTAGTCTCTAATAGACATTAGATACTATATACATTTAGTCTCAACCAAGCATTTTTGTAGCAGGGATGTGTTTGTATTAGTCTCTAATAGACATTAGATGTTGGTATCCAGACTATGCCTATGTGGTTTTAGTTTGCTGATGTTGGAATATGAAAATTGTGGTTTTAGTTTGTTGATGTTGGAATATGAAAATTAATATGATGCATTGATATGCATTTAACAAATAATAAGTACATCACATTATTTACTTAGTCGATATTAATGGATATAAATGTCACTTTGTGCATTTGCAGTTACGTAATCTGGATATAAATACAAATAATAAGTACATCACATTATTTACTTAGTCGATATTAATGGATATAAATGTCACTTTGTGCATTTGCAGTTACGTAATCTGGATATAAATAATAAGTACATCACATTATTTAATTAGTTTGATATGCATCTGACCGATTCAGGTCAGACGAAAGGTTTTTGATAGACAAAATCTTGACGTCTGACTCGGAAAGCAAGGTCTGACCGAGAAAGAAGTTGGGAGATGGCTGACCCAGAAAGAAAGTGAGGGTTTCCAATAGTACCCTTGGCTTGGATAAAAATTCATAGCTAATGAAGGTTACGGGATTAGAACTTCGATCTCCCTTGTAGAATGGATGGCATTTACCAGCAAGCTGAATGGGTTTTTGTGTTTTATTTCTAAAATAATATATTTAATGTCTATTATGCTGGAAGTTTATTATTATTATTATTATTATTATTATTATTATTATTATTATTATTATTATTATTATTATTATCAATGTCTATTATTATTATTATTATTATTATTATTATTATCAATGTCTATTATTATTATTATAATTGTTGTTGTTGTTGTTATTATTATTATTATTATTATTATTATTATTATTATTATTATTATTATCTTCATATTGCATAGAAACGTGTGGAACATCGGGGGTAAATGGTCATTTTGCACCAGTCAGCACATTCAGTCAGATTTTCAATCAAACAACATGATTTTTTACTCAGTCAGAATTTCTTACTGAGACAGACCTTTCTCAGTCAGCACTTTCTCGATCAGCAACTATCAAACGGGGTCATAGATTTCGTAGTATTTGTTGGATGTTTTAGCTTTGATAGAGAAGAACTCATCAAATACAAAAAAAAAAAAGACAACATTAATAAATTTCTAAAAATGAAAACGTAGTATTTTGAATAACATGTAATATTAGAGTAAAATATGAAAGATGTTATGATATAAATATGAATACCATATATTAATTATAATATTTATTTTCAAAATTTTAAGTACGTACTTTTACGTTGCGCAACGCGCGACTACTCGCCTAGTATTTACATAAAAATATATGTAGCATACCCTAAATTCTTTTTTCTAGATCCACTACTGTATAGGATGATATTATACTTTAATAAATGAGATTTGAATGATTAAAACTTTTATTTTGTTTTTTATTTTTAAACAGAAGATGGTTTAAATGAATGTAAGATACTATGACCTAAATAAAAAAAAAAGTTATTATCTTTTGATAAAAGGAAAAAAAAATATACATCTTGTAGATCTAAAAAATATACATCATATAGATCTAAAAAATAATTAATTACTTCAACTATTTTTTTGTTGTATGATTTATAAAGAATTATGTCTTACAAATATAGTAAAAGATCAATAGTTCAAAGA
Organism: Lactuca serriola; assembly: GCF_051521515.1. Taxonomy (NCBI): domain Eukaryota; kingdom Viridiplantae; phylum Streptophyta; class Magnoliopsida; order Asterales; family Asteraceae; genus Lactuca; species Lactuca serriola. Next base: position 203,020,451 of record NC_136409.1, read on the forward strand.
TTTAAGTTGTAACTTTAGAATTAATGCTTTAAATATTAAATATGCAATCATTTTTTTTCTCAAGGTGGACTATATTTAACATACAAAAATAGCGACAATATTATATTTATTTGTAAGAGATAAAGTATGTAAAAGGTAATAATTAATGATTTTAAAATTTAAATCTTGATTTTATTTTTTAAAATTCTAAATATGGATATTGATATTTATATTTTTATTAAATATTAAACGTGAATGAATTTTTAAGGATGTCACATGACACCATTAAAATCATATTTTAGAAATGTGTCACTTGGCACTTACTGATTTTTATTGATTAGATAAGATTATATATATATATATATATATATATATATATATATATATATATATATATATATATATATATATATATAGAAGATATAGATAGATATAAAACAAATATTTAAATTCTTTTGTTATTCTACTTTTTTTTTTGTAACAATCAGTAAAATTGGGTATTTAAGTAAAAACATATTTTTCCTTTATTTTTATTATTTTCTTTGATATTTTTCATTAAATTTATAAAATAATTTAAGTTTAATCGCCTCAAACAATATTTTTATAGTTCGTGGAAAAACTTTTCCCACTAGCTCGCGAAGTTCGTGAGTGGATTCCTTATATTTTAAATTTGAAACTCAGTTTTTTCTCAATACACATAGATTCGTAGAAAATTTTTCTTCCCTAAACACTAATTACAGATTAACCATAAGTTATTTTTGATTTAGACTCATTTAATTTTTTCTTAAAGTATGTAAAAATCAATGATTAGTAATTTTAAATTTAAATTTTGATTCCAATATTTTAAAATTTAAAATATTGGTATTGATATTTATATTTTTGTAAATATTAAATATGAATGAATTTCTAAAAACGTCACTTGACATTATTAGAATCAAACTCTAAAAAGGTGTCACTTGGTACTTAGTGGTTTTTATTTATTAGGTAGCATAGATTCTAGTTTGAACGATAACTAAAGTTTCTATAAAAACACAGCAAACATAATTTGATTATGAATAAATCAAATTTTCTTTGATAAATAATATATCAATTTTTATACAGTTCATCATTATGATTATGATAATAATTGTCGTGTGTATTCAATCTTAGGACATTTATTGTATCGGTATGTATTATGTGTTGGTTAGTTCTACTAAACTTGATAAAAAAATGATCATAATCCCTTTCTAAGTTCGTATATGTTGTTGGATTTTTGTTCTCCTAGAGATTCAAATTCAACCTGAAAATGCAAGTCCTGGACCCACTCTTTATGTTTTTGCTCGATGCCAAACTTCTACTCATTGTGATATGTATGGTGGAAAGAAAATGAACTGTAATATTTGAATCTACTATCATGGTCTGTGATGTACTAATCGTTAAAGCTTTTAAGATAGTTTTAGAATCAGTTTTTTCTCTTAGTAACAAGATAATATTATAATGAAGGTGAAAACATGTTTTCGAATCAATTGAAGTATGTTTTTATTTGAAACACTACTTGGATGGCATAGGGATGATACAACATTGTGATTTGCTTGAAGGCGAACTTCTACAGCCTGGCAAACAATACCTACATGAAGAAGAAGTTGGACTCTTCTATTATCTCCATTGACCAAAAGAAGAGTGTGACATTGAAGAGGTATTTGATACTATCCAAAAAAAAAAATTATGGATTCAATAAACTCGAAGTCGATTTGGTCAACTAATAAAAACTATATTTGCAACTTTTAGGTTTATGTTATTGTATTTTTATTTTTACTTTTTTACTTTATATTTCAAATCAAATATAATACAAATATTTTTTGGTTGAAGTTAAATAAAAATAAATATCAAGTTTGTCAAGATTAATATCTTACCTAAGATCATTTTATGTTTTGCAATATTGTGATCGTAAGATCAGATTGAGATCGAAAGATCCTACAAAAATGAAGTCATATGTAAATTTGCTCGGAATGTGTTCGGCATGAAGTATAAATTATACCTTGATATTGATTAAGACATCGATAGTGGAATTTGATTGGTTTTGGGAAGCTAAAAATGATCAATTTTATAAAACAATTTATAAACGAAAAACAATAGACTTTAAAAATAACTAGTTTATTTTAGACCATTTTAATAAAACCACCAAGCTAAGCCAATTACATGAACTAGAAAGATTATGAAAACCATAGGATGTTAAGAATACAACATTTGAAGAATTTGATCCCACTAGGTATTGGGGAGTTGATGAAGATGGTAAAAACTCAAGAATAGAGTTTCTCTATAATGTATCCACCAACAAGAGTAGGGCTCATAGGAATGTTGGTTCCCTTCTTGTATGAAGTACTCCTTAAGCCTTTACATGCTTAACAAAATTAAGAACTAAAGGAGAAGAAATTCTAAGCATAAATCTTCAACAAACTTCAAAAGAAGAAGAAGAAGAAGAAGAAGAAGAAGAGAGAGAGAGAGAGAGAGAGAGAGAGAGAGAGAGAGGAGATAGAACCTACTATTCTTAAGAGAATGTCACAACTCACATTTTGCTAGGAAATTCTATTCTCGTGTAAACATCGTCGAGTGTAAAAGCTTCTACTCTAAGTGAATACTATACTCTATGCTCGTCCAAATACATCTCATATGTTCAAATAAGGGTTGGAAACCCTACAAAGCCCGATTCAAGTCTAATGTGTTCTAGGATTCTCTTGTTGGGCCTAATGGACCAATAAGTATCCAAGTTAACTACTTTGGGCCTAAAAACCCTAATTATGTTCTAATTGGACCCAATTCATAAATCTATAACATTTTGGGCCATGATGGGCCATAAAGGATTTAATTAGCCCTAATGGGCCCAAAACTAATTTCTTTTGCCATTTTGGGCCGTGAGCCTCCTTAAGAGCCAATGGGCCGAAAAATAATTTTTGGGCTCCATAAATATTCAAACGAGGCCAAGGCTGAACACAAATCATTTCACTCTTAATTTTTTTGGCCCAAATCTCGGCCCAATGGAGATAATTATGGAATTAACAAAAAAAAGAAAAAGAAATCTTGCATGGGGAAGAGGTTGACACCTCATTTTTACATGTAGGACTTCCACACTAATTACCTCTCATGTATCAACACTCTCATACTTCCATGCTAAGGTCACTCCTCTCTCTTCCCTCTCTACTTCTTTCTCTCGGCTAAGAACACACACCTACACCACCATCTTCAAATTACTTCAAACAACTCTCCAAGAATTTCTCATTCTCCTTCATAATTTCGCAAGTTGTGGTGTCTTTAAGAGAGTTTTTCTTCAAGATCATCCTATTAGGTAAGATCTTTACAAACCTAAGTTGTATTATCACATCTTTACTCTTATATCACTCCTCTTACCACCTTATTTTCTTGAATCATACTCTTAAAACTTCCTAGAACTCGAGAATCCCATCAAAGAAACAAGCTAGGCCAAAAACAACACCATCTTCTTCCACTTCTTCTTCAAAACCGAAACATCAAAGCAAAGGTGAGTTCATACCCCCTAGTTTTTGGTTTTTACTTGTTTTTGGGGGAGAATACAAGTTGATTTGTGTAGATGCATGATTATGTGTGTTTTCTTGAAACATTTGGTGATTATGTGTTGATTACTTCACTAATCTAAAAAATATGTTAAGAAACTTGAAGTTTATCACTATGATATTCATAGGAATCTTGAGAAAAGTATGTTTTATCACAAGTATTACATGTAAACATGTAGATCTGGGATTTGTATACTTGATATAGCAAAAATAAGTGTTGTGCTCAAAGATCTATACACTAAACTCACAAAACAGCCCTTGACAGAAAAGTTTTGGTCCAATCTCGGACTGTTTTGACCCTCCAAATGGAAGTATTTTTCAAAACTGTTTTACATGGATAAAGTTCATATTTATACCTTTAAAATGACTACTCTCACGTTTTCATACGATTTTTATACAATTTTTGGCGAATTTTACAAAACTGTCTATCATATTTGAAATAATTTCGGACCAACCTGTGAAGATGAGTAATTTCACACGAGTTTGAGGCCATCGAAAATTATGAGAAAAATTGTGAGCAAAGTAGACAAAATTTCCAAACTTCCAGAATTTACGGATCCAGATTTCGACTTACGATGAATTTTCTACAAATTTTCTAAAAACTAGGTCGGAAAAGCCAAAAACCAGAAAAATGTGTATTTTCACAAAAACCAAGCCAAAAATGATATTTTTGACAAAAATGGGTTTAAAATGCTATTTTTATCACAAAGTAGTCATCAACACAAGTTTTTAACAAAATTGGAGATTAAAGTGTTATTCTTACAAAAATTGGGCCTTAATTGTAAATTTTTGGCTTATTGGGCCAAGAACGTCATTTTTTCAAAAAGTGGGCTTTAGATATCAATTATGTAAATACTCAAGTTAAAATAAACAAAACAATAACAAACGGGTTAAAAACGATATTCATATCCTTATTGGGCCTGAAAATAATATACATGTTTAGTGAGCCTTAGTGTCCTTTTACATGTATATTGGGCTCGGGATAGGTATTCATATCCTTATTGGGTCTGGAAATAATATACATGTTTAGTGGGTCTTAGTGTACTTTTATATGTATATTGGGCTTAGGATAGACATTCACATTCCTTTTGAGTCTGGAAATAATAGACACGTATAGTGGGCCTTAGTGGTCCACTTGCATGTTTATTGGGTCTGGGAATGGGTTTTATACGCGTTCTTCTTTTTATGTTATTTTAGTGAATACTTGAACTAAAACCAATGATAAACCAACAAATGGATTTAATTTGATCATTTTCTAAGTTATTGGGCCTTAGTGACCCATTTTTATGTGTGATACGTCTTGTATACAATTTATATGTTTATTGGGCCTCATTGACCCATTAACATGTGCGACGGACCTTGGATACTATTTGTGTGCCATTTGGGCCTGTAAATACTTTACACGTGAAATGGGCCTTAGTTGTCCTTTCATATACATATATTTCGGGCCCATGTTATATAATCTCATTCCATTTAGGTCTTGAAATTATTTACATGTTTAGCGATGCCTTAGTGGTTCACTTACATGGATCATTGGTCCTGGAATGAGTTTATACCTTTTTCTTCGCGTAAATTCGATTAAGGATCTAGCGAGTTTTTGTCGGTTGGCACCTATTAAGTGTACAATCGTAGCCTGTAGTTATAACCAGAGTCTCTTGGAGGGAGAACGGGGATTTGTGTATAGATCTATACAGGGTTGACACCCCACACCTCAGCTGTTCGCTACAGTTAGACTAACTCAGTCTAGGGTGACGAAAACCTTATAATCAAAGTCAAAACCGGCGTCCAACGACGCCAAGACAGGTGAAGTTGTCATCATTTAGTATGGTTATGACGGCTCGCTTAGAGGAATTAACGTTATGAAGTTTACGGAAGACCTTTTTTTTACAGGCAACATCGGTTTGTCTGGGAACATTCTCTTTACATGCTCTTACGTTCTCTCTACATTCTCTTTACCTTTTTAGTCAAATAAACAATAACATACATGCATTAATACAAGATCTAACACAAACACACTAAACAGTTTTCAGAAAATATCGGATTTTCTGGTGGTTTTCAAAGTGATACAAATCATTTTCACAAACACGCTTATGAACTCACCAACATTTTTATGTTGACCGTTTTCAAAATAACTTATATTCTCAGGAAACCGTTGAAGGAGGATGAACGAAACAAACTAATGGATATTGTGTTATATTTTGTTTCATCATACTCTTACTATTTTGGTATGTAATATTCAAATACAATACTCGATGTAAACAATGAATGTTGTTATATTACATGTGTGATGATGATGATGTTATGTTTCAATTATATTCACTGTAATGATATTTCAAGATGAAGTCCCGCACAAGCCCCCGGACGTTTCTGTCGTCTAGTTCGGGGGTGTGACAGAGAAAACAAAAAGAAAATGAATAGTAAAAGTTCAAGCAACTTTGAAAGCTATTTATGTCTCACCTTTTATAGTAATTTTCAAGTAGTAAGCGTTATACCTCATAAATGAAAGCATAGACTAAAATGGAAGAGACATAGGGTGTAAGAGGTTACTTTACAAGCAACATCATCTTCTCCACTCAAGCTCACGACTTTAACCTCAAAAAGGACAAAGCATGGGTGTCTTCCATCTTTTATATACAAGTATGTATACATTTTATTTATAGAAACTAGCTTTATATAAATAGACTACTAAATGTCTAAAAAACATATACACAACATATACCTCATACATTATGAGTTTCTGGTTGTTTTTTCTCTCTTTGAAAATATTATTTCAATAAATAATAACTTCATATATAACTAAATACAAGAGTTTAATATATTTATTAATAACTATATAAACAATAAATATTCAATATGTGTGAACTTGCTAAAGATATGACCCTCTAGGATCATATGTTATTGACAAACACAATCATAAAATGATTTTTGAGCATATAGATCAAATAATCTCTCACTTGTACAAGACTAGTTGTAGATTGAAATAGACATTGGTTGACGTCTAGCAACATACCAATGCCCCCAACAACACACGAAGAGGTGTCATCCAGCAATTGACCAATTTCCATATGCCCTAAATCTACAATTAGTTATAAAGTGTGGTATCAGTTATTCTTTTGTCTTAGGCATCATGATGAACATTAAACATGGATTGCAATCAATCTCACATGGTTTTCAACTTTTAGTAAGGCCTTATATGTCTAACTCTCAACGAATAAGATGAACAAATCTCATTTTGATTACATATGCTTATCATGTAGTTCATGCTCTACCCAACGATGGACCTTATAACTGCCTTTTACGGGACAACGTTAAACCATGTCAAAGCACAACAATTCCTACACTCACGTCCCAAATATGTATTTCAGGTCGAAGAATACAAAGATACTACCTTTATCAAAACATCACTCACGACAAAGATCCATGAAGTGATCTTGATGTGGATCATGTCCAATACTTATTCTCTAATCAAGTGCCTAGGAAGCTGGTAACGAATCTTTGCTATTTCCGTCTCCTTCAAAATCAACCAATCCATTCATATTAGCCTTACCTTATAGATGCTCCCACAACTATAAACGACTATGGACATTTAGAATAACCATATTATTCAAGGATTAAAAAGGATAATATAGAACACAATGATTATTTAATAAAAATATTATTTCCAATATATCAATAGATTATAATATATGTTGCTAATACTGTTCCAAAATCTAAATACTAAATTTCAATCAAATCTATCCACTTAGATCAACAAGGTCCTATAGCATCAACAAAACTTTCATATTTTAGGTAATAAATGAATTTTGTTAAGTGGATTTGACAAACTTGATTTAAATAAACTTTTTGAACACTAACATTTTATGTTTCATATATATACACTGTATATAGAGAAAACTATTGAGAATGTTTTAGATGCTTAAATATGACTTAGATACCAATATCACGTAATGAGATTACTCATAGTTATAAATGAACTAATCATTTAAGTATCTTCATATGTGGTTCCCCAAACAACAATGTATTATGAGTCTGTAGTGTAACTATAATTAAAATCTACGTGGAGCGCTTATCTATGTAATTTTTCCTTCATTCATAATGAGGACACTCTCGATTGTAATTGAGGGTCATCTCAATCTATTTGGAATTTTATCATATGTGTAACAATTTACATATACATTTCTTTCAAATACTCAGCAGATCAGAAAATATTTACAGTTCTTCATGAGAATGTATCTATCAGTCATACCATGCTTATTCTCAAATTATACTTGTATTTATTCATCATGCTCCAAGCAGACGACTTATCTGGATTTTATGCATAACATGACATATATGATAAATCCAATTGCAACAACAAATGGAATATAATCATACCAACTAACTTAACCATTGTACTAGGAATATTGGCAATTAATGCAATTCTACTTAGTCTTTTAAGTTGACATGATATATATATATATATATATATATATATATATATATATATATATATATATATATATATACTCCAAGACCTAGTATGTCGACTATGTATAAGACTAAGAATGTTACTGTGATCCGACTAGCTTATAGAAAATACAAGAGTGATATTGATTTATAATTGAATTACACTATGTAATTTTCTTTATAATAAAGAAGATTATTACTTTGAGATGTTGGCTTTAAATCTGAAAAGATTTTCATCCATGTATGTTTTGTCTTTTGAAAACTCAATTACTATTTATAGTCATACTATATTGAGGAAGTTTAATCAAACCCATACTTGATTATCATACATGAATGCATCTCTATGTGTTCTATTAGTTTCTGATCAACTCATTGAATAGGTTCAATTAACTATTGAAAAATTTTCTAGTTCCAAATTGTGATTCATTTAGTTTATGGTTCTTTATCCCTTAAAGTTCCATGTTGCTCCCATTTAGAAAAAGACTTTTTATGTATGTCTTCTGGACTGACAATCTATGGGATTGTAGAAACTTCATCCAAAATAATCATTTAGGATAACTCTATAAATGTAATTAGTAGATGTAGGGTTGAGTTAAGCTTCTTGCCTAACATAAGCTCCATAACTCAATACCTTTTAGATAAGTATAAACCATTTCATCCTTAGTCTAGTAAGGGTAATTAATCTACTTGTTTGGTTGGAAATATATATTCAGTATATATTTGTTGGAGTGAGCATAAATCAAAAAATACATAAAAGAAATAGTTCTTTAAAACATCATATAACAGATTGTAAGGTGTGTTTTATCCTCTTCAAAAACATGTACTACTGATATCCAATCAGTGGCCAGGCGACCCAATCTCACTAGAGAATATGAAAGCTACCTCGAATATCATAAGAGAAAATCAAAATGACCATGTGATCTTGTTCCGCAAAGACCATACAAATGATGAGTGTGTGCTCTTTGATGAAATGAGTTGTGAACCGATTCCATAACTCCTAGTATGTTCCAAGAAGACTTGGTTTAAAAACTCATTTTATTTATCAGAACGAAAAGATTTATGTTGGCCTCATTGAGTTGTATTTCAATCTTCACTATGAAACAATTTGAGCAAATCAAAAGTTTCAACGATAACGAATAAAAGTTGTCAGTGAAATTGATTAAGCATCTATCACCAAATCTATTCATGGGATTGAAAAGACTACATACATCATATATATAATTCTTTGTCAAGCCTTTTTTTCTTTCACAAATAATAGAGAAAGTCACTTGTGAGTTGTCTTTGTAACATCCCAAAAATCCCAATAAAAATTTTCATTTTTAATCAAAGAGAAAATCATTGTTTTCAATCAATCCAAATCAAATACAAAACATGACATCTCCAAAACATGTCACTGAAGGATGTGTTCGATCATGTCTTTGCTTTCCCCTGATCATACGAAGTAACTGAAACATACAACTTAAATGGTAAGCCAAAGCTTAGTGATTTCCCCAAAAATATCACCACGCAAACATATAACAACATACATACTGGGTCCACAACTATCAGGTTGGATTACCTTTTAGCCCACAACATCAGTCTAGCTTGCCTTTTTGGCCCACAAATCATGAACGGATTGCTCCCGAGCCCACATCATAAGTCTAGCTTGCCTTTTCGGCTCTCAATTTATCTATGGCTTGCTTCTTGGTTTGTTGGCTTCCACAAAGAGCAATATTGCCTCAACCCAACCGCACCATGTTGACATATGCAACAGATAAACATATAACCAACAAACAGATAATCATATAGTTCTAACAAATCACTATAGCATAGCAACATCCTATATACCAGTATACATAACCGACTGGGCTGGAATTGGTGCCTTCGACCCAGGAGTAAAGTGAGGAAACTCACCTCACAATCTGAGAAATAGCAGAAGAGAACGTTGCTCTAAAAATCAACTCTACAGGTCACCTATACAAACCCTAATTTTTAGGGTTTGAGCCCTATTTAAGCATCATTAACTCATTGAGGCCCCATAATTCATCAGCTACCATCCCCATTTTTGTCCCTAGCAAGCCCTAATTCCTTGTGTGAGCCCTTGTGAGCTTAAGAGTGCATTTGTGGTGTTCTTGAAGGAAGTAGAAGGAAAGGAAACCCTCTTGGAAACTTAAGGCACTTTGGATCCAGAAGTGTTTCACCCTTAAGCATCATTTAGAGGTATAAAGTCAGAAACTTGATTAGTATTTGCTTAGATCTTGTTAGCTTGGAGTTTGTGTTCATTTTGGTCCCATAATATTGGTGTTCATGAGTATTGCTTACTCTAACCCATAAAGTTTGTCCTTCCAGATGTATTTAGGTGCTTAGGACCATAAAAATGTGATCTTGGTCCCTTTGCTTTCTACATGCATGAGATATGAGGTTTTGGCTTATGTATTAAGTTAGGGTTTAGTTGTTGGACCCTTTCTAGCATTGTAAAGTCATAAAGTTGGAAACTTTATGACTTTGAACATTATTTGCAACTAGATCTGAGTTTTGGATGTGGTGTCTTAACATATTAAGCACTTAATACAAGAGAAAAGGTGGTCGTCGAGCACGTTGGGTGTACCTGATGGTACGCTACGTGTACTTGGTTGAGACCCCATCTTCTAGCCAAGGGAGTATACTATGCTGGGTGTAATGGCTGAGTATGCCAAGCGTACTCAGTCTGAGTTGACTTTGTTGAATTTTTGACTTTTGACCTTTGACCAAAATTTCGACCAAGTTTGCCTTAGGGGAATTTTGGTTATTTTGAGCTGTAGTTTGAGATTAGGTCACTGTTTTTGTATAGGTGACCTATAGAGTTGACTTTTGGAGTAGCATTCTTTTCTGCTATTTCTCAGACTATGAGGTGAGTTTCCCCACTGTACTCATTGCTCGAAGGCATCAATGACGGCCCATTCAGTTATGTATCATGGTATATAGGATTTTTCTATGTTGTAGTGGTCTGTTAGAACTATATGATTATCTATTGGTCTGTTATATGTTTATCTGTTGCATATGTCGACATAGTGCGGTTAGGTTGAGGTAATACTCCTCTGTGCGGAAGCCAACAAACTCGGGAGCAAGGCAGACATAAGCTGAGGGCCGAAAAGGCAAACCAAACTTTTGATGTGGGCTCGGATGCAATCTAGTCAAGAGTTGTGGGATAGAAAGGCAAGCCAGGCTCATGCTATGGGCTCAAGGGTAATCCAGCCCGACGGTTGTGGACCTAGTATGCATGTTGTTATATGTTTTTGTGGAGATATTTTGGAAGAACTCACTAAACTTTGGCTTACCATTTAAGTTTTATGTTTCAGGTACTTCAAATGATCAGGGGAAAGAAAATGTGTGATCGTACACATTCTTCGGTGACATGTTTTGGATATGTCATGATACATTGATTTTGGAACATTTGTATTTGATCTTGCATTTTTATGATTTGGATTGATTGAAAACAATGTTTTTTTTTTCTTTGATTAAAAATGAAAATTTTCATTGGAATTTTGGGATGTTATGTCACACCCCCGAACCAGACGGCAAAAACATCCGGGGGCTTGGGTGACTTCATTTTTGTAGTATCATCACAGAGTATATAATTGAAACATAATATCATCATCATTACACATGTAATATAACAACATTCATTATTTTCATCAAGTATTGTGTTTCAATATTACATGCCAAAATAGTCAAAGTACGATGAAATAGAACAAAATATCCATGAATTCTTTCTACCCAACCTGCTCAACGGTTTCTTGAGAATACAAGTTAATTTAAAAAGTTCAACATAAGAATGTTGGTGAGTTCGTAAGCATGTTTGAGAAAATGATTTCTATTACTTTGTAAGCACCAAAAAATCCTATATTTTCTGAAAACAGTTTAGTATGTTTGTTTCCGATCTTGTATTAATGCATGTGTGTTAATGTTTACTAGAATGCAAAGAGAGTATGGAGAGAATGACAAAGAGAATGACCCCAGATAACCTAATGTTGTCTGTGAAAGAGAATGCTACTATCTCAACCCCCGAGGTTGAGTACCAGCTCGAGTATGTTACCGAGTAATCAAAAGAGAATGATTTCCCAGTAAATTTTATAACATTAATTCCTCTAAGTGAGTCGTTATAACCATACTAGATAATGATAATTTCGCCTGACATTGCGTTTTTGTATGCCGACGGAATAAGGTAAGGTTTTTGTCACCCTAGACTAGCCTAGTCTAACTGTAGTGAATAGCTCAGGTGTGGGGTGTCACCCTCGTATAGATCTATATACAATCTCCCGCTCTCCTTCCAAGAGACTCTGGTTATAACTATAGGCTACGATTGTACACTCAATAGATGTCAACCAACACGTCTCACTAGATCCTTAATCGAATTTATGCGAAAAGAAACATATAAGGTATATTCCTGGCCCAATGAACATGTAAGTGGACAACTAAGGCCCACTAAGCATGTAAATTATTTCTAGGCTCAAAAGGAATGAGAATATATATCACGGGCCCAATATATAATTAAAAGAACAACTAAGACCCTTTTAACATGTATATTATTTAAAGGCCCAACAAGCATCTAAGGAGTAGCCCAGACCCCAATAAACATGTAAGTGGACAACTAAGGCCCACTAAGCATGTAAATTAGTTTCAGGCCCAATAAAGGTAACATTGACGTATTTTATCCGTTGTTGGTTACGTTGACTATATAAGCTTCGTTGGTTACCAAAGTGACGAAAGCCCATTTTTTTGTAAGAAATACACTTTGGTCCTAAAACCGAAAATTTACAATTAGGGCACCTTTTTGGTAAAAATGACAATTTAGGTCCTTTAGGGACAAAAGTTGTATTTAAGGCTAGTTTAAAGTAGAACTAACATTTTTAACTCACTTTTGTCAAAAATATCATTTTTGGCTTGATTTTTATGAAAATGTGCATTTTCGGCCCATTTATAGATAAATTCATCTTTTTGGCCAAAATTTTAATAAATTCACATTTTTAGTCCCTCTTATCAAAAATTTATATTTTTGGCACAACTTTGTTGAAAATGACATTTAAGCCCACACAAGTCCAAAAAATTACAATTTTGGCCCAAGGCCATGAGAAGCCTAAATAAAGCCCAATTATGAAATTTTTTACATTTTTAGTCCTTGTAGGATCCCCAATGTCGTAACTAATCATGTTTAGCAAAATAATCCTTTTTGAACCCCTAATAACTGTGAGTTATATAAATATACCCATTTTTGGTCATTTAGTCACTTTTGGCCCTCTTATGCAATTTTCTTAGTTTTAAGTAACTTGAATGTATTTTAAAACCATTTCCTTGAAAGATAAGTTGAAATGAGTGTTATGTTCTATAAATAACATCATATTTTAGTAGATCTTTAAGTTCATGGAGTTTATAACACACAATCACATATATAACATGAAAAGCACACAAAATCATGCATACATACATAGATCTACACAAAACAACTTATATTCTCCCCCAAAACATAATAAAAACCGAATAGGGGGTATGAACTCACTTTGCTTTGGAGATTTCGGTTTTGGAAGAAGTTTGGAGAGGTTTTCGGCTTTAACAAGCTTCCTTGAAGAGGTTTTCGAGATCTATGAATTCCCAAGAGCATGGATCATGAAATGAAGTGTTAAGGAGTGAAGATTATGATAAAATGAAGTTAAACTCTTTGATGAGAGAATAACTTACCAAAATGATGATCTTTGATGAAGAGTTCTTGAAGAACACACACACACACTCAAAATTTTAGAAAGATAGAGGGTGGGAGAATGTTGAAGGTTGAGAGAAAATGAGTTGGATTTGAAATGGTGAATAAGGATGGAGAGGGGGAGAGTGGTCGAGAGGTAGAGAGAGGTTGGTGGATGAAGATTTGACTTATAAAGGGAGTGATAGGAAGTGTGCCTTGATACATGCAAACCTTGCATGGATATCAACTAGACAATTATGAGGTGTCAATGCTCTATTTCACCCCCATTTTGTTTTTTTTCTTGTGGGCCGAGAATGAGAGGGAAAAAGAGAAGAGAAGAGGAGTTTGGGCCTTTTTCTTGATTATGTTCGAAATTTTGAGGCCCATATTGAAGGTTCTCGGAACATTGGGCCCTTTTTGAGGGTTCACGACCCAAAGGTGGTGAAAGGATGGGGTTTACGGCCCAATTTCGATGAAGAGATGAGTTCACGGCCCAATTACAATGAGAAGATGGGTTTACGACCCATCATGGTTCAATAGAATGGTTCACGGCACATCATGGCCCATGATAAATAAGTGGGTTATTTTAGGCCCAACATGGCCCAATTGCTATGGTTTGACGAATGTGGGTCCAATTAGAGCCCAAAATCATCAAATGGAAGGTTTACTGGCCCATTAGACCCAATAAGAGGATCCTATTCCATACTAAATTTAAACCTGGTTATTAGGGTTTTAAACCCACAATTGAGTATATGAGTCGTATTAAATTAGGTTTTGGACTTCACTTAGGAGTTTTGATTCAAATGGATGTTTTTGATTGAGCATAGAACATGATATCCACTTAGATTACAAGTTTTATAAGAGTTGATGTTTATATGAAAACAAAATTTCCTAGCTAAAAATGCTAGTTGTGACATCATCCCCCCGTTAGAGGGAATTTCGTCCCGAAATTATTTTGAAAGGTAGAACTACGAACGAGAGAATAGGTGAGGGTAATTCTGCTTCATTTGGTCTTTGCATTCCCATGTGAATTCCGGTCCACGCTTAGCGTACCATCGAACCTTCACAATCGGAATGCGACTATGTTTCGTACGCTTCACTTCCCTATCCATTATCTCGACCGGTTCTTCGATGAACAGGAGATTCTCGTTTATTTCCATCTCTTCCAGAGGAATGACAAGGGTTTCATCTGTTAAACACTTTTTCAAATTCGAGACATGGAACACGGGGTGTACGTTGCTGAGCTCCGCAGGTAGCTTCCGCTTATATGCCACCGAGCCAACTCGGGCTAGAATCTCGAATAGTCCGATGTATCGCGAATTTAGTTTCCCCCGTTTCCCAAAATGGATCATCCCTTTCTAGGGAGAGACCTTTAATAGTACCTGATCTCCTACTTGGGATTCCATAGGTTTTCATCGTTTGTCATCGTAACTCTTTTTTTGGTCACGCGATGCTCGGAGTCAGGTTTTGATTTGGATTATCTTCTCTGTCGTTTCTCGAATGATTTCTGGTCCTATAAGTGTTTTGCTCAGTGATTTCCCTTTTTCCAGCTGGGTGTCACCCACCTCAGCCCAACAGAGAGGCGATCTGCATTTGCGACCATATAAAGCCTCAAAAGGAGCAAGCTTTATGCTTGTATGATAGTTGTTGTATAAGAACTCAATTAAGGGCAAGTGGGCATCCCATGATTCGCCAAAGTCAATCACACAAGCTCGGAGCATGTCCTTGAGGGTTTGAATGGTTCATTCGCTCTGGCCATCGGTTTGAGGGTGGTAAGCAATGCTCATGTCTATTTGTGTTCCCATAGCCTTGTGGATCGATTGCCAAAATCGTGAAGTAAATATAAGTCAAGAGAGAATCTGATGTGCTTGTGTGGTTTCTCGTTGAATAACAATCATTAATTTATTGAGAAACAATGAAAGGCTTCTTTTAGTAGGCTTGAACGGTTGCTTAAGCTTCAACCATATTCCGAAACTCAACATAAGTCTGAATATCTGAATGAAGTACTTCTTTGACCAGTTTTTCCATAATAACAAGTAAGCTTTGGATATTCTTTAAAGTGACTGGATATATTGGAAATCTCAAAAAAAAATTTGGATCTTTTGGGAAGAAATGACTTGTGTTGAGAACATTTCATTAAGTTCACTCAAAAAGAAAAATGAGATGTCAAACTTGTAAAGGTACTAACCAAAAGGTTTTATTCATCAATGCCTTGGTTAAATTTTCTAGAACAAAAAGATGTTCACTGCCAATTCAGAAGTGGGAATCAGATTTTGGGTTTCACTCGAAATCGTGGTGATAAACACAGATGTTGTGTAACCATAAATGTCAGTGGTAATATCTGAGAGTCTTAAGGGTTACTTTTATCGATATGAAATTGATGGAGAAATTGTATAGATTGCTTCCGAGTGAGATATTGTACCTCTGCTTAAAATGAATGACCAAGCAGGAAACTCTTAACTCAATGTGAGAAGAGCAAGGTAGCTCGATGACTTATATGTTTTGATAACCTGATTGGGAAGAAACGATCAGAATGAAAGTTTCATTAAGGCTTCAAACATAGATTCTTACAGGCTTGGGACAACATGCAACAACATGCTTCTAGGGACGTTAGCTAGTACACAGTTTCAAACTCATACTTGCCCTTTCGTTCCGAATTAAGGTAATGAAGAAAATTAACTTGAGAAAAGAACATTAGCTTCTTAAAAGAAAGATATTTTTGGTATTTTTGATTTTTGTTTTTACGAAAAAAATTAAAACAGAAATAAAGAAAAATATTTTTGTGTTTTTTTAATTTTCTGAAAAAAAAATCAAAACAAAATTAAAGAAAAATATTTTTCTGATTTTTGATTTTCTGAAAAAAAAAATGAAAACATAAATAAAGAAAAATAACTAAGACGAAAGAACTCAGAAACTTAAATGAACAGTAACTGTCGAACCATTCAAAAGTTCGGAACCTATCGGAATAGACTTAATTTACAAAGGATATATAGCGTTCCGAAACGAGGATGAATAGTAGCTTTCGAAACATTCTGAAGCTCGTAACCAATTGGAATGTGAATATTAAATTCTGAAACATTCTGAAGCTCGGAACCATTCAGAATGTGAACAGTAAAACCTCAAACATTCCAAAGCTCGGAACCGTTTGGAATGTGAATAGATACTTCGGAAATTATGAAGTTGGTTTCAGAACAGAGTCGGCTTTAGTCATTCCTAACCCTTGTAAAATCTGATTGAAAGATGCTTCAGGAAGGGCCTTTGTGAAGATGTCAGCCAATTGATCTGAGGATCTAACAAAATGAAATTCAACATTTCCATCCTCGACGTTATCCTTTATGAAGTGATATCTCAGTGCTAAATGCTTTTCCTTGGAGTGTTGTACTGGATTGTGGCAAATTATTATAGCACTTTCGAAATCACAATACAGAGGAATTCTCTTCATGTTAATTCCATAATCTCTAGTTGGTTCTGAATCCACAGTACTTGGGACGTACAAGATGCTACTGCAATGTATTCAGCTTTAACAGTCGATAAGGACACACATGTTTGCTTCTTAGATTGCCAACTAACAAGCTTGCCATCCAGAAACTGACATCCCCCAGAAGTGCTTTTTTGATCAAGGCCACATCCTCCTATGTCAACATCAGAATAAGCTTGCAAAAAGAATCCCGAAATGGATACCATATTGCGAGAGATGTTGTTCTTTTGAGGTATCAGAATATGTTCTTTACAGCTACCATATGTGGTTCATAGGGATTCTCCTAAAACCTGGCACAATAACATACAACAAACATAATACCAAAACACCTCATGAGATGTGGATAGGGAAGGTTCCCTCATTGGCACATATCAAGGTTTGGGGTTGCGAGGATTTCGTAAGACGAGAGACTCACGACAAGCTTGAACCTCGCAGTAAGCGGTGTATTTTCATCGGCTACCCAAAGAAATCTTTTGGATATCTTATCTATAGACCTAGTGACAACGTGGTCTTCGTAGAAAGGAAAGGGGTTTTCCACGAGAGAGAACTCATATGCCAAGAAGATAGTGGGAGGCAAATTGATCTTGAAGAGCTTCAAGAATCAAGCGGTGAAGGAAATTCTAACACTAGCACTCAACCTGAGGAAGAGATTCATGTTGAACCAGTTGACGAGTCCCTACCTCTAAGATGTTCCAGTAGA
The DNA here is from genome assembly GCF_051521515.1 of Lactuca serriola. Lineage (NCBI taxonomy): Eukaryota > Viridiplantae > Streptophyta > Magnoliopsida > Asterales > Asteraceae > Lactuca > Lactuca serriola. The sequence goes on from NC_136409.1 coordinate 203,038,312, forward strand.
GTTAGTGTTCCACCTGTGTTGTATGGTACGTTTATCAGCGATAGTACACTCGTAAATATAGATGAACCTTCTAGCTACAAGGAAGCCATGGCGGGACCTGAGTCTGTAAAGTGGAAGGAGGCAATGGACAACGAAATTCAGTCCATGTATGACAATCAAGTTTGGAACTTGGTTGAAAATGTACCAGTTCGTAAGACGGTCGGATGCAAGTGGATCTTCAAGAAGAAGACCAACATGGATGGGAAAGTGCACACGTTCAAGACACAACTTGTTGTGAAGGGCTTTACTCAAACCCCAGGGGTTGAATATGAAGAGTCCTTCTCACCAATAGCCAAGATCAAGTCTACTACGGCCATGTTACCTATCACTGCGTTTCATGATTATGAAATTTGGCAGATGGATGTCAAAACCGCTTTCCTTATTGGGTAGCTGACTGAAGATGTTTACATGTGTCATCCAGAAGATTTTGTGGATGCTAAATACGCCAATAGAGTGTGAAAGCTTGAGAAATCCATTTATGCATTAAAGCAAGCATCTCATAGATGGAATCTTTGTTTCGATGAGAAAGTCAAAGAGTTTGGATTTTCGAGAACCGAGGATAAGTCATGTGTGTATGTCAAGGCTAGTGGGAGTATATTTAGCTTTCTAGTTTTGTAAGTTGATGACAACCTGCTCATAGGAAACGACATCTTGACCTTGCAGGATGTTAAGTCCTGGCTTGGGAAGTGTTACACTATGAAGGATCTAGGGGAAGTTCCTTACATTTTGGACATAAGGATTGTGAGAAATAGAAGTAGGAGACTAATTGGACTTAGTCAAAGTACATACTCGGACAAGGTGCTAAAACGTTTTAGCATGGAGAATTCCAAGAAAGGGGAACTGCCAATCCAAAGTAATACCAAGCTAAGTAAGACTCAGAGTCCGAGTACCAATGCCAAAATAGCAGAAATGAGTCAAGTGTCATATGATTCTACCGTTGGCTCGATCATGTACGTTATGACATGTACTCGCTTTGATGTGGCTTTTGCGTTGAGCATGGTTAGCCGATATCAAGGGAACCCGGGTAGAGCTCATTGGACAGCAGTTAAGAACATTATTAAGTACCTGCAAAGGACTAAGAACTGGGTCCTTACACTTAGTGGGAGTGATGACTTAAGAGTAACAGGGTATAGTGACGTCAACTTTCAAACTGATAGAGATAACTTCCGCTCTCAGTCGGGCTGGGTATTTACCCTAAATGGAGGAGCAGTTACTTGGAAAAAGTTCCAAATAGGAGATTGTGGCAGATTCAACGTGTGAATCAGAGTATATAGCAGCGAGCGAAGCGTCGAAGGAGGCAATATGGTTGAAGAACTTTATTGGAGACCTTGGAGTTGTACCAGCCATAAAGGAGCCTATGGAGATTTTTTGTGATAACGAAGGAGCGGTTGCCTTAACCAAGGAACCAAGGGATCATGGTAGATCCGGACACATCGAAAAAAAATACCACTTCATCAGACATCGGGTAGAAGAAGGGCTCCTCGTAGTCAAGAGGGTATCGTTAGAGGAAATCCCAGTAGATCCTCTCACAAAGGGTTTGAGTAGGGTTAAGCACTTACAGCATGCGAGAAGCATTGGTCTGAAGGACGATATTAGTTTTAGTGATTTGATAGATGTTTAGAAACTTGTAATAGATAAATGTAATTGACATTTGATGATTAAGTAATGGAGATTTATTTATGAGTAAAGTTTACTATCTTGTGTCGATTGTTTACTATTGTTTCACTTTTGCATGTTTTACTTCCAGAATAATTTGATTATTCAAATTATCCACATTCGATCATACTTTGGGAGTAAGTTATGAGGTTAGACTATCATGAATTGGTTTGTAGATTGTCTAAGTGTTCAGACATAGCAAAGGCTTGTTGCAACGTTCATGAGTGCTCTTGAAATAAGCTTTGTGTATTGGATTCAGTGTTCTAAAAGGCGCGCCATGGCGGGCACCAAGGCGCGCCATGGCGTGAGGCGCGGCGTCGCCATTACGAAAAGTTTCATAACGTTGTTGTTAGGCGTGGCGCGTGGCAAGGCGTGATATGGCGTGCCATGGCACGTTATGGCGTGTTATGGTGCGTGTTTTTTTCGTTTGAGACACGTTTTTTTGCTCTTTTTTATACCTTTTCTAATCGGACATACAAGTATTGTGTTTTTTATTAACTTTCTGTTATTAGTTGTTGATATAACACTTCTAAAAACTAGGTATATTTGATATAAATTTATACTTATGCGGTAATATAATTATAAATTAATACAAAATCGCCGCCTTACATCACGCCTTGAAAAACGTCATGGCTCGCCATAACTCGTTAAGCTTGAGGCTTGGCCTTGCCGCCACGCCACGCCTCACGTCTTTTAGAACCTTGATTGGATTAAAGCCACGCTCATGTGAATAATTTCATGGAATTTATCACGAGTGATTGTGAGACGATAATATCGTATAATCTTTAAATCGAGATATATGAGTTGTTGTTTACAAGTTGGTTGTGCATTGATAATACGTAAACGCATCAGTAACTTGATGTTATAACTTGAGAAAAACCTAGATTCAAAGCAAATAGGGTTGCATGTGCACCTTAAGAATGTTGTAATGCTCAAAACCCATCAAATAGTATAACGGACCCCATAGAGGTAATGTCACCAAATCTTGAGGGAGAAAACCACGGCCCCCAACTCCAAATCATGCGTCGGATAATTCGCCTTATGAGGCTCCAGTTGCCTTGAAGCATAAGCGATCATGCGACCCTTCTACATCAACACTGCCCCCAAACTAGAGATCACAACATCATAATAAACCACAAGATTATCAACACCCTCTGGCAGGGTCAGAATCGGCTCCTCACACAACCGTTGTCTCAGAGTCACGAAAGTTGCCTACTGCTCAGGCTCCCAGCAAAAAGTAACTGACTTCTTTGTTAGTCGGCTCAAAGGAACAACTATCTTGGAGAAATCCTAGATAAATCTCCAATAGTAACTAGCCAAACTAAGAAAGCTTTGAATCTCAGATGGAGACCTCGGAACCTCCCACTACATCATGGCCTCGACCTTGGCCGGATCGACCAGAATACCTTTCTGGTTGACAATGTACCCTATACACTACATCTCGCGCAACCAGAACTCGCACTCGGAGAACTTTGTGAAAAGTCTCTCCCTACTCAAATTCTCCATCATTTCCCTCAAGTCCTCCTCATTCTGCTCCTAAGTCTTGGAATAAACAAGGATATCATCAATAAATACTATCACAGACCGATCCAGCATCGGTCTGCACACGTGGTTCATGAGACCCACGAACGTGGATGGAGCATTGGTGAGCCAAAAAGGCATCACCACGAACTCATAATGACCATATTGAGTCTAAAAAGCTATCTTTTGCACATCCTCATCCCTGACCCGCATGTGATGCTAACCCGATCGCAAATCAATCTTGAAGAACCAAGATTCACCCTGAAGCTGGTCAAAAAGATCATCAATCCTCGGGAGTGGATAACGGTTCTTCATTTTTACCTTATTCAGCTCCTGGTAATCAATACACATATGGTGAGACCCATCCTTCTTCTCCATAAAAAAAATTGGTGCTCCCCAAGGCGAACTACTCCGCCGAATAAATCCATTGTCTAACAGCTCCTGCAACTGTGCTGACAACTCCTGCATCTCGAGAGGAGCCAATCGATACGGTGCTTTGGATATCAGAGCCTCACCTGGAAATCAGATCAATCTTGAACTCAACCAGCCTCTACGGAGACACCCCGGGCAAATCCTCCAGGAATATATCTAGATAATCCTAAACAATCGACATATCATCCACGGTCGCCTTACCCTTATCCCGGGTATCCATGACATAGGCAACATAACCCAAGCAGCCCTGCTGAAAATAACAGCTAGCCCTCGATGCAGATGAAACATCCGTATTTTCAGATATATATTAATGAATGCTTAACCTTGAGATTTTGAGAGTGACTCGACGAGCCGTGAGTCCGACTCGCCGAGTCGAGTCGAGTTGCTCGCAAGGATTTAATGAATGGACTCAAAGAGTCGGAGATCTGACTCGCCAAGTAGGTGTTGGGTATAGAAACCCTAAATCTTTGGGTTGGTGACCTATTTAAGTGGCTTTAGGCCCTCATTTCTGCCTCCACTCACCCTTGAGAGCCTAAGAGAAACCCTAAAACTGTTCTATCCTTTGTGGAGTGAGTGTGTGACCATTGTGGTCAACCTTGGTGTACTTCTTTGATGGAGGATGAAGAGCTACGTGATTTGGATCAAATAAAGGCTGTAGATCTGTGGTTTTGAGTGCATTAGCTATTGTGTGGAGGTACAAAATTCTCATCTTGTCCATTCCTTGTGCTTGATCTCAATTTTGGGAGTTTTAGGGCTTTTCTCCCATTATTTTGTACCTATGAGTTAAATGAACATGGTTTGAGGTTGAAACCTTAGATCTGGAATGTAGGAGGTCTTGTGAGTCCTAGTCCTTGAGCTTTATTGGGTTAGAAGTGAGACCTTGTGTGTCCAACCCTTGTGAGAGCATGTAGTTGATGTTATACAGCTATTATGCCATACATAAACTTAAAGATCAAAGCTTTACATGAATTTTGAGCTTAGGGAGGTTAGATCTAGGGATTGGGACCATAAATCTGACTTAAAATGTCTGGAAGAGGAAGTGGACTGAATAGACTCGCCGAGTCAATGAGCTGACTTGACGAATCGGCTAGGGTTTGTCCCGATGAGCTTGAGCATGCAATAACTTGGCGAGTTGGGGGTTAACTCGACGAGCTGAGCTGGACCTTCACCAGGCTTCTGAGGAAATGAAGGGACTCGACGAGTTGCATGCATGCACTCGAGGAGTTGGGGTCAACATGGGCTGTTGACTCGAGTTTTACTTCTGATTGACTTTAGGGTTGGTCAAATGTGAGTAATTGAGACTATGGAGGGGTAAAATGGTCTTTTACCCATTTCAAGAGTTTGAGAGAGAATGAATAACCTTTAGTTATTTAGAATTGTGAATAGAGTATTAATTAGAGATAATTATCCTATGTGATAGGCGGAGACTAATTTGAGATTCGTACACGAGGTTATTCATTTGCTTGCTTGCGAGGTGAGTATTCTCACTATACTTTACCATGAGTGGTATTTGTGTGTGATTGGGATGTTTTACGTGCTTATATGTTTATTGTGATATCCTGCATTATTTCTTTGTGATTTATGTTGTGTATTACTCAGAGCTTACAGAGTTAGGACCGGAGGTTCCACAAAGTTAGGACTGGAGGGTCCACAGAGTTAGGACCGGAGGGTCCATTAGAGTTGTGGGACTGGAGGGTCCCACTGAGACACATTGACTGGAGGGTCTTACAGAGTTATAGCCTCGAGTGGCTAATATGTTGTATGTGGTATTTTGGGGAACTCACTAAGCTTCATGCTTACCGTGTTATGTGTTATGTGTTATGTCTTTCAGGTTTTTCTCAAGGTCGCGGGAAGGCACCGGCATGATTGTACACACCAGAGAAAGAGTTACGTTTCGAGGATCCCGGGATTATTAATCAAATAATTTTGCAATCACGTTTTGTAAACTCAATAAATGAGATTTTGTGAAATGTGTTATGAGAATTATGAAATTTTAAAATGAAAAATTTTGTTTGAAATTACGATGTCACAACAGAACACATAAACGGCCCACACTGCGGTCACTCACCATGAATCACTAACTCTCCCCTACTTGGGGTCCGAACCTGAACCAACTGTTGCTCACAGTCGATCACTACCCCGTTAGCACTCAACCAATCCATGCCCACGATAACCTTGTTCCCACGCAGAGGAATGGTAACCAAATCAACCAGATACTGCTCACTGAATAACTCGAGAGTACAAACCCAATGGACCCTCGCAACCCGAACAGACAAATCATCGACAATCTCGACATCTATAGGACAATCGAGCTCCCCTAGAGCTCCAGCAAATTTCTTGCTAAGCGCAAGCGATACAAACGATCGGGTAGCCCCCAAATCAAACAATACCAATGCAGAAATACCGTTCACAAGGAACGATCCTAAAATAAAACACACAAATATAAGCAATCAATTAAATATAAATAAAGAGATAAGGATAAGATACATACTCATCACTACATCGGGAGTTGCACGCGCCTCCTCGGTCTTCAACTAGAAAGCCTTGCTTTTCGCCACACGCACGTTTGCCCGACCCTGGCGGCCGTTAATAATCTGAAGAGTCGCAGGAGCGGATGTTGACACCGGTCCTGCTGCAACCAAAATCGTACAATGGGCCTTCTTGTGGCCCCTTTGATTGCAATGAAAGAAAATCATATCAGATACTGGGGTGATGGTGGTGGTAGCAGTACAATCCCTGCTAATATGACCGGTCCGACCACACTTTAAGCAACCAGAACCACCCACCCTACATGTCCCCTCGTGCAACATGTCGCAATGGCCTCGACCCTGCTGGCCTTCCCTCTCGAATAAACAACCTTGGGCCTCTGTCCCAAACCCTCAGCACTCGACACAAAATTTGGCTTCCTATTCTTCTACATCTCTAGATCAATCTCCCACTCCCTAGCTCGTGATATCATATCCTTCAACGTCTTGCAGCTGGATTGGCTCACAAACTGCTGAATGTCGCTCTTCAACATCTCATGATATTGGGCCTTCTTTATCTCCTCGTCCGCCACATTCTACGGAACCAGAAGAGCCCTCTCCTGAAACATTGGGATGATCTCAGCCACCGTCTCAGTAGTCTGGCGGAGATCCTGAAACTCTCGTGCCAACTACTCCACCTCAATCACAATCACTGGTGAAAAATCAGCTTGGAATCTGGTCGAGAAATCATCCCAGGTCATCACATTAACAACATCATCACCCACCACACATCCTACCTCCTCCCACCAGTCTCGTGCCCTGTCCTTCAGAAGCTGGGAGGCTAGTTTGACCTTGCCCCCTCGAGACAACGGCTGGTACGGAAGGTGTTAGCAACATCTGCTCACCACCTCCTGCTTGCAATCGGGTCTCTCGCCCCGTGATAATCCTGACCTCCACATGCCCAAAACTCTTTTAAGTTCAAAGAGCGCGTCCAAACCAAAGCCACCATCTCAGTGCGAAAGGCGCTCAACCGCTCATCCAGAATCTCTAGTATACCCTCCTTGACCATGCCAAAGATCACAGGAGTCTGCTTAAGGATATTGTGCATAATCTCAGACGATATGAACTCCTTTGTCTGTTCATCAAGCTGCCCGGCTCTAGAACCTGATCCCGAAACCTCACCATCACCAGAACTACCAACATGTCTGCCTCTCAATGCCACCATACTGAAAATAGACCATATAAACCATCATAATACACATCAATGTGTGTGTGTGTGTATATATATATATATATATATATATATATATCAAGGGAATCACAAACTCCACAAGTTTATTGGTTTCATCGCAACCCTCCTTGAATCGAGTATGGATCCTCCGCTTTTAGTAGTACGGGCCCATACTACCGTCCACATCTATCTGTACTTTCCTCAAGGATTACCTTAACTCAACCAAGTCACTTTATATCCATACAGCTATCCCTCACGGATAAGGCTCCCAGCACTAGATCTCATCCTAGGTTTTCCGAGGGCAAACTCCACTCCACTCTCCGCCATCAGTTGTAGAAGGAACTCCTGCTAACTTCCTCTAACTAGCTCATGAATACAATTACATATTACAAAAACCATATAATTCTTCAAATGAGAGGTCTCACACTACAACGGTTGGACTCAGACAAGAGCTGCAGTAGAGTTAAAACCTAGCCTTCTCAAATTACTTAGTTATCATAATATGCAAATTTGCATATTCGCTTACTAATTAGCTAAATCAGGTTAGAACTCCTATAAAGCACAAATCAAGCATCATTCAGGTATCAAGTAACTAGGTTCAAACATTGCCTAATCAGGCCACCCTATCACTGATTAATTAGTACTAGCATGCAATTCTACAAGCTCATACAATAGGCATACAAGGGCATCTCTCCTAGGATTCTGTCATGCAAAAACTGAGTAGATCCTTATCCCTAACTAGCATATGATTCACAGATTCACAGTTCAAAGCATAGCAGATAGCATGTATGGGTATTTTAGGAAACCGTATTTGAGCTTGGTTGATTGCATGCACCACACCCCATCCTATTTTAGAAAAACCATTTTCTTGAAATATATTTTTGTTTGAAAATTTTAGCACATCCTCAGTTTGAGTTCAGACACACCTGAGACTGTGCCTAAATCCCTCAAACCAAGGCTCTGATACCAACTTGTAACATCCAAAAGTACGATCCAAAAATTTCATTTTTAATTTAATAAAACAGTATTCCAAAACATTATCCATACAACCCAAATGAAAGAAAAGTGTATCAGACATCATATCAATCAAAGTAATATCTCAAAGCGGAAACCATGTGGTGTGTGCAATGCAGTCATCCCGAGCTCTTCTGTAACATCCCCCTCTGGCACGTATCACAATATTGTCCGTTTTGGGATCCCGACACGAAAACTTCCCAAGGGGTCACCCATCCCTAAATTGCTCTCGCCCAGGCATGCTTAACTGCAGAGTTCTTATGGGATCTGCTGCCCTCACGGCTTTAAAACGCGTTGTGACAAGGAAGGTATCCACACCCCTTATAAGGAAATTTTTCGTTCTCCTTCCAAGCCAATGTGGGATCAGATGCAACCAACCTTCACTCCCTATTATAGGGTTCGATGTCCTTGTCGAACACATCGACCCGTTCCCTGGTTCTGATACCAACTTGTAACACCCAAAACATGGTCCCAAAAATTTTGTTTTAAATAATAGATAAAATAATGATTCCAATAACATCCAATCATTTCCAATAAAAACCAATGTAGTAATTGTCATAAAATCAGAGTAAAACAACAATTACGGAATCCAATGGTTTGTGCAATGCAGTCATCCCGAGTTTTTCCCTCTGGAACCAGAAGTACCTGAAACATAAACTGAAAATTGAAGCACAAAGCTTAGTGAGTTCCCCCAAAATACAACATACCAATCATACAATAAACAAATAGTGGGCCCTGTCCATCATCGGGCCCCGCCTGACTTCGGACCCTGTCCGGCATCGAGCTGAGCTCGGTAAAACGGGCCCCACCCAACATATAATAACATATATCAAAATAAACACATATACATGCAAATAATCACATAGATACATAGCATACAGATATCCATTAGGCCCCGCCCGACATCAGGCCTTGACCCGGAAAATATATAAACACAGCACATGCAAGAGTCACGAAGACAACTAGCATACTAACAACATAATATAAACATGGGTCGGCCTTGGCACCTTCGACCCGCTAAACCCGGTAAGGAAACTCACCTCGAATGTTGAAAGATAATTGGATAAATCTTGTCCCCGGAATTCAACTCTACTCAATCCCTAAACATAAACAATCCCTTAGACACCGATCAATATTTCAAAAACCCCCAAGAGGTCAAAATTAGTCAAAGTAAAAGTCAAAGTCAACGTTCCAAGTTGACTCAACTCGCCGACTTTCCTCATTAATCAACAGAATAATGAAAATTCGGTCCAACTCATAGAGTTCACCCATGAACTCGCCGAATTTCCCCCTATGGCCAACAGAAACAGGAAAAGTCGTTCTAACTTGCCGAGTTCTTCAGGAAACACACCTCTTAATCCAATAAGTCACCATTCTCGAAACTAAGAGGTCCACCACTTAGATCTGGGCTAAAATATCGAATAGAAGTGTAAATTTTCCAACTTTACCCTTAAGAACCATCCCAATAGGTAAAGAACCCAAACCCTTAGCTTAGAAGGTTAAGTCTTAACCAATAAGTACTTATTCATCAAGACAAAGCTCCATAATACAGATCTGGTCATTAAAGGTTGCTCACACACGTAAAATTTCCAACTTTACTCTCAAGTATGCATGGAAGAGGCTCAAATGATCAAAAGAATCCATAAAATGGACTTAATGCATTCATGGAGCTCTTAAGACCATAAAGTTGGCACCTTTATGCCAAAAGATCTCAAGAGGGCCATAGATCTGGAAAGATAGCACTTGGGATGACCTTCAACCCCACCAATCACCCAAATATGGCTAAAAGCCTCAAAACTAACCCAAAAAGAGATCCAAAAAAAATATGGAGCAAGGTTAGAACTTTATACCAGAAATATGTTGGAAATGAAGTAAAGAATCAAGATCTTGAAAGCTCCAACTTGAATCACCTCCTTACACCAAGCTTATCCTTCTTCCAATGGTTTTAAATACACCAAAATACACTCTCAAAGGGCTCACAACACTCAAAAAGGCTTTAGGGTTTTAAGATTAGGGTTAAGGACATTTGGAGGCTGGAAATAAGGCCAACACATTGGACTTAAGGTGTTTAAATAGGGTGCAAAACCCTAAAATTAAGGTTTCCTCCAAAGCGGTCAACTCGCCGAGTTGAGGCTCCTCACCTCGTCGAGTTGCCTCATAAAATCCCGCGGCTAAAAAAATTTCAACACGTCGAGTTAGGGCTTCCAACTCGACGAGTTCTTAAGGAAAAATAAAATATTTTGGATTAAATCTTCCCAGAAATAAGGCGTTACATCTTTTCCTTGGAACCCGAAGTACCTGAAACATAAACTAAAAACCGTAAGCATAAAGCTTAGTGAGTTCCCTAAGATACCGCATACAAATCATAAAATACATAACAGGCCCCGTCCTAACTCACATAACAGGCCCCACCCGATGAGTATAATGGGCCCCTCCCTAACTCGCATAAAGGGACCCACCCACATATAATTCATATCAAATAATAGCATTCAAGATAATCATCGGACCCTGCCCAAAAAGCATACAAGCACATACACATACTAGTGTCACACAGACAATGAGTATTCTAACATATCAAATCATGGTTCGGTATTAGTGCCTTCGACCTGCTATACATGGTGAGGAAACTCACCTGGTGCTGCTGAATCTCATTGAAAATCCCTAGCTATTGTCCTAACGAATCCTCAAGCTAACAATACGAAATAGCACCCAATTAACACTTGGGTTCCAATCTATATCCAACAATCCATACTTGGGGTAAAATAACCATTTTACCCCTGGCCTAGTTTGAACAAAGACTGAGGCCCAAACTCACAAAGCAAAAAGTCCCAAAACCAATTGATCCTCTAAGGCCCACTTATGGCCCAATTTTCCAAATTGGGCCCAAACCTTATATGGACCTTACCCTAAGGCCCAATAATTTTCTCTAGTATAAAACTCTTTGCCCAATGCTTGATTTCTGATGGCCCACTAAGGCCCAAAGCAACAAGGTCCAAATGAATGACCCAATCAAAGCCCAAAAAACTGAGTACACGGGGCGTACTCAACTGTACGCTAAGAATACTCGTTGCTTGGCTTGTATGCTGAGCGTACAGACTTGTACGCCCAGCGTACTCATCCATTACGCCAACTTTTCCATTAAGCTCTTAATGCTTAAGTCCAAAGGTCCAAACCAAATATCTGAGTCCCAAAAAGTGTCTACAACCATAAAGTCACTAACTTTGTGAGTTTGCATACCCCAAAAGGTCCCAACTTCGAAATTTAGCATTCTACTTCCATTAAATGAACTCAAACTCATACACGGGGGATTCTAAGCGCTAAAGGTGTCAACTTTATGAATCTAGGACAATAGAAACACCAAGAGTGGTAACTCTAAGCTCCTGGAGTGATATCCAACCACTAGATATCATCCATGGGAGCAAGAAGGGTCCAAAAATTAAACAAGGAATATATATGCTTCTAAAGAACAAGATCAAAGCTTTATACCTTAAGCAAGCTAGAATGGAGCAGATAATCCAAATCCACAAGCTCTTCCTTGATCCACCACCTTGCACCAATCTTCTCCTTCTTGAAAATGGATCAAAATAGACCAAAATGGACATTATAAGCTTAAAATGCAAAAGAAAGGTTAGGGTTTCGAGTATAGGGCTAGGAGGACAGAGGAGGCTGAGAATTGAGGGTTGCATGGTCCATAATGATGTTTATATAGTGTCCAACCCCGAAAATTAAGGTTTCTAAATGACCCACGTATGTCCCGCATACATACACGTACGCCCAGTGAATGTGTCTAGAGTCCCAATCACGCCTCGCATGAGTACGCTAAGCATACCATGTGGTACGCTCCGTGTACTCGCTTTACAACTTGTACACCAAGCGTACCATGTGGTACACCCCGTATACAACACAAGGACTAAAATGGATTAATTAAATAATAAAAGGGCAAAATAGAAACATACCAGGATTTAAGTGTTACAATTCTCCCCCACTTGAATTAGACTTCGTCCTCGAATCAGAATTTATACAAGCAGTTTTTGAAATACATTATTGTCCCAGATCCACACCATACCATCATACCTACCCGAAGCCTCAACGAATTCGAACTCAAAATCCATGGAATCCCAACATGCTTCGATGTTAGATACCGAGATAAAGATTAACCGGGTTTCTGTATACCACATAAGTTCAACTTACGTTCTCTTTTCAGCCATCTGGTCCGCTTAAGTTTATAGGATTTCCCCATAACCCTAACATTTAGAGTGAATAAATTCATTGGGAAGCATTTTGCACACCATCACCAAAAAATACCCTTTCAATAACACTATTCCCTTCCTTAATTTGAAATCCCAGTTGATTTCCAAATCATAATAGTACGATCAAGCTCAGAATTGGAGGAATTTGAGGACTCCTTATTGATTTCAGTGACTAGGGAGGAAGTATAAGGAACGCTCATATTCAAATCAATGGAAGGGGAAGACAGTCGATTAGAGAATCCAAAATGTTCGAGTATCGCTAGTGCAGTCGATGTAATTTACCTGGAAGAAACTTTTAGAATTTTATTTTTTTGCATCTTCGCTTAAGGGCATAGTTACCAGGTTTGAATTTCGGACTACTACCAACATCAAGCGAGCTTGGATCAAGACACAGACTACCAGAAGGAGAAACATCGAGAAAAGAGGAAGTATTTGGGTCAAGGCGCTAGCCCACAAACTCACTGTCTAGAGAGTCAATGCAGATACGATTGTCTTTAGGATTGTGAGCATAATTAATCCCTCCCTTGTGTAGATTCTAGTTCCCATGGAACACTTCGTCTTCCTCATGAATTAACGGAGCTATATCAGCTACCACTAACGGAGCTTGTCCAACCAACGCACCATTGGAGGAGATTTCTCCTTCTTCAAGGTCCAAACCCTCTTGTTGACAGGAAAAAAGTTCATCATCTTTCAAGTCTTCAACTTCAGAATCAGCCTTATTGGTGAATGGTCTGAACGGAAACCACTCATCGTCTATTTCATAGACACCAATACTGAGACTCTTATCATCAACCATAATATTGATCTCTTCATTGATTTTTCTCCTAGATGCAGTTAGAATATAGACCTTTCCATATAAATATCCTTGCAAGTCCACAAAGACTTTGCATGAATAAGAACTTTCCCAAAGTTTCTAGCAATGGTGGCGAGATTTGATTCGTCTCGGACATCGATGAGGATTTTGATTATCTTTAGCCATGCAATACACTCAAACCTCAGATTCAATTTCCTCTATATATCCAGATTGCTAAACCACTTCATCCAAATGCATTTGTTTGCACAGAAAACATCAGTATCTTTACTTGATTTGAACTTGAAGACCACGTACAATCTGCTAACGTATTTGATTTCCTCCACATCCTGTCCATTCATATCCAAAATTCACGGAAAGTTACAAAGCGAGTGAAAATCTCTTACCACCCCACTAGTGTCGCGTTATTGATCAATTCAGAGTTTTGAGCATAACTATAAAGCCTGATCAAAAATGTGTTCAACCGGAGCTTGGCCCTTGATGACATTGGCAAAGGACTTGGAATCTCTAGATTTGGAGGGGGATGGGGGGATAAAGGATGAGTGATTGCGAATCGTCGGTCGAGTGCCATTCAATGGAGGAACGACACGAAGGGGCTTTGAGACATTAGCTTTCATGTTTTTCTAATAAAGAACCACCCCGCAGAGGGCATTTTCCATCTCTAAATGTTAGGGGTATTTCTTTCGACTAAGTTCATTATAATAGACCTTCGTTCAAAAAAATCCAATTCAACATAGTTTTAATTTATTTTTATAATAAACTATGTCGAATTATTTCTTACTCTCATATAAGAGTTTGAGGTTTTTTATACTATTAAAGTTTTTTGTGCAAAGACCATAAAAAGCCACAACAGTTTAATGTGTAATTGAGAAAAGTCTTATTATTATTTTTTTGTAGGGTCTTGTAACACCCAAAAATTTACGCCAAATTTAAACTTTTAATACTAACAAAAGAGTCAAATAGTAATTGTTTTTACAAAATATTTCCAATCCGTTTTAAATCAGAGTGTCCCATAATAGATCATGAGGATGAGGAGCGGTACGTTCACGCCTTCGCCTTCCCTCGCTCTCCTGAAGTACCTGAAACAATAAACTAAAAACTGTAAGCCCGAGGGCTTAGTGAGCTACCCCCAAAATACCAATACCATACTGACTAAAGCCACATCCAAAACGATCAATCAACAACATACATACTGGTCCATTAGACGGACTGGTCCACCCTACTGGGCCTACAGTCTATCTGAATCTATCCCGAGCCTTCGGCATGACTAGTCCGCCGCGTGGGCCTATAGTCTCCCCGGGCCGCTCAGAGGGTGTGTTAGCCTTCAGCACAAAGCAGGACCGCTTCAACCCAACCAACAAGCAACTAACCATGTACGCATACAATCATATACTGGCATATACACATAGCAACATATTTATCTCATTGACCATCAATCATAGAGTTTCACTCGAAACTAGAGTATCGACCTAACAGGTCACTAACATACCGATCCTTACGGATCATAAAGCATAACCTACTATCTATCCTAATTCCGATCTAACAGATCTGAATCATATGTAGCATACCATAATAATCGATCTAACCGATCTCTAGTACAGCAACCATCCTAAACATGATGAATTCTAACAAAGCAATAACATAACACCTATCCTAAACTAGGATGAAATCTAGCATGGCAATAACAAGCAACCATCCTAAACCAGGATGTAAATCATAAAGGGCCGACCTTGGTGCCGTAGACCCTATCAATATAGTGAGGATAACTCACCTCGCTTATGTCGATTGAAATGCAAACTCCAACTATCGGATCACTTGACACCGGCACCACCACCTATAACCATGGCACAATATACTCATAAGTTCTTATTCTTATGAGACACCCCATAACCTCTTAGTAATTCCTGATCAAGGTGAGAGTCCTTGAGTCCGTGGAGCACATTCCAACTCGCCGAGTCATCGAAGAGACTCATCGAGTTCCTTCGAATCCTGATAAATCCTTAAGGGCCACCCGTCGAGTTTCCTCCTTGCAACTCAACGGGTACACACGCATGCCTATCCAAGGGAAAAGCCATCCGACTCACCGAGTTGTTATTCAACTCGTCGAGTTTTATGGTGATCTTCATCAGACTCGCCGAGTTGTTCATCCAACTCGCAGAGTTCAATGACCATCTTCAAGTGACTCGCCGAGTCCATCCAGTCCTCTTTCCATACAGACCTGTTTTGAGCCATGCAGCGGCTCCAAATCATATATCCAAGCTTCTAGAGCATACTTACCACGTAAAGTTGCAAACTTTACGTGCATGCATGGTTATAAAGGCTCCAAATGTCTATTTTAAGCTCTTAATGGAGCTTCTAGTCCAAGAGGGACTCCAACCACAACCAATACAACAACTTTATGACTCTAGCATCCAAGGAGGGTCCAGATCTGAAGTTACAACTTCAGATTTAGCCCATAGCTCAACATCCCAACTTGAAAAATCCATAAAAAGCCCTAGAATCAACCAAAGGGAAGAAAAGGTGTTGGATATTATTCCTTTTATATATCAGCTCAGATACCGATTGTTGGAAATATAAAAATCTGATCACGACGACAAAAGGCTCGGTTACCAGTCACTGTGTGATAGATATATAAGTTTAAGATATAAGATGTAAATATATATATATATATATATATATATATATATATATATATATATATATATATATAAAGAATAATAATTGCGGAATAAGTATAAATATGAAAGCTATAAATGACTGAAAGCTATAATAATATAAATGACTGTATTTAAATGACGTAAAGCTATAAATAATATAAACGATTGTATTTAAATGACATAAAGCTATAATAAAATATATAAGTATATAAATATATATCAAGTAGGTTCGTCAATAAATTGACTGAACTGGATTTGTGGAACGACTGGTCGATATTTGTTCTCTTGGAAGGACTGGTCGATATTGGGACTCTTGGAACGACTGGTCGATATTTGTTCAAAGATCAATCCGGTATTTGATAAGTAGTAAAAAGATCATTTTCATGTAAAATAGGTTGTTTACAAAACAGTGCAAAGTACACGAGTCATGTATTTGTATACGGGTATAGGGTGTTTTGAGGAGATTTGATGAGGTTGGAGTGGGTATTTGGAGGGTGTTAGGAGGTGGAATAAGGTTGTAATTTTGGTGGTGTAAGGCAGCAAAGATGGTGAAGTTGAAGGAGCTTTGGGTGGTGATGGATGTAGATTTTCGGAGTAAATCTCTTTGGATAGCCAATTCTCTCTCGCGTCTCTTTGGGGTTTCCCGTGGTCAAAATCGTCCACGAAAATTTTTAGATGTAGGTAAGGTTCTGAAGAATTGATGGTGAAAATCTCCCTAGTAGTATTTTGGCTGTGTTGTGCTCGGTTTTTTGTTTTCTAACATGAAGATTCTAAACTCGAAAACAGAAATCTCTCTGGATAGCCAACTCTCTCGCGCGTCTCTTTGGGGTTTTCCCTGGTCAAAATCGTCCAAGAAAATTTCTGGATGTAGGTAAGGTTCTGAAGAATTGATGGTGAAAATCTCCCTAGTAGTATTTTGGATGTTGTGCTCGGTTTTTTCTTTTCTAACATGCAAATTCTGATGTCGAAAAACAGCAATGTGGTGATGGTTGTGGTGATTTGAAAGGGTTTTTGGAGGAGGTTTAAGGAGGGTATTTGGAGGGTGTTTGGAGATTATTTTTAGGTTGTTTGGAGGTTGGAATGAGGTTGATATAAGATGATGAAGGTTGGAGGTGTTCTTGGTTGGGAGAGATGTAAGATGTATGGAGAGATATTACAAACAAAAATGAACACACACACTCACACACAAACTCACGTATACATTTATACATTGAAACAAATATCTTCATCTAGTGTACTTGAGTTTAAGTGATAGAGTATGGCTGGTCATGCAAGTTGATGTAGAGTAGGAGGCAAAAAACATGGGTCTTCATTTGGCTTCTCATTTCCTTGACTTTGTTGACCATTCCTTGTAGACTATTCAACTTGTTGACTTTTCCACACATAGCAAATATATAATACATATATACATATAACACACACACACACACACACACATATATATATATATATATATATATATATATATGAAGTTGTTTAGTCACACATATGTGTTTTCATCATTCGCGTGTTTTTGTATTTTCCGTTTTGATCACGCATTCATGCAACCTAAAATAACTGATAATATTTGTTAGATAATACAAAAACAGTTCGTCTTATTTCAGTGATGGTCACATACAAGGTCACATAGAAAACATTTTTCAACAATTTCCCCCTATGTGATCATTGCTGAAATCAGGACAGGTATGATATAATCATATTGACAGTTTTGAACTTTTGAAGATTCGAGATAAAAGATTTGTCAATAGATAAGATATATATAAAACATAGTGATTGTTTTGAAAGTTTGTGGCTTGGTTTAACATATCTTATATAAAAGATTTTTAGAAATTTGTTTCCGAATCAAAGTCTCGGGTTCGGTTATCAAAGGGTAGCCATATATGTATCTAAAGAAATTTCTTAAGATTTTATAGCATTATTAATGACGAAAAGTGGTCTAACAGGTCGATTCAGATGAACGCTCATAGGTATAGCTCACACTTCACTTGGGTGTTTGGTTGTTCTAGCAGCAGAACAAGTTAATGATCACTAAAAATGAGTGATATCTCTCTCTGACGACTCACACTCATATTAGAGGTGTTTAGCTATGCTTTCCCTGAAAGGTCACTTAGTCTTATTATTAGATAATCAATCACATAAGACTGGTTTCAGCATTACTCAGCGGGTTTCTTCATTCATGCCATTAAAGTTCACTCTCTCTCCGTCGGAAAATACATGTAGAGGGGTTTAACAATTTTCGTAGTGCAGTTTGCAACTAAGATTCTTCAGTGATGAAGGCTACAGTATCCCAGGAAATCCATTGTTGTTGCAGCTTTTTCCTTGATGGTATCCTTTTTGTAGATTAATGTCGATTTTTGTAAAAGGATATTTTGTTTTAGCATCGAGAATTTGCTACATTTTGAGAAAATTGGGATTTTTGAGAGTATCTATCTTGCGGGATTAAGATATCGCTTTTTTGTGAAAAATGGTTAAAAAAACAGATTAATGGATCTTTTGATGATTGTTTTGAAATAACCATTTGGTTGAAACTTTGTTTGAAAATACCAAATGTAGAGTTTTTTTTGTTTGGTATTTCTTCGGTGAATGATTTGGCTTTCTTGTTGATTCGTCTTTATCTTGTTTCGTCTTTGATGATTAGATTTGGATAGATCTTTGGTTTTCTTTGATAAGTGATTGCTGAAATCCTTTTCGTTTCGTCTTTTCTTGTTGATGGATCACGGGATCTCAAGACTTCATTTTTGGTTGGCTTATATCTAGGTAGGGATTGGTGGCATAAAAGACAGTTTGTCTAGTATGTAAGAAATGAGTGTATCGTCCCTGGTCATTTTGATATCTAAGCAAAAATGAGACCGTGACAAGGTATAATCGGATATACCTTATAAGCAATAGTGACACACCTAAGCTCACAAGAAATGAATTCCACAATGATTCAGATTTGACGAGGCACAAATTCTCACATGGGTTTTTGTTTTCATCTGAACCTCCTAACCTTATGTCCCTTGATTGTTTAAAATCGTCAATAATGAAATGAAATAGAAGGAAATAAAGTTATATACATTATGAAAAGTAGGAGATTTGAACCTTCACTCCAATTGAGAATCAATATGACTTAAAATCTTCATCGAGCATAAGCATCTGAAAATTAAGTCAATAGATGATTAATCACAAGGTTCTATAAAAGCTTATTATGGCAAGTCTTTTATTATGTTTTTGAAGATTTGTTTTTCTGAATGTTTTTGGAAATATTGGTTATTTGAATTTTTTTGGTATTTTTGAAAAAGAAAGCAATTTTCAAATGTTTTTGAATTTTCTTTTTGAATGAAAGTAAACACAGTTTTGTACAAACAAAAAGTAAAAGTTTAAGGATGGATGTTATTTGGATTTAACATTCCTAGACGGCCTAGGAAGTATTGAAACTTTGTTTCATCGAGAGCCTTAGTGAAGACATCGGCAATTTGATCTTCAGAGTTGATGAAGTGTAGTTCGATATGACCCTTTTGAATGTTGTCTTTGATAAAGTGATATCGAATATCGATGTGCTTTGTCATGGAATGGTGAACGGGATTGTGAAAAATAGAAATTGCACTGGTTGAGTCACAAAAGATGGGAATTTGTGAGATTTTGAAGCCATAGTCACGCAGTTGAGTTTGCATCCATATGACTTGTGAACAACAGCTGGTGGCAGCGACGTATTCAGCTTCTGCTGTTGATGTGGATACACAAGTCTATTTCTTTGAAGTCCAACTCACTAGTCTACCTCCTAGGAATTGACAGCTACCAGATGTACTCTTTCTATCTAGCTTGCATCCTCCGTAGTCTTAGTCGGTGAAAGCGTTCAGCTGAAAATCAGATTTAGCTGGATACCGAAGTCCAAGTTTGGGAGTGCCTTTAAGGTATTTGAAGATGCGTTTCACAGCAACTACATGGGATTCCATAGGATTTGCTTAGTATCTAGCACAGACACATGTAGAAAACATGATGTCAGGTCTGCTGGCAATGAGGTATAAGAGTGATCCGATCATTCCACGATATCTTTTCTGGTCAACAGGTTTGCCATTTAAGTCTGCATCGATTTTGTATCCAAAAGCCATTGGGGTTTTTGCGGTATTGGATTTGTCCATTGAAAAGTGAGTGAGTAGGTTTTTGACATAATTTTCTTGGTTGATGAAAATGCCATCAATTGATTGTTTGATCTGAAGTCCGAGAAAAGTAGTCATCTCCCCAATCATGCTCATTTCAAATTTACTCTTCATTAAATCTGCAAACTTAACACTTAAAGATTCATCAGTAGAACCGAAAATAATGTCATCAGCATATATTTGTACGATTAACAGATGTTTATTAAAGATTTTACGAAAGAGGGTTTGATCAATTGAACCTCTTTTAAAACCTAATTCTTCGAGAAAGGTTGACAACGTAGAATACCAGGCTCGGGGTGCTTGTTTCAAGTCGTAGACAGCTTTCTGCAATTTAAAGCTGTGATTTAGAAATTTGGGATCTTCGAAACCTGGTGGTTGTTGGATGTATACTTCGCGATCTATCTCTCCATGTAGGAATGCACATTTAACGTCCATTTGGAATACTATGAAATTCTTATGTGCAGCATATGCAAGAAAGATACGAATTGCATCAATTCTGGCAACTGGAGCATATGTTTCATCGTAGTCGATTCCTTCTTGTTGTGAATATCCTTTGACTACAAGACGTGCCTTGTTTCGACAAATGATTCCTTGATTGTCAGTCTTGTTTCTATATACCCATCTTGAACCTATAACAGTAACATCGGGTGGAGTAGGAACAAGATTCCATACGTCGTTTCTTTCAAATTCTGCTAGCTCTTCTTGCATAGCTTTTACCCAGTCTGGATCTTTTATAGCAGAAGGCTCCAAATAAACATTCATTTGTGGGTGCGGCTCTAGTCTGAATGCCTGAGTTGGGATCTCTAATGATTTGGTTTGTAGGATGATTTCTGGTCCACTTTATTAAGCGATTCTCTTCCGCTATAATAATTGGAGTTTCAGTATCCCATTGTTCTTCTCCGGGTGTTTCATCTTGGAATAGGTTTGAAGGTTCCCCCATAAATGATGCATCGGGATTGTTTTGGCTATTTGGGGATGGGGTGTTTAAAGGAGGATTTGGTGTTTGTTCCAAAGAGGAAGTATGTGTTGGTGGTTCCCCCTCGAATTGATTTGCATCATTTTGGTTTGTTTGTGGAATTACTTCACTAGGTGTTCTTGTAGGGTTAATTAAAGTAGTTAGAAGTTCAGAATTGTAAGCTTTTTGGTTGTTCAAAAAGCAAATCAAGATCGATTTCAATGTCTATGTCAGGAGAAGGTGTTTGTTGAATTGGATATTGAAAAATATTTTCAATCATTTTTTAACCAAAATGTTCACGATCCAATTTCCTGACATAAAATTCATCGAAATGAACATCGGTACTTTCTTCAATTACTCTAGTATGTTTGTTCAGTACTCGATAAGAAGCTGAAGAAAACGAGTAACCAAGGAAAATTCCTTCGTCCGACCTTGATTCAAATTTTGAAAGGTGATCTTTATTATTCTTTACGAAGCATCGACAACCGAAAATATGGAAAAATTTGATGTTTGGTTTTCGGTTGTTAATGACTTCATATGGTGTTTTATGAAGATGTTTATGGATTAAGGAATGATTTTGAGTGTAGCAAGTTGTGGCTATTGCTTCTGCCCAGAAGTATTGTGGCAGATCAGCGAAGATAAGCATTGATCTTGTAGCTTCACATATAGTTCGGTTCCTTCTTTCGACAACACCGTTCTATTGTGGAGTGTATGGGGCTGAGAAGTTATGTTCAATTCCTTTGTCTTTGAGAAATGAATCTAGAGTATTGTTTTCGAACTCTAAACCATTATCACTTCGGATTCTTCGAACAGGTCGTTTCAGCTTCAGCTCGATTTGTTTTATGAAGTTGATCATCTCTTCAGGTGCTTCTGATTTTAGTCTTAAGAAAAAGACCCAAGTAAAGCGCGAGAAACCATCAACGATAACAAGAATGTACTTCTTCCCTTGTATGGTTTGGGTTTTGGCAGGGCCACAAAGGTCTATGTGCAACAATTCTAGTGGTTCGGATACGCTAGATTCTGAGATGCTTTTGTGAGTGGATTTGGAAAGTTTTCCTTTTTCACATGCGGCACAAAGAGTTTCGTTATCAAGCTTCAGAAGTGGTAGCCCTCGAACAAGATCATCGCCGATTAATTTGTTGATGTACCCAAAGTTTAGATGGGAAAGGCGGCGGTGCCATAACCAACTAATATCTGCTGGGGCTTTAGATAGCAGACATATATCCGGTTTACCATAGATAAGATCCATGTCAAGTGGATACATATTTCCGGCACGGTCAGAATCAACTATAACATCTTTGGTTTTGGCGTCCATGATCAAGCTTCGTTGTTTGGTGAAAAGAACTTCAACATTGTTATCACACAGTTGAGAAACACTGATGAGGTTGTGTTTTAGGTCATCGACGAAGGCAACTTTCTTTATGGTAAAATTACCATTTGTTATGTTTCCATAACCTTTGATTTTTGCTTTCATGTTGTTGCCGAAGGTAACATCTTGATTGGTTTGTATAGGTTTGAAGTCACATAAGTAGTTCTGGTTTCCTGTCATATGCTTGGAGCATCCACTATCAATATACCATGTATCATCATTAGGTTCTCCAGCATTAAGTAACTGCATTCAGACAGAAAGTTTAGGTACCCAAATCTGAATGGGTCCTAGTTTGTCAGTTGTTATTTTGGGTGCTTTGCTTGATGAATTTCTTTTATCATTTGACTTCACATTATTGTAATGGTTTTGTTTATGACGATGGAATGGTTGAGGTTTGATTTGATCTATCAATTTTACCCAAAATGTGATTTGTTTTTGAAAACCTGTGGGTTGATAAGATTTGTGATTTGGTGAAAGATATCCTAGATGTGAAGGTTTGTTTGAAAATTATTCTTCATATCTGGGATGTGATGGGCGGTTTTGAAAAGCTTTTTGATGATGATGGTTTGAAACTTTCTGATGTGATGGTTTTTGAAAGTTCCTTGAATGATTAAAAGTGATATCTTGAAAGCGGTTTTCAAAAGGTTTTTGAAAAGGTTTTGGTTTTTGTTTGGAAACCTATTTATGAGGTATGACGTAGGGTTTAACTGGTTTCTTTGGTTGGTTTACAAAAATGTTTGGCTTGATAAGTGGGGTTTTGGTGACTTGAATGGATTTTTTGCTTGTTTGTTGTTTCTTGGAGTATTTTTGTCCCATACTAGTTTTCCAACAATTAATGAAGTCATTGTAGGAAAAACACTTGGTATAGAAGTACTACCATCCTCATAAGAGGAATTTTCTCCATTCAAAAAGTTTTTGAGTTTAGTGGTTCCATCGGTATGTTTGATTTGGTAAGTTAAAGAACTTGTAGAGTCTGTTTCAGAATTTACAACTCTTTTGAAAGACTTTTTGGAAACACTGAAAGCAGTATCATCTGGACTACAGTTGATAACTGTTTCTTTATCTGAATCTTCCTCATTAACAGATGTGAAAAGATCTGGTAGAGTAGATTCAGAGTTTTCACAATTCGTCATGTTTTCCTGTTTTGCTTGTTCAATTTCAAAGGATTCTCTTCTAATTCCTGGTCTATAATTCGTATCAATTTTGCCAGTTCCTAAGGTGTTTGCCTTGGTGAAAATATCATCACTTAGTTTTCTGGCAACTTTGATAGAATCCATATTCCATATCAGTCTTTTATTCTCGGTTTCAAGAGAATTGATTTGTTTTAAAGAATCAGTCAATTTTTCATTTAAAACATTGTATTTTTCAGTTGATTCTTGAAAGTCTTGTTTCAACTGAAGGATTTCCATTTCTAAAACATCTTTTATTTCAGAAGAAATGACTGACTGATTTTTTAGTTCCAAATCCCTTTTCTGCATTAGGGTCTGATTTAATTGTTCCAAGACGTGATTATAATCTTCTAATTTTCTTTCAACGTCTCTTTCCAATTTGCTTTTCGTTCTTGTTGATTCTCCAAATTTGAGTTGCAAGGTTTGTAACTCAGATTTGCAAATATCATAATTGACCATTGTGTCATGATATGTTTTGACATCAGCTACAGACTAGTCTCAATTTTGGTTATGTGGGACTCAAATTTCTTTTTGGAAAAACCAAGTTCAGAGATCATAGACCATACCTGTTCTATGACGTTGGGAGCTCTTGAAGGTATTTCAACACCGGCTACGAAGCAGAAGTTTGATTGTGCTTGTTCATTGTCAGCTTCGTCATCAGATGTTGGCCAGTATTCCATGCTTGGTTCATGGATTGCCATCAATGCTTTTTGGTTTTCTTGGTTTTCCAGTTTCTTCAATTCATCAGCTTTTTGAGCATAGTATGCTGAGTCTTTGATTTTGGTTTTGTTTTTGGCTCAGCATTCTCTGGCATAGTGATTTGTTCCTTTGCAGTTGTGACAAATGATCACTTCTACATCACTGTCATCCTTTTGACTTTTAATCGGAAGTCTTTCAGGTGCTTGAGTTTGGGTTTGTTGGGAAGGTTGAGAATGGTTTTGTTGGTCCAAAATTTTGGTTGTTTTGAAAACCATTGTTTTGATTGTTGTAACCTTGATTTTGGAAACCTCTGTTTTGATTTTGAAAATTGTTGTTTGGATTGTGATTATGACCTGAGTTGGGATCGTTTTGAAATCCCTGGTTTTGAAAACCTTGGTTTGAGTTATTTTGGAAAGAAGGTCTTTGAGAATTTTGTCCAAAGTAAGGTCTTGGTTGAAAACCTGAGTTGTTTTGTCCAAAAGATGGTCTTGGTTGAAAACTTGAGCTATTTTTTTCCAAAAGATGGTCTTGTTTGAAAATTTGGTCTAAAATTTGATTGACCATGATTTGGGATAAATCTCTAGAGATTTGTGTTTGCAACCAAAGCACACAGTTGTTGATAATCTTCTTCATCATTTGAATCAGACTGGAAGGATTGGTTTTGAAAAGATGTAATCTGATTAAAATGATTAAAGTTTTGATCATTGTAAGGTGTTTGGTTTTGAGAAATTGTGGACACAAGAGCAAGTGGTCCTCCAAAAGCTGCAATGGTTGGTGGGTCAATCGAGGATTCATACGATTGAAGTTCTCCATACAAATTGTACAAAGATTCGGTATGAATAGCTGGATTTCCCTGAATAATGAGTTTAACCATTTTCCAGCTTTCGAAAAGATTGTTTAAAAACTTGAGATTTATCTCGTGTTGTGTCTTTTTGATACCCAAATTGTTCATTTTAACCATAATCAAATTGAACCTATCATGAGCATCATGGATAGGTTCTGATGAAAGCATTTTGAAATTATCGAATTCATTCAAAACAGATGTTCTTTTGTTTCCGATAATTCTTTTATTTCCACAAAAACGATTTTTATTATTTTCCCAAATTTGATTTGCGGTTAACATCATAATGTCATCCATTTGACTTAGAATACTGTGAGGTATTCTAGACACAAGTTCCTTTTTGGCTTGGAGTTCCAACTTTCTTATGATATCGGTTTGAGTGGCTTGATTCGTAGCAAGAGTAGCCATATATTCTGGAGTAACATATGTTCCTTCTACATGTACACTTCCAGATATCTTCATTTATAGCGTTAAGTATGGGTGCCTGTGAACCAGATCCTAAGCTATTTGCAATGGAGACAGAGTTCATGTTGGAGTAATTTGCCAAATACATTTTTTTTTGAATTTTTTTTAAAGGATTTTGAACAAGTGATATTAAAATGAAATTTTTAAAGAAAAGCTTATGGAAGGTTTATAAACGCTATAACCAAAAGTTTTTTGACAAAAATTTCAAGGTAAATCACACAAGCTCTGATACCAATTGTTGGATATTATTCCTTTTATATATCAGCTCAGATACCGATTGATGGAAATATAAAAATCTGATCATGATGACAAAAGGCTCGGTTACCAGTCACTGTGTGATAGATATATAAGTTTAAGATATAAGATGTAAATATATATAAAGAATAATAATTGCGGAATAAGTATATATATGAAAGCTATAAATGACTGAAAGCTATAATAATATAAATGACTGTATTTAAATGACGTAAATCTATAAATAATATAAATGACTGTATTTAAATGGCATAAAGCTATAATAAAATATATAAGTATATAAATATATATCAAGTAGGTTCGTCAATAAATTGACTGAACTGGACTCGTGGAACGACTGGTCGATATTTGTTCTCTTGGAAGGACTGGTCGATATTGAGACTCTTGGAACGACTGGTCGATATTTGTCCAAAGATCAATCCGGTATTTGATAAGTAGTAAAAAGTTCATTTTCATGTAAAATGAGTTGTTTACAAAACAGTGCAAAGTACACGAGTCATGTATTTGTATACGGGTATAGGGTGTTTTGAGGAGATTTGATGAGGTTGGAGTGGGTATTTGGAGGGTGTTAGGAGGTGGAATAAGGTTGTAATTTTGGTGGTGTAAGGCAACAAAGATGGTGAAGTTGAAGGAGCTTTGGGTGGTGATGGATGTAGATTTTCGGAGTAAATCTCTTTGGATAGCCAATTCTCTCTCGCGTCTCTTTGGGGTTTCCCGTGGTCAAAATCGTCCACGAAAATTTTTAGATGTAGGTAAGGTTCTGAAGAATTGATGGTGAAAATCTCCCTAGTAGTATTTTGGCTGTGTTGTGCTCGGTTTTTTGTTTTCTAACATGAAGATTCTAAACTCGAAAACAGAAATCTCTCTGGATAGCCAACTCTCTCGCGCGTCTCTTTGGGGTTTTCCCTGGTCAAAATCATCCAAGAAAATTTCTGGATGTAGGTAAGGTTCTGAAGAATTGATGGTGAAAATCTCCCTAGTAGTATTTTGGATGTGTTGTGCTCGGTTTTTTCTTTTCTAACATGCAAATTCTGATGTCGAAAAACAGCAAGGTGGTGATGGTTGTGGTGATTTGAAAGGGTTTTTGGAGGAGGTTTAAGGAGGGTATTTGGAGGGTGTTTGGAGATTATTTTTAGGTTGTTTGGAGGTTGGAATGAGGTTGATATAAGATGATGAAGGTTGGAGGTGTTCTTGGTTGGGAGAGATGTAAGATGTATGGAGAGATATTACAAACAAAAATGAACACACACACTCACACACAAACTCACGTATACATATATACATTGAAACAAATATCTTCATCTAGTGTACTTGAGTTTAAGTGATAGAGTATGGCTGGTCATGCAAGTTGATGTAGAGTAGGAGGCAAAAAACATGGGTCTTCATTTGGCTTCTCATTTCCTTGACTTTGTTGACCATTCCTTGTAGACTATTCAACTTGTTGACTTTTCCACACATAGCAAATATATATAATACATATATACATATATAGCACATATATATATATATATATATATATATATATATATATATATATATATATATATATATATGAAGTTGTTTAGTCACACATATGTGTTTTCATCATTCGCGTGTTGTCGTATTTTCTGTTTTGATCACGCATTCATGCAACCTAAAATAATTGATAATATTTGTTAGATAATACAAAAACAGTTCGTCTTATTTCAGTGGTGGTCACATACAAGGTCACATACAAAACATTTTTCAACAAAAGGGAAGTAAGAATGGTACTTTGATACCTTCAAACGTTGCTAGCTGAGGCAAAACCCGCTTCCCACTCCTTTCTTGCTTCAATTTCCTTTGCACTCTTAGCTTCCTTCCTCCAAGATCCCCTTTTCCAAGCTTCAAACCCACACCAAGGCACACACACATGAATTAGGGTTTCAAGGGTTCTCAAAGACTGTAAGGAGTAGGTCGACCAACTCGTCGAGTAGAGCTTTATCCAGAAATTCTTAATTAATTAATACCCGAGGATCGGGGCGTTACAATTCTCCCCCACTTGAACTAGAGTTCGTCCTCGAAGTCCGCTGAAGGAAACAATGCCGGGTAATGCTCGTGTATTTCTGCTTCCGGCTCCCACGTCCACTCAGATCCCCTCCGATGTTCCAACCGCACCTTTACTAAAGGTATTTCCTTATTCCGCAGAATCTTCTTCTTCTTTTCCAAAATAGCTACAGGCCTCTCTACATAGTTCAGGAGCTCATCGACCTGAATGTCATCCAACGATACCACTGCCTCCTGGTCCATGACGCACTTTCGCAATTGCGAAACATGAAATGTGTTGTGGATCTAGCTAAGTTCCTCCGGAAGCTCCCGCCTATAAGCCACTTTGCCAACCCTGACAACTATCCTGAACAACCCAATGAATCGGGGACCCAATTTTCCCCTCTTCCTGAAACAGATCACACCCTTCCAGGGTGAGACCTTCAGGAGAACCATGTCACCCACCTGAAATTCCAACTCAGATCGGCATAACTCTTCTGTCGACTCTGAGCGGTCTGCAGCCGCTGTCTAATTTGCTGTATCATCTCGGTAGTTTGCAGAACTACCTCTGTCCAACCCATCACCCTGTGCCCAACCTCGCCCCAACAGACTGGTGTCCTACACTTCCGCCCATACAACAGCTCGAAAGGCGGGGCGCCAATACTGGAATGATAGTTGTTGTTGTAGGCGAACTCTGCAAGTGGTAGGTCGGAATCCCAACTTCCACCGAAATCAATGACGCATGCCCTCAACATATCTTCGAGGGTCTGAATGGTCCGCTCACTCTGCCCATCCGTCTGCGGATGAAACGTTGTACTGAAATGCAGCCTCGTACCTAGTTCCTTGTGGAACTTCTGCCAAAAACGGGAAGTAAATCGGACATCCTGATCGGAAACTATGGAAACTGGAACCCCATGGCGAGAGACAATCTCGCGGACGTATAGGTCAGCCAACTTCTCCGCCGACGAACTCTCCCGTATAGCTAGGAAATGGGCACTCTTGGTCAATTGATCCACGATGACCCATATAGCGTTGAATCCCCTTGCCATCCTTGGCAATTTCGTGATGAAATTCATCGCGATCCGTTCCCATTTCCACATGGGAATCTCCAGAGGCTGCAGCTTACCATGCGGCCTCTGGTGCTCGGCCTTGACCATCTTGCAGGCCAAGCACCTCTCAACATACCAAGCGATATCTCGCTTCATACCAAGCAACCAATAACTCAAACTCAAATCTTGGTACATCTTGGTAGCCCCCGGGTGAATAGAAAAATGAGACTTATGAGCCTCCTCCATCACTGTCTGCCTAACTCCTCCGGTCATTGGAACCCAAACCCGACCATATCGGGTCAATAGCCCGCGGCTATCCTGAACAAACCGGGCGCTTTTGTCCTTAATCCTTTCCAATTTCCAGTTTTCCGGTTTCATACCCTCGATCTGAGCATCCCTGACCAAACCCACCAGCGGGGAATCCACCGCTATCCTCATACATCTGACTGGGGTAGAAGACCCAACTGACTTGCGGCTCAGAGCGTTTGTAACCACATTCGCTTTACCAGGATGGTAAAGGATCTCACAATCATAGTCCTTGACTACATCCAGCCACCTGCGCTGCCTCATATTCAAGTTCGGCTTATCCATAATGTGCCTCAAACTCTTGTGATCCGTGTATATGGTACAACGAACCCCGTACAAATAGTGCCTCCAAACCTTGAGAGCGAAGACCACCGCTCCCAGCTCAAGATCGTGTGTGGGGTATCTCGTCTCATGCGGCTTCAACTTCTGCGATGCATAAGCTATCACTCGCCCCCTCTGCATGAGGACTGCCCCTAGGCCTGTGATGGACGCATCACAATATACCACGAAATCCTCCACTCCCTCGGGGAGTGTCAACACTGGAGCCTCGCATAACCGCTGTCGGAGGGTCTCAAATGCCCTCTGCTGCTCCGGTCCCCACCGAAAATCCACTCCCTTCCTCGTTAGACGAGTGAGGGGTACGACAACCTTGGAGAAATCACGAATGAATCTCCGATAATACCCTGCTAAACCCAGAAAACTCCTGATGTCTGAGGGAGATCTCGGAGTCTCCCACTGCATAACCGCCTCCACCTTGGCCGGATCGACCAAAAACCCATCCTGGTTAACGAGATGTCCAAGGAACTGAATCTCTTGCAACCAGAACTCACACTTCGAGAACTTGGCATAAAGTTGTTCTCGTCGCAGCACCTCCAACAGTTCCCTGAGGTGCTCCTCATGCTGCTCTTGGGTCTTGGAATACACCAAGATGTCATCTATAAACACAATGACCGATCGATCGAGCATCGGTCTGCAGACCCGGTTCATCAGATCCATGAATACTGCTGGCGCGTTGGTGAGTCCAAAACGGCATCACCACGAACTCGTAATGACCATAACGAGTCTGGAACGTAGTCTTCTCTACGTCTTCCTCCCTCACCCTGACCTGGTGGTATCCTGATCTCAAATCGATCTTGGAAAACTAAGATGCACGCTGCAATTGGTCGAAAAGATCATCTATCCTTGGGAGCGGATAACGGTTCTTCACCGTTAACTTATTCAACTCCCTATAGTCAATGCACATCCTGTGCGAACCATCCTTCTTCCTGAAGAAGAGGATCGGTGCTCCCCAGGGTGAGCTACTCGGTCGAATGAACTGCTTACCTAGCAGTTCCTGCAGCTGAGATGATAGCTCCTGCATCTCTGGTGGTGCCAAACGGTACGGTGCCTTGGCAATTGGGGCCGCACCTAGCACTAGATCAATCCTAAACTCAACCTGCCTCACCAGAGGCACTCCGGGTAACTCCTCCGGAAACACATCAGCAAACTCTCTAACCACAGGGACCTATGAAACTGAGAGCTGCTCCTTAACCCGCGTATCTACCACATACGCCAAATAACCAACACAACTGTGCTGAATATACTGTCGAGCCCTGGCCACCGAACAAAACTCTGATCCCGACCTGGTGCCCTCACCATATACTACCAGTTCTCCCCCACTTGGGGTTCGAACCACTACCCGCTGTCCCTCACAGTCGATCATGGCGCCAAAACGGCTAAGCTAATCCATTCCTACAATCACGCATACATCCCCCATGGGGATAGGAATCGGATCTATCGTGAAAGACACCCCAGATATCTCCAACTCGCATCCTCGGTAGACCGAAGAAGCAGAAACCCCGTGCTCGTTGGTGATCGAAACTCGCAACGGACACTCAAGATCATCTATCAGCACATTGAACCCTCTAGAGAAGGTCTGAGATACGAACGACCGACTCGCCCCTGAAAACCAAAGCAGGCAAAGAATTTACTAAAAACGTACCTGATCATAGGTACAACCAATAAGCATAGTACAAATACAATAACTGAGATAGAGAATAGGAACATACCAGAAACCACATCCGGTGCTGCCTTGGCCTCCTCGGCCGTGAGCTGTAAGGCGCGACCCTGAGCCTTCGGAGGCTCCATCTTGACTAGCCTCCCATCTTCAATCCTCACAGTAGCTGGCGCGGAACCCTGCATCGGCTTGGCGCGAGTTGCGGACAGTTGGTCTTCACATGACCAACCTGATGACAATGGTAACAAATCCTCATATCTGTTGGAGGGGCGGACTGACGGCAGTCCTTGGCATAGTGCCCCTCCTTTCCACATTTGTGGCACCCCCTCCTGCTCGACAAACCCCTGAATGAGCCTTGCCACACTTTCCACAAGTGCGGCTCTGATGACCCCCGGACCGTGTATCAGCGGTTTTAGACCGCTTAGGCGCCGACTAAGACTGTGCCGGTGCCTGACGCTGCTCCTTCATTTGCAGCTCTATCTCCAACTCACATCGCCGCGCGGCTTCCTGTAGGTCCAGGAGGGTATCACATCGCTGAGTAGACACAAACTGTCGAATATCCGTCTTGAGCATACTCAGATAACGAATCATTTGAGACTGATATGAAGCAAACTCCGGGCAAAACATAGCCCTCCCTTTGAACATACGGGTAATCTCCATCACAGACTCCCCATCCTGTCTCAAGGTAAAAAAATCTTGAGCAAGTCGCTCCCGTTCCACGCGCGGAACGTAGCAGGTGCGAAACATATCCCGGAACTGCTCCCAGGTAATAGCATCCCTTTGATCATCAGTATACAAACCCGTCGTCAGTCTCCACAGTCCTTCACCCCAAGCCTCAGCAGGTTCAGGGCACACCTGACCTTCTGGTCAGCAGGGCATGAACACGTGAAGAAACATCCCTCCACATCAGATAACCACCTCATAGCTCGAATGGCGTCCTATGTACCATCAAATGTCGGGGGCTTCTTATTGTCGAAGTCCCAGTACTGGAAAGCCCTGTCGGCTCCTCCTCCTCCAACCCCTGCAGCAGTTACAGCCGAAGTGGCTGCAGCGGCAGCAGTCTCTGCTAGAGCGACATACCGCTCATCAAAATACTCGACCATCACGGTCTTAATCGACCCAAACTTCTCTGGCAGCTGCGCTCGGAATGCAGCAGCAATCTCATCGTGCATGATCTCCCGAATCCGGGCATCCAGCTCCTCAGTTCCTATCTGAACCATGGGCTCAGGTGCTACCAGCACCTCCAATCCTCCGTCTCCTGACCCCGAAGCAACACGTCTCATTACCACCATACTACAACACACTCAATGTCTCAAACATATCATATAATAACGGAAAACCAATTACTCTCAATCCCTAGGGGTTGTGACTTCCTTGATACGCGTATGGGTCATGTGCTTTCAATAGTATAGGCCCCTACTACCTTCCACACCTACCCATATTTGTCTCAAGTATCACCACAACGCCCTAAACTGTATTTAACGTAATATGCGCTCAACCCTCACTAATAGGGGACATCGCCTAACTAGTAACTGATCCTGTAGTTTCGCACCACTCACACATCCACGAGACTTCCATCATCCCCTGTAGCGCTAGTGTACACTGGCTGCACATAGCGCTGGACCCGATAGACTTTCGAATATCCAATCCCACACTAAGGTCGAATCGGACATTCTCAGGCTATAAGATCTTGAATATCCACAGTCGTGGTGCATACACTAATCATCTACAATTATGATGTCAATCCCATATACAAGAAACCCTAGGGTAATAGGTATCATACAATCAGGCCAATCTATCATGTGATTCCTAAAATACCTAGCCTAGCACTAGCATGCTGTTCTAACATATCAGAATATCAAATAGTTGTATGGTATTTTAGGGCTTACTTACAGGCTCCGGGTGATCGTACCCTCTGCATCCCTCCATCCTTTATTATGAAAACCATTTTAAAAACTTATTTTACGAAAACCTCCTTGGTTTGAGACTGGGTTCACACGAGTGTTCCTCCAATTCACTCAAACCAAGGCTCTGATACCAACTTGTAACACCCAAAAATTTACGCCACATTTAAACTTTTAATACTAACAAAAGAGTCAAATAGTAATTATTTTTACAAAACATTTCCAATCCGTTTATCATCAGAGTGTCCCAGAATAGATCATGAGGATGAGGAGCGGTACGGTCATGTCTTCGCCTTCCCTCGCTCTCCTGAAGTACCTGAAACAATAAACTGAAAACTATAAGCCCGAGGGCTTAGTGAGCTACCCCCAAAATACCAATACCATATTGACTAAAGCCACAGCCAAAACGATCAATCAACAACATACATATTGGTCCATTAGCCGGACTGGTCTGCCCTACTGGGCCTACAGTCTATCTGAATCTATCCCGAGCCTTCGACATGACTGGTCCGCCGCGTGGGCCTACAGTCTCCCCGGGCCGCTCAGAGGGTGTGTTAGCCTTCAGCACAAAGCAGGACCGCTTCAACCCAACCAACAAGCAACTAACCATGTACGCATACAATCATATACTGGCATATACACATAGCAACATATCTATCTCATTGACCATCAATCATAGAGTTTCACTCGTAACTAGAGTATCGACCTAACAAGTCACTAACATACCGATCCTTACGGATCATAAAGCATAACCTACTATCTATCCTGATTCCGATCTAACAGATCTGAATCATATGTAGCATACCATAACAATCGATCTAACCGATCTCTAGTATAGCAACCATCCTAAACAGGATGAATTCTAACAAAGCAGTAACATAACACCCATCCTAAACCAGGATGAAATCTAGCATGGCAATAACAAGCAACCATCCTAAACCAGGATGTAAATCATAAAGGGCCGGCCTTGGTGCCGTAGACCCTATCAATATAGTGAGGATAACTCACCTCGCAGATGTCGATTGAAATGCAAACTCCAACTATCGGATCACTTGACACCGGCACCACCACCTATAACCATGGCACAATATACTCATAAGTTCTTATTCTTATGAGACACCCTATAACCTCTTAGTAATTCCTGATCAAGGTGAGAGTCCTCAGTTAAGGTCAACAGTCCATGTTGACCTCAACTCGCCGAGTGCACTCGGCCACTCGTCGAGTCCGTGGAGCACATTCCAACTCGCCGAGTCATCGAAGAGACTCGTCGAGTTCCTTCGAATCCCGATAAATCCTTAAGGGCCACCCTTCGACTTTCCTCCTTGCAACTCGACGGGTACACATGCATGCCTATCCAAGGGAAAAGCCATCCGACTCACCAAGTTGTTCTTCAACTCGTCGAGTTTTATGGTGATCTTCATCAGACTCGCCGAGTTGTTTATCCAACTTGCCGAGTTCAATGACCATCTTCATGTGACTCGCCGAGTCCATCCAGTCCTCTTTCCATACAGACCTGTTTTGAGCCATGCAGCGGCTCCAAATCACAGATCCAAGCTTCTAGAGCATACTTACCACGTAAAGTTGCAAACTTTACGTGCATGCATGGTTATAAAGGCTCCAAATGTCTATTTTAAGCTCTTAATGGAGCTTCTAGTCCAAGAGGGACTCCAACCACAACCAATACAGCAACTTTATGAATCTAGCATCCAAGGAGGGTCCAGATCTGAAGTTACAACTTCAGATCTAGCCCATAGCTCAACATCCCAACTTGAAAATCCATAAAAAAACCCTTGAATCAACCAAAGGGAAGAAAAGGGAAGTAAGAATGGTACTTTGATACCTTCAAACGTTGCTAGCTGAGGCAAAACCCGCTTCCTACTCCTTTCTTGCTTCAATTTCCTTTGCACTCTTAGCTTCCTTCCTCCAAGATCCTCTTTTCCAAGCTTCAAACCCACACCAAGGCACACACACACGAATTAGGGTTTCAAGGGTTCTCAAAGACTGTAAGGAGTCCCAAAGGAGACTGAGGCTCCTTTAAATAAGGGTGCAAACCCCGGGATTCAGGGTTTCCACTGCCAGCTCCTACTCGCCAAGTCCCAATAGTGGACTCGCCGAGTAGGTCACTAATCACGCGTTCTCACCCCGCTGCTACTCGACGAGTAGGTCGACCAACTCGTCGAGTAGAGCTTTATCCAGAAATTCTGAATTAATTAATACCTGAGGACCGGGGCGTTACAGGTCTGGTCACAAATGGGTCATAGAGTTATCACTCTAGCGCATTTAATAAGTTTCATGGTTAACTCTGTTATATTTTTTGCAAAATTAGTCCTAAAATTTGGTTTAAAGTTCAAAATTGGTCCTTGTAGTTTGCAAAAAATTACACCATATGTCCAAAACTCGGTTTTATGTTTTTTAACTTCTTTATTTTCATTTATTTTTTATTTCTTAGTCAAAATTAAACTTGGTTTTATACTTTTTTTCATTTTTTTAATATTTTTCGTATTTTTTCGTTTTTATCGTTTTTTCGTTTTTTTTTACGTTTTTCGTATTTTTTTTAGTTTTTTAGTATTTTTTTTTTTCGTTTTTTTACGTTTTAGTATTTTTTTTCCGGTTTTATGTTTCTTAATTTTTAAAGAAAAAGCTATCAAATTCATGAAAAATAAAACGAAAAAAATGAACAAATTAAAAATATGAAAAAATTAAAACAAAATATGGAAAAAACAAAAAAAAAATACGACAAATACTAAAAAGGTGAATATATATATATATATATATATATATATATATATATATATATATATATATATATATATATATATATATATATATAAAACAAAGTTTAGTTTTGACTAAAAAATAAAAACAATAAATGAAAATAAAGAAGTTAAAAAACATAAATCGAGTTTTAGACATATGGTGTAATTTTTAGCAAAGTACAAGGACCAAATTTGAAATTTAAACCCAATTTTAAGAGTAATTTTACAAAAAAAGATAACATAATTAACCATAAAACTGTTAAATGAGCTCGAGTGATAACTCTACGTCCAATTTATGGCCAGAGCCAACAAATAAAATAATAAATTTTTTCCCAATTACACGTTGAAAATGTTATGATTTTTATAGTATTTGCCCAAAAAAATTTAAAATAACTATATTTGTATAAATTTTACATTTTGCCACTAATGATTGTGTCCTGATAGACAATGATGGCATCTGTGTTATCTCAATTTGTTAAAATCAAGTATCAAGACTTATTTACTAGACTGGCTATTGCTGGTTAACTAATACATACTCCTAAAAAAACAATTTATATTTTAGTGAAACTATTTCCACCTTGTTACAAGAACATATTATTGGTCGAAATAAAAAATAGCAATGAGACAAAGATATGTGCTTTATCTCAAATAATAAAATATGAATACATGTAATGTATGCACATAAAGAGGATACTTCGATAAATTATAGATATAATTACTAAAGCATCATGTTACTTTTGTACAAAGATTTCATAATTCAATACATTTCAATAATTAATAATTAACAATGAAAGTGGAATATTTGGCACACTTAACCACAAGCAAGACAATGCAATGACATGATTCAACATCACATGCTTTCCCCTTTTTCATTGAGTATTTAGGTCTTATTTTTATTTTATTTTTTTTACTTTTGTACATTCGATAGTAATTTATAGGTATGAAATTCAAGACATGATATATATATATATATATATATATATATATATATATATATATATATATATATATATATATATATATATATATATATATATATATATATATATATATTACATTCTAACTAATTATTATGTGATTGTATATATAAATGTGGGTCAATCATTTTACTTATTTTAATAAAGTAATTAATACATATTATTGAATTAAATGTAATTAAAAAATATAATCTAATTTAACTATAAGGGTATTTTAGTCAATGAACATAAATTTAATAAAGGAAATTTGCATATTTTAAGGGATCATAGATTATTTTAATTTTAATAATCCAATTTTACGAATTATAAGGTTTTTAATTCGGACATTCTGACAGAATACGTTTAAGTATGTTAAAAAATAAAAATATTCTTGAACCATAAAATAATAAATATATTCTTGAACATATTTCTTGATCATGACTTTAAAAATTTCTTGTAAAATAACAAAATTCTCGAACCATCAATTGAAGATTAAAACAGAAATTACATTAATTCTTATAGAATGCATGTAACAATTGCTAAGAATTACATTTATTGTTAAAGAATAAAACTAAAAAAACTTTCACATCTGAAAAAAAAACATCAAAATCTAACAAAGACACTAATACATTCTAAAAGAATAATGTTGATAAGAGGTGTTGTTCAAATTTTGTGGTCCGTTCTTCAAGCATCAGTTTCTGTGGAAACAAATCCAATGAATAAATTAGTGAGACAATATTCATATTTCATTCTAACATAATTGGAATTCGTGATTCCATTCTGATAGAATTGAAATTCATTTACCAATAATTATATTAATTCGAGTATTCTAACAGAATATGTTCATTATTATCATAAAAAACATTCTTTTTCTGATAGAATACTATAAACGAATATTATCAAAATTAGTAATTTGGTATTCTCTTTATTAAAAAAAAGATGAATAACACAAACACATAATTCAAAACAAATTGATCTTAAGGTTCAATATCTAATACATAATTGATAGTTGATTCGGGTGTTGTATGCATATATTTAGTGAATCTGCCTCAAAAAGTAATAATGATTCATGTCATCTCAATCTAGAATAAAAAAACCATTCTGTTCTGAGAAAGACCCTTTAAAGGTCTGCCAAATATAAGTGATGAGACCAACATGTCTCAGATTTAATACAACTATCACCTAAAAGTCATGGTAGTGGATTACAGATGCACACACTTCTGTTCCTCAAAAGGCATAAAATATAAACTTCTCTGGTTGTTAAAAGTCCATTTTTGGACTGATAATCACTCTTTTATGCTAGTAGTTATGTGGGTATGAGTTTGAAAACTTCCTACGACAGCTTGGGGTCAATTAAAAAGGCCAATTTACAACAATTCACATGTTAAAACACAATACAGGCATCTGGATTTACCCTCTCCTCTGTATGTGTGTGTAATTGAGTAGATTATATTTCGGAAATATCTTTGATGTGACATCCCCATTTTCACGGCCAGAAAAGTCTGATTTTGTTTATGCTTTAAAAAATCAGAGTACTTCTTTTAATAAAAATGTTGCGGAATTTGTTCCCAGTAAAACATGATAAATACGTTATCAAAACATTTTCGAAGAAACGTATTTTATTCATTTTAAAACGTTTGGGATGTCATCGTCAATACAGAAACATAAGCATAAACGGAACTTACATTTATTTACACTAGTGATCTACATCTCTTTAATCTCTAAGTGTAATGTGACTTCATATCAACACCTGTGATATAAATAAACTAAGTGGGTGTCACACCCCAAAAGCATTGAACGGCGGAAACGTTCTGGGGCGGAGGACGTCATGAATAGTATCACAACAATGAAAAGTAGTAAACAAGCAACAACATCATCCATTGCATTAATAATATAATTTTAATATAAGTGTGTTCTGATATGTCTAATAGACACTAATGTATAAATCAAAATGAAAGATGAGTCTTGAACGAG
Organism: Lactuca serriola; assembly: GCF_051521515.1. Classification (NCBI taxonomy): domain Eukaryota; kingdom Viridiplantae; phylum Streptophyta; class Magnoliopsida; order Asterales; family Asteraceae; genus Lactuca; species Lactuca serriola. The sequence goes on from NC_136409.1 coordinate 203,077,225, forward strand.
CTCCATCTTCCTTAATCCTTGCATCGGTACCTGTCTATGATGACCTGAGGATACAAGTAATTTTGAAAGAAAGTATCAACTTTGAAGCTGGTGAGATCATAAGTATTTTAGTGTCTTAATTTGTATGTAAATACTTGTATGTATTTGAAATGTAAGTATTTGTATGTATACGAATTGTAAGTATTGAAAATGTAAATGAACTGTATGTATGAAAATGTTTGTAAAACAACTGTAAACGTTTGAAAAGTCCTAGAAATCCCTATGATTCCTATTAGTAACAAAAGGAGTCTTCTACCAAGACTTTAACTGTTCTCAATGTAGTCTTCTACCAAGACCTAACTGCTCTGAATGTAGTCTTCTACCAAGACCTAATTGTTCTGAATGTAGTCTTCTACCAAGACTTAACTATTCTGAATGTAGTCTTCTACCAAGACTTAACTTTATTAGTATTACCCTTTGGAACAAGGGCAACTAACAATGTTAACTGAAGACATTTGTAGATGTACATTTACCTCTGTTGCTAACAGCTGGGTATAGGAATAGTCAGTCCCCAAAAGTATACCTGTAATGGTATCAACCGTTGACATCCGTGGATGTGCTTTTACCTCTGTAGCTAACAGAGATTCTAGGAATGGTCAATCCCGCAACGTATCCTTTGGTACTAGGATATTAAATCCAATCTATCTCGTCGATTATGTGATTGAATCACAAGATAAAGATAAGAATGAGGATTATATAACCGAATCTATACATATAAAATGTACTAGTAATCCTTGTAAGTGTACTCATGTAAATGTGATCATGTGACCATATCTATTGTAATAGTATGGTAATGTACTGTAATGTTCTAGCTGTAGTGTACGTGCTCTCTATCTAGCAAGTATAGTAATGTACTGTAATGTTCTAGCTGTAGTGTACGTGCTCTCTATCTAGCAAGTATAGTAATATACTGTAATGTTCTATCAAGTATTGACTCATGAATGGACTGACTCATTGTATAGTATCGCGTTCTAGTAATAGTTCTAGTATCTTTCTAAACTACCCATATGGTAGTTTACTAGTAATCTAACTGGGATGTATGAACATGGATGTATACCCTTGCTACCCAAAGGCATTGGATGAACTGGAAGGACCTTTTATGACTATATATGTACACATGATATATAACTAATATTTAAACGACCTTCGGACGAGTACCCGATATCTTATCAAACCACATCCAAATCGAGGAAAAGGAAACAAGGTGGATAGCCTTCCTAATCTTTTTAAACATTACTTATATAACTATACATATAGAGGCATGCAATTTATAATATAAAAGCATAAAATAAGTTTTGTAAAACCTTTGAACATAATTATTATCTAAGAAAAGATCGACTTGATGTTAATTTATAAAACGTTTTGAAGGCATGGGTTTGATAAAACAACTTAGTATAAGGAAACATTTTTTTGAATCACAATTGTAAGTAAGTTTGAAATAAAACATACAGAGTAAAATGTACAGTGTAATAAGGAGTTTTAAACACATAAAGTGTTTATGAAACACATTTGAAGTAAATTGTTTGATAAAACGGCTAATGAGTAGCCAACCATTTGAATGCTGCTTAATAATCACATGTGATTAATATAATAACTAGCAGTATTCTACTTGTATCTCCCCCATATAACATTTGAAAATAGTTAAAACATTGATTAAGGGGAATGAACTCACCTGTAGTGAGTGGTTCTGATGAAAATGTTGGATCAGTTGCTAAGTATCAAGTGGTGACTTGAGTACACACGCGAATCCTATTTAGCATATATTGGCACATATATGAATATAATTAGTGTTATGAACAACTAATTAATGAATTGGGACCACCTTAGGGACTAGTGAACACTTATATTGAAGTGTTACAACCATAAATGATTGTACGAAGGGTTAAAAGGCTATATAAGGGAGTGTATGGCCAAAATACACACTATATGTGTGTGTGCGGCCAGGTGTACTGCCAGCACGTGTGTGCGGCCATGTGTGCGGCCAGGTGTGCTGCCAGAAAACATGGTGTTCTTGGTGTTCTTGGTGAAAGATGTTACCTTTCCGGATGATACTTGAGAGGATTTTCGAGTCCTAGCTTTGCAAGAGTGTAAGAAATGATCAAAATGACCAAGGATAGTACTTATAGGAGGGTGTGTGCGGTTGGAGGTGTGTGTGGTTGGCCTGTGTACGGCTGGCTGGCCGCACACTCTAGTGCTACACCCAATCTAATCCATCCTCCGACACGTAACTCAAATATACTAAGATTTAAGCACTTTTTAAGCACTCTTTTAGACCTAAAACTTCATTATAAAATAGCAAAACGAAGCTAACTTTAATTACAATGATGAATGTAAGTTAGAAATTTCGGGTTGTCACATCATCCCCCTGTTAGAGGGAATTTCGTCCCGAAATTATAATTTAGGTAAGAAAGTAGGTACGAATGATCGAGTCATGAGGTGGGGAACTTCCTAATCGATTTGTTCTCGCGCTCCTAAGTGAAATCGGGTCCACGGTTGGTATCCCAACGAACCTTCAGTAACGGGCGGCGACGTTGCTTCGTCCGCTTGACCTCTCGGTCGAGGGTCACTACGGTTCTAGTACGAAGGTGAGGATCTCGTTAATCTCGACCTCGTCGAGTGGCTTACGAGTGTCCTAACAGAAAGGTATTGTTTCAAGATCAAGACGCGAAGGGTAAAATGTACGTTACCGAGTTCGCGGAGTAGGTTTAGTCTGCGAGGTACAGGAACGATTCTGGTAAGAATCACGGAGGTCTTGACTAACTTGGATTTAGCTTTCCACGTGAAGCGAAGCGCATTAGGCCATTCCTAATAGTGATTTTTCCTATAGAACTTGGTCTCTCACTTTGAATCTCCAAGGTTTCTTTTTCTCGTTTAACTTCCCAGTCAAGGGCCACCCCTTGCTGGGTCAAAGTCGTAAAAGTTTCTTTGATTTGCGAGGAGTTCAGGATGAACTATGACAGTAGGTCTGAAAGACCTAGAATTTGGCGAATGACTGTCGGCGTCTCTGATGTCGACCAATTCTCAACAGTTTTGACAAATTGTATGAGTACTCAAAATTTCCCACATCACTAACAGTGTGTCATAGGAACCTGACTCTACAATTTCAAAACTTGTGCTTAGAGAACTTCGCGAAAGTTCTTCCGAAGGTAATGTTTCCATGGATTTTCTTCTCACTACGAGAATTGATAAGTAAGTCATTACATGGAGAAATGACGAAGTGATTCAAGTAAGAAAGACGTACCCTACTCATTAGTTCATGAAAACTATGGGCGTATTGGTCCTATCCGAAGGGTATCACTACGGACTCGAAGTGTCCGCATCGAGTTCGGAAGATAGTCTTCCGGACATCCTACCCTAACACTCGAACTGGTGATATTCGAATCTCAGACCCATTTCATCTATGCAAGGCAGAGATAACGATTTCTAAGGAAAATCTTGACGGAGTCCTCGATATCCGAGGCACATACGATGCAATCCGTCGATCTCTGGAAGAATAAGATCGGGGTTCTCCAGGGTGAGAAACCTAGTCTTCTAATTCTCTTTCTGTGTAGTTCGCTAAGTTTTCCAGGTTGTTCTTGTATCTCCGTAGGTGTTTAGGCTGTAGGGAAATCTGTTTACAGAAGTCGTACTGGGTTCTAAGTTTGTTCACATGACGATGTGATTACTCGTAGTCTTGAGCAGTTTTCCGTCCTGAAGTTCATATTAGAATTCATACATGGTTTCACAATCACAATTTCGTGTATACGAGTCGTATATAATTAAGATTGAAAAGGTAGTTGAATAACTGATTCTTCTTTAAGCTCACATCCTTCTGAGGAAAAAGAAGTTAAAGTGGAATCATCAATTATAAACCTGTAGAATCTTGATTATATATCACTCTTATATATACATTCCTCAGTGATAAATCGACCGTATGAATCCTTGGATTTAACTTGACGTATTGCACGAGTGGTACTTCGGGGATTTCTTCGGAAAAGAAAATAACTAAGAGGTACTCCTGGCATGAGTACTTCGGTGTTCTGATATGACGATTTCGCTAAAAAGACATTTACCGATAAAGAGATGTACGTATGAAGCTATTTTTGTGAGGATCAAATTGAATCGAGTCGTATGATAATGTCGGAATCATACTAAAACTTAAAGACATTAGATTTGAACATAAGATGTGTACAGACAAAACACAACCGTGCAACCATGAACAGAGTTACAGTACTTTAGATTTACTACAAGACCATTGCTGCGAATAAGGTATACTACAAAAGACAAGTATACGCAGCATGAGCATCCTTATACTGACAGGATCTCGCAAAAAGGTAAGACTCTAGTTGCACTAGTTCTGGATAGTTTGTAAGTCTGTTACAACAACACGCCTAAATTACATTAACGAGGGTTCCGGAGTAGGCTCTCCTGTAGCTGTGATCCTGAGAATCCTCCCATCTGCGCCAGAGTTCTTTGCTATAGGGCAATCCTTCTTGAAGTGCCCTATCTCACCGCATTGGTGGCATGACTGGCTAGTACTTGCATTGGTGACGGGATTGCGGTGTTTAGCCAGTTTTATGTGGACACGAGTGCCTTCCTCATTACTCCACTTTGAAAACTGCTTCCTAAAGCGTTCTGCCGGAGTTACCACTGGTGATTGTGGCATGGCAAGTCTTTGGGCTCTCTTTCGCTCCTTTAGGGCTTTACGATATCGTCTCTTCCTTTCGGTATTTAGGCTTCGCAAGTTCATGACTGTTGCCACTTGTTGGTTTTTCCGGTTTGGTACTACCATCGGAACTCTCGGCCCCATTGTCAGTCTTGCTTGTGTTGCCTGAGTTGATGTGCGTAAGGAAAGTTGTCACAGTAGCTGCTACTGCAGCTTGTAATGTCGCGGCGTCGATATGGAGGATAGGGGTTTCGTTGCTCGGCTGATCGTTTTTGGATGACGACATGATTCTGTAACACGAAAGATAAGGATTTTGTGAGCGATTTTGGTTGACCCTAGGTGTAGTTCGACTGTTATGTAAAGAATAGAATTATGTTTTCAAAAATTTAACCTACATCCCTATGATGCAGTCCTAGTACTGAGTGGAGGTGTGTTTATGAAGGGGTTGACCTACATCCCTATGATGCAGTCCTAGTAACGGGTGGAAGTAAGTTCGTAGAATGATCTCTAGACGTTTGTTGTTCAAGCCGAGGTATCGTGGGTTGGTGAATAACAAGATCCAACCACTAAAAGAGACTTGGAAATGTCTCCGGAGCTAAATTACTATAGTCCAATGACTTGACTAAAGTATGTCTCAGATAGACTCAAATGAAAGAATGATAAGGGTACTTGAATAAAGAATGACACAGAAGTTAGCCGACTGTCAAAATCTTTGATATTCATGATGTAAAAGTTTGGGAAAATGACCTTGTCAGGGTCTTACATCATATCCAGAGAAGATAGTTCTTGACAGCATAAGGACCTAACCTAAAGTACTTACAGTACAAGGTAATTTCATAGAAAATGCCACATCGGGAAAAGACAGAAAATGATTACTTTCTAACAAGGAAAGTAAGGTAAAGATTCTACTACTGATGACGGTCATCCCTTAGGTGAACTCTCAGTTCAGCCAGTTGACGTTCTACATCAAGTAGGTGTCTTTCGTACACCCTTTAGCGTACTCGGCGCTCTATGACTTCGGCTCGTGATTCTGCCAGTGCGTGAAGTAGGGTTTCATGGTTTCTCTCTGGTCTCTCGCGAGCATCTTCTAGACATATGGTGCGGAGGGTATGCATTCTCGCATCGGCGACAACTTCGGTAATCTGATGTAGGGCTGTCTTGCCTTGAATCTCATTTCGGGCCACTCTGCGGACCAAGATTGGCAAGGTTCTGTCTGCTGAGCCCCCATTGCTTAGGTCATAAAAGCTTTGGTCACCATTAAATGGCATGGGCTGATCTTGTCCTTGGCTCCATGTTCCCAAGCATTCCACCCACTCAGGCGTCAGGCCATAAAAAGCTGGACGATGGTTAGGAATTGGAAGGGAGCTGCTTGGGGTAGGTTCTCAACCTCTGGTTCGGAATTAGCACCGTCTGAAAGGTCTTCATCATGGTGATCATTCAAAGGGATAGGATGATCATTCTCTGGTTCTTCTCTAAACCAACCAGCTATGACTTCGTTCAGAAGATACTGGTTGCAGTGGGGATGGAGTCCAGCCATGTTATCTATGCGAGAATTGGGGTAAGAAATAAATATTAGACGAACTATCTAGATAATTATTTAGAAAATCTTTATTAGTTACATCGCTATTTGTGAAGTGCATAGCAGTTATATGTAATCGAAACATGATAGGCCTTCGAATAAGTGACCTTAACTCCAAATTCACACAGAATAGGGGTAAAGTAAAATTTTCACAGATTCTAAGGCTATAACATCCTAATTACATATAGCCTTAGTGTATCCACTTAGCAACTGTCAACTTAATTATGAAAATCCCGTTTTAGTTCTCAAGTATAAAGTACTTATAGTAACACCAAATACTCCTATAGTATTTTAAGTTTAATGTTATGTTCTACTGTTCTCATTGTGGTAGGGTTGGTAAGATTTTAGACTTGTTGCAACCACACAATTAAACTTAGGCACATGCTAGTCAACTCTCGGATAATATAGGTGATCAGGCTACATCTTCCCAGTTTTGACCATATGTCTCTAAGCCCACTTGTGTTACCCAACAACCGTAATTCTTTTGTACTGTCCTAGTGACATTGATTTTAGTATGAACGCAGGCACGTATACTTAAATATTTTATTATTTAAAGTATAAACTCTTGGTCAGAGTATTTTTAATCCCTTATGTATTTATAGTTAGTATATCTTTTATGGGTTGATATACTTAATTCACTATAAACATTGCTCTGATACCAATCTGTCACACCCCAAAAGCATTGAACGGCGGAACCGTTCTGGGGCGGAGGACGTCATGAACAGTATCACAACAATGAAAAGTAGTAAACAAGCAACATCATCATCCATTGCATTAATAATATAATTTTAATACAAGTGTGTTCTGGTATGTCTAATAGACACTAATGTATAAATCAAAATGAAAGATGAGTCTTGAACGAGCTCCATCTTCCTTAATCCTTGCATCGGTACCTGTCTATGATGACCTGAGGATACAAGTAATTTTGAAAAAGAGTATCAGCTTTGAAGCTGGTGAGATCATAAGTATTTTAGTGTCTTAATTTGTATGTAAATACTTGTATGTATTTGAAATGTAAGTATTTGTATGTATACGAATTGTAAGTATTGAAAATGTAAATGAACTGTATGTATGAAAATGTTTGTAAAACAACTATAAACGTTTGAAAAGTCCTAGAAATCCCTATGATTCCTATTAGTAACAAAAGGAGTCTTCTACCAAGACTTTAACTGTTCTCAATGTAGTCTTCTACCAAGACCTAACTGCTCTGAATGTAGTCTTCTACCAAGACCTAACTGTTCTGAATGTAGTCTTCTACCAAGACTTAACTATTCTGAATGTAGTCTTCTACCAAGACTTAACTGTATTAGTATTACCCTTTGGAACAAGGGCAACTAACAATGTTAACTGAAGACATCTATAGATGTACATTTACCTCTGTTGCTAACAGCTGGGTATAAGAATAGTCAGTCCCCAAAAGTATACATGTAATGGTATCAACCGTTGACATCCGTGGATGTGCTTTTACCTCTTTAGCTAACAGAGATTCTAGGAATGGTCAATCCCGCAACGTATCCTTTGGTACTAGGATATTAAATCCAATCTATCTCGTCGATTATGTGATTGAATCATAAGATAAAGAAAAGAATGAGGATTATATAACCGAATCTATACATATAAAATGTACTAGTAATCCTTGTAAGTGTACTCATGTAAATGTGATCATGTGACCATATCTATTGTAATAGTATGGTAATGTACTGTAATGTTCTAGCTGTAGTGTACGTGCTCTCTATCTAGCAAGTATAGTAATGTACTATAATGTTCTAGCTGTAGTGTACGTGCTCTCTATCTAGCAAGTATAGTAATGTACTGTAATGTTCTAGCAAGTATTGACTCATGAATGCACTGACTCATTGAATAGTATCACGTTCTAGTAATAGTTCTAGTATCTTTCTAAACTACCCATATGGTAGTTTACTAGTAATCTAACTGGGATGTATGAACATGGATGTATACCCTTGCTACCCAAAGGCATTGGATGAACTGGAAGGACCTTTTATGACTATATATGTACACATGATATATAACTAATATTTAAACAACCTTCGGACGAGTACCCGATATCCTATCAGACCACATCCAAATCGAGGAAAAGGAAACAAGGTGGATAGCCTTCCTAAGCTTTTTAAACATTACTTATATAACTATACATATAGAGGCATGCAATTTATAATATAAAAGCATAAAATAAGTTTTGTAAAACCTTTGAACATAATTATTATCTAAGAAAAGATCGACTTGATGTCAATTTATAAAACGTTTTGAACGCATGGGTTTGATAAAAACAACTTTAGTATAAGGAAACATTTGTTTGAATCACAAGTGTAAGTAAATTTAAAATAAAACATACGGAGTAAAATGTACAGTGTAATAAGGAGTTTTAAACACATAAAGTGTTTATGAAAAACATTTGAAGTAAACTGTTTGATACAACGGCTAATGAGTAGCCAACCATTTGAATGTTGCTTATTAATCACATATGATTAATATAATAACTAGCACTATTCTACTTGTATCTACCCCCATATGACATTTGAAAATAGTTACAACATTGATTAAGGGGTATGAACTGACCTGTAGTGAGTGGTTCTGATGAAAATGTTGGATCAGTTGCTAAGTATCAAGTGGTGACTTGAGTACACACGCGAATCCTATTTAGAATATATTGTCACATATATGAATATAATTAGTGTTATGAACAACTAATTAATGAATTGGGACCACCTTAGGGACTAGTGAACACTTATATTGAAGTGTTACGACCATAAATGATTGTACAAAGGGTTAAAAGGCTATATAAGGGAGTGTGTGGCCAAAATACACACTATATGTGTGTGTGCGGCCAGGTGTGCGGCTAGGTGTGCTGCCAGCACGTGTGTGCGGCCATGTGTGCGGCCAGGTGTGCTACCAGAAAACATGGTGTTCTTGGTGTTCTTGGTGAAAAATGTTACCTTTCCGGATGATACTTGAGAGGATTTTCGAGTCCTAGCTTTGCTAGAGTGTAAGAAATGATCAAAATGACCAAGGATAGTACTTATAGGAGGGTTTGTGTGGTTGGAGGTGTGTGTGGTTGGCCTGTGTGCGGCTGGCTGGCCGCACACACCAGGTTTGGTGTGTTCGGCCCATTTTTATAATGCTACACCCAATCTAATCCATCCTCTGACACGTAACTCAAATATACTAGGCTTTAAGCACTTTTTAAGCACTCTTTTAGACCTAAAACTTCATTATAAAATAGCAAAACGAAGCTAACTTTAATTACAATGATGAATGTAAGTTAGAAATTTCGGGTTGTCACAGTGGGTCAGGTTGGGAAACCTGGTGAGTACATAGGGTTTTCAACCCACAAGAATATAATTATTATGTTTAAACAATCAAACAATCAACCATTACCCATCCCCATTATCTTCTTTAGTCTTAAGGATCTACCCTATGAACCAGCTATTCCTCGTTTATTTATTCCTAAGGAATCGACACGAAGTCCATCGTTACCAAGGCTTATAGATTATAACTGGTGAACACGTAGTCCAAAGCATCTGGTAAACACTTAGTTCAAAAGTAACTAGTAAACACACTTAGTTCAAAATACTTAGTGAACACACTCAGTTCAAAAATACCTAGTGAACACACTCAGTTCAAAATACCTAGTGAACACACTCAGTTCAAAATACCTAGTGAACACACTCAGTTCAAAAATACCTAATGAGTACCTAGTTCAAAAACACCTACATGTTAAGAGCCTGCTAGCGTTCCACTGGACTGTCTAGTATCGTCCATGGTCGTCATCTATACTCCACTAGATGACTGGATCACTGTCAATATTGATGTCTTTCACCGTGTTATCACACAACAATTATTTCATCTACCCATGTTTTACCCAACACATTTTGTAGATATAAAATACATATACAGTTTAAATCATTTAAAACATGTATAAAAATCTTTCACCCAGCATAGACAGCAAGTATTCAGACAATATGCACACATAGCACGTAATTTATATTAAAATACTTCATATATATATGTATAAGATGAAAGGGACTATGCACTCACCTGATTAGGTGGTGACTCAGCACTCGGACAGCGCTTCGTTACTCTCAAAACAATTTTTCTTTGGTAAAACCTAGTATCAATACCACTAGGGTTTAGTCTAACGATAACCGCGACAAATTAATAGGCTAGCTATTATTTTTATTATATAAGTGTTAAATAACACTCAATATAACTCATAATAATAGCCAAAATAATTATTTTAAAGTCCTAATAACATTACTATAATTATTTGAAAGCTATATTAAAAGTTGCGTAAGCGTAGCTCACTTATAGCGGATTTTAAAGAAAATCGAGCTTTGCTCGGAGCAGCGTTTCGAAACCGAAAGACCCTTTTTCTCGGGACTCAGGGAGCCTCGGGTCTTCCCTTGGGTGCTAGGGGTTCACCTAGACCTTAGGGAGGGTTCAAAACCCTAGAGAGAGAAAGATTTTAGAGAGAGAATGAGAAATGGTGTGAAAAATCCAGAGACCCTCGCATCTATTTATAGCCTCAGTGGCCTCGGTTACGCTGGGCGTAGACCTCGGCTACGCGGGGCGTAGTCATAGGATATGGATGTCAGCTCGCAGCCAGCTGTCTCGCATCTTCGTCGGATGGATAAGGCGCGAAGGTACGCTGGGCGTACCAACCTCGGACGCGGGGCGTAGCGAAGGGAGGCGTGTCCAAATCCGAAGCGTCCTTTCATTAGCGATGGACGGCCCAAAACGCGCCACGTCACCAAGTTCTTATCAGGCTTCGCAAATTGCACACTCAACTTTAAAAATTCGTAACTTTTGAGTACGGTCTCCGTTTTCGACATTATTTATATCCACGCGAAGGTGGGAATGTACTCTACAACTTTCGTTTAGGCTCTGTCGGCTAATTTTGACTCGATTTTAAATTTTATATTATTAACAGGCTGGGACAGGATTGGTCCGTTAAATCCTGATAACTTCTTCATCCGATGTCCGTTTTCGCCCATCTTTTTCTCGTTACGCTGCTCTTAACGAGATCTTCAATTCTCATTTAGGTCGTGTCGGCTAAAAATCACTCAATCTAATATTCGAATTTCGGGTTGTACACCGCTAATCCGAAACTTCGAAAAATCATAACTTCTTCATACGAAGTCAGATGTGAGCGTTCTTTTTATCGATGTTCTTAGTTTAACATACTCTACGATTTTCGTTTATATCACTAAGGCTAAAACTCGCTCTAACGTAAATTCACTATTTACGCTTCCCGGTGCCGTGTTGGTTCCGTCGCGAAACTTCGACGGGTCATAACTTCTTCGTTATAACTCGGATTTCGGCGTTCTTTATATGTACGGAAACCTTGTGACATATAATACAACTTGGTTCAAATTATTTATTCTAAATAATCTTCTGTCGAAAATTCGCTTTCGACACTTATTGCCTCTAACTTGCCTAGCCCGGATCTAGGGCGTTACAATTATCTCCCCCTTAGGATGATTACGTCCGGGAATCATCAACGAAACAGGGCTCACATGATGACTCCATACGTTATCTCTTCATCCTAAGTCATAACTTAGATGTTTCTTCGAACGAGTATCTAACTCTTAGACTCCTTGACTACAGGCGGTGCTCGATCTTGCATCCGCTCTCTATCTCACGTTAGACTCCAAATTATGACCTTCAAGTCTCAATGTCAATCCTCAGTTGATACGAACTTAAGATAAGTTCTTTTATTACTACAATGGAACGATGTGTCATATTCTAATGACCTATCATTGTATGATGCATTGCTTGGACTCAGGCCGTTTAGAGTCAAATTCCGGAACAGACTATACATTCCTTCATGTTTTAATCACATCTTAAAAGGTAGCATTTCTAGCAACCATCGCGATACTTCCACTGATCGCTTTGATTAATTCTTCCGGCTTAAGCCGGTGCTACATCGAACTTGGTTCTTTGAACCACGTAACATACTCATCGTAGTTGGACTCAATTCGATATGACCACTCGAGTCGGAATATCAACAATCTTTTTAGTCATTACCGAAATGATAGTAACGACATACTTGAATAAAATGGTATCAATTACTAGCTTCTTGTTAACCTTGTGACTTTTCCTGATCCAAGCGTGAGTCCTGTGCTTCCGGTAGTATATGCATCTACTACCTCTCACACCTACTCATACTCGTCCTATATATTGTCTCACAGTTTTCCAAGTCACCATATAGGAAAATCACATAACAGTTTAACACATCAGATAACAAAACGAAGGCTTTATTATTTCTTGAAACTATTACATAGGTGTTCAAGTTCACCCTAGACTATGCCTCTAATAGGCTACATCATACGATACTATGGCTACTGCATTACTTGATCTTTGGATATGAAGTCTTCATCCTTGATTCCTCGCATGGTTTTCTGCTTCGTCGAGGATCATGTGAAATGCCCTTGGCCTTGGTGGCGTGTTTGGCCTTGCTGCTTCATTCTTCTTTGGGAAATTCTTTGAAAGATGCCCCTTCTTTACATTCATAACACAACCTCTTGTTGGATGTACACTCATTGGCGTAATGCACAGACTTTCCACACTTGAAACATGTCACCTCTTCGCTGCATTTTCCAAAGTGTTTCTTCTTGCATTTATCACACCATCTTGCTTCACCTCCTCCTCCATGCTTTGAGAATTTTCTCTCCTTGTTGGACCTTGAAGATCCTTCAAACTTCCGCTTCTCTCCTGCCTTATCTTTTTCTAGACCCTTTTCTCTTATCTAGGTCTCTACATTCTTAGCTGCCCTAACAACTGTTTTCAAGGTAGTTGCCATTTTGACCATTGGGCCAAAGTCTGTGGGCAGTCCGTTAGCAAACCTATCGATCTTTGAGAGTTCAGTAGGAACCAAGTAGGGTAATAGCTTTATCCTTTCGGTGAATGCGGTGGCGTACTCATCAACACTCATCTTCCCTTTCTTCAGGTTCTGAAACTCGTTGGTCAGGTCTATCAGATCTATCTCTGAGCAGTACTGCATTTTCAACTGTTCCAAAAACTCTTCCCATGACATCCTTAAGGCTTCTCCTCGTGGCATCGTATCTGCCAATAGCTTCCACCAGCTCAAGACTCCAGTTTTCAGCTGTCTTACTGCAAAGACAGTCTTTTGTTTCTCGCTACAGCTGCAGCTCTCAAATACCATCTCCATCTCAGATATCCAATCCATAATCTCAACCGGCTTCGGGCTTCCTGAGAGAGTTGGTGGTTTCGCACCCAAAAAATTCTTGTACATTCTCCCATCCTTGTCGTTTCACCTCTCCGGGCCATCCCTTCGTTCACCTTGAGTCCCCACTTGACTCACTTGGCGGTTGTAGTTCCCTTCCTCCGATTGCTCGGGAATCAGCTCGGGTTGCTCAGTGGGCATAGTAGGTTCGTCCCTATTCGACATCCTCCTCATTTCTTCTCTTTGTTCAGCTAACATAGTCCGAATCATGGCTTGTACTCCAGCCATGGTGATTGGCTCGGGTACATCTTCTACTACAATAAGTATTTGCTGAATCACCGGGGGTTGATTCCTATTCCCATTTGCATTCCCAGCTCCACTGCGGTTTCTTGCCATTTTGATCTATACACCGAATAAGTTGAATCTAAACCTTTATTTAGGATTTACGTTTAAATCATCCTTATCACTCCGAAACGTTTACATGCTAGTTCTAATATCGTAGTCGTACGTTTAGAATCCTAAACACATGAGGTTTCCAGATCCGGTCGGCAACAGACCATAGATCCGATCAGACTATAGCATAAAGCATAATAAATCATTTAGCACGTAAAAGCAATTTAGGCATCATTCCTAAAACATGCTAGTGCTTGTGGCTATTCAGGCGTATTACCTAAATCTATTAGACACACTCCTCATAATCATTGCTTAGCATTCTAAGTTTAAGTCTAGAAATAAATCCGTATTCCTAGTTCGATTAAACTAATGCTCTGATACCAACTGTGACATCCCCATTTTCACGGCCAGAAAAGACCGATTTTGTTTATGCTTTAAAAAATCAGAGTACTTCTTTTAATAAAAATGTTGCGGAATTTGTTCCCAGTAAAACATGATAAATACGTTATCAAAACATTTTCGAAGAAACATATTTTATTCATTTTAAAACGTTTGGGATGTCATCATCAATACAGAAACATAAGCATAAACGGAACTTACATTTATTTACACTAGTGATCTACATCTCTTTAATCTCTCAGTGTAATGTGACTTCATATCAACACCTGTGATATAAATAAATTGAGTGGGTCAGGTTGGGAAACCTGGTGAGTACATAGGGTTTTCAACCCACAATAATATAATTATTATGTTTAAACAATCAAACAATCAACCCAATTACCCATCCCCATTATCTTCTTTAGTCTTAAGGATCTACCCTAAGAAGCAGCTATTCCTTGTTTATTTATTCCTAAGGATCATTCTAAGGAATCGGCACAAAGTCCATCGATACCAAGGCTTATAGATTATAACTGGTGAACACGTAGTCCAAAGCATCTGGTAAACACTTAGTTCAAAAGTAACTAGTAAACACACTTAGTTCAAAATACTCAGTGAACACACTCAGTTCAAAAATACCTAGTGAACACACTCAATTCAAAATACCTAGTGAACACACTCAGTTCAAAAATACCTAATAAGCACCTAGTTCAAAAACACCTACAGGTTACAAGCCTGCTAGTGTTCCATTGGACTGTCTAGTATCGTCCATGGTTGTCATCTATACTCTACTAGATGACTGGATCACTGTCAACATTGATGTCTTTCATCGTGTTATCACACAACAATTATTTCATCTACCCATGTTTTACCCAACACATTTTGTAGATATAAAATACATATACAGTTTAAATCATTAAAAACATGTATAAAAATCTTTCACTCAACATAGACAGCAAGTATTCAGACAATATGCACACATAGCACGTAATTTATATTAAAATACTTCATATCTATGTGTAAGATGAAACGGACTATGCACTCACCTGATTAGGTGGTGACTCAGCACTCGGACAGCGTTTCGTTACTCTCAAAACAATTTTTTTTCGGTAAAACCTAGTACCAATACCACTAGGATTCAGTCTAACGATAACCGCAACAAATTAATAGCCTAGCTATTATTTTTATTATATAAGTGTTAAATAACACTCAATATAACTCATAATAATAGCCCAAATAATTATTTTAAAGTCCTAATAACATTACTATAATTATTTGAAAGTTGTATTAAAAGTTGCGTAAGCATAGCTCACTTACAACGGATTTTAAAGAAAACCGGGCTTTGCTCGGAGCAGCGTTTCGAAACCGAAATACCCTTTTTCTCGGGACTTCGGGAGCCTCGGGGCTTCCCTCGGGTGCTAGGGGTTCACCTAGACCTTAGGGAGGGTTTAAAACCCTAGAGAGAGAAAGATTTTAGAGAGAGAATGAGAAATGGTGTGAAAAATCCGGAGACCCTCGCATCTATTTATAGCCTCAACAGCCTCGGTTACGCTGAGCGTAGATCTCGGCTACGCGGGGCGTAGTCATCGGATATGGATGCCAGCTCGCAGCCAGTTGTCTCGCATCTTCGTCAGATGTATAAGGCGCAAAGGTACGCTGGGCGTACCAACCTCGGACGTGAGGCGTAGCGAAGGGAGGCGTGTCCAAATCCGAAGTGTCCTTTCATCAGCGATGGACGGCCCACAACGCGCCACGTCACCAAGTTCTTATCAGGCTTCACAAATTGCACACTCAACTTTTAAAATTCGTAAATTTTGCGTACGGTGTCCGTTTTCGACATTCTTTATATCCATGCGAAAGTGGGAACGTACTCTACAACTTTCGTTTAGGACTTCGTCGGCTAATTTTGATTCGATTTTAAATTTTATATTATTAACAGGCCGGGATAGGATTGGTCCGTTAAATCCTCATAACTTCTTCATCTGACGTCCGTTTTCGCCCATCTTTTTCTTGTTACGCTAATCTTAACGAGATCTTCGATTCTCGTTTAGGTCGTGTCGGCTAAAAATCACTCGATCTAATATTCGAATTTCGGGCTGTACACCGCTAATCCGAAACTTTGAAAAATCATAACTTCTTCATACGAAGTCAGATTTGGGCGTTCTTTTTATCAATGTTCTTAGTTTAACATACTCTACGATTTCCGTTTATATCGCTAAGGCTAAAACTCACTCTATCGTAAATTCACTATTTACGCTTCCCGGTGCCGTGTCGGTTCCGTCACGAAACTTCGACGGGTCATAACTTCTTCGTTATAACTCGGATTTCGGCGTTCTTTATATGTACGGAAACCTTGTGACATATACTACAACTTGGTACAAATTATTTATTCTAAATAATCTTCTGTCGAAAATTCGTTTTTGACATTTATTGCCTCTAATTTGACTAGCCCGGATCTACTGGCGTTACATTAGACTAATTACAAGGTCAGCCAAGAACTGCTAGAACACACATAAAAACAAGATGGCATTTGGTTAATCACACTTACAGCATCACGAAGCTCGGGATTGAGTTGTTGAATAACAAGCACAAAGCTTCTAGAAACCTTATGAAGCATAGAGTAACAAAAACCCCAGTGTGGCTCCACCAGGATCTGTTTCTCAGCCTTCTTCGCCGCCATCTTCAACTTCAACAAAGGGTAAAAATCGTATGGATGCTTTAACACTGCCTTTAAACTCCCCATTTTATCGTTGATCAATCAGATCAAGTTACTTTCCGTGCGATCCGATCGATGAATCGATTTACAGAGATTTTATCGAAATCCCAGCAGCCCCAAAGCCACACCGTTGTCTTGGTGCTTTCCTCCATGACTACCTTTGGTTGTTCCTCAACTCTCGATTAGATAAAGGTTGTAACTCCGTATTTTCGATTAGAACTCGTGGACGATCAGTGAGGGGATTCAATACATGATCTGAAAGCGTCGATACCCTCTAGGATGCTAGGGCTTTATCGGGTGGGAGATTGAGGAAGTCACTCTTATTTATTTAGGTTAAAAGTCAATACCATGATTATAGAGATTATTTTTGGAAGTTACTAAACAAATTACTAAATTACCCTTATTTATTTATTTAATTATCTAATTTTTATTTAATTTTAATTAGCCCACATTTATGCATACAATAACACAATAATTACTTTAAATACCTGAACCTAGCTCTCTCTCTCTCTCAATTTCTCTCTCTCTCCCCCTCTCTCTCTCTCTGTATATATATATATATATATATATATATATAATGTCTTAATTTTTAAAATTGTTTCTATATAATACAAAATATAAAGAACACCTTTTTAATCTTTAGTTTATATATATATATATATATATATATATATATATATATATATATATATATATATATACTTGTCTTAATTTTTAAAATTGTTTCTATCATCGGTGAAATTCACATAGAAGCGGCTTGCATCCCTTATGGTGGATCTAAAGGGCCCACAAACATCGGTGTGTATGAGATCCAATAAACCATCACCGATTTCACAAGTGCCGGTGAAGGGTGACTTCGTCATCTTTCCAAGTAAACAAGACTCACACACGTCATCGTCCCTAAGGTCAAATGACTCCAACACTCCATCCTTTTGGAGTTGGGTTATGCGTTTCTTGTTGACATGTCCAAGACGACAATGCCACAAGCATGCTTTGTCCAAGCTATTGGAAGATTCGATATGCAACACATCATTTCCTAAGTTGTCTACAATCATCACAATTTCATGTATTTCATTACAAGGCAATGCTTTAAAATAGAAAACACCATTAAGATAAGCATTAATAGAACCCTTTTCATTATCAAATGAATATCTAAATCCTTGTCTATATAAACCATGAAAAGAAATGATATTTCTTGCCATTTCTAGTGAATAGCAACAATTTAATTCTAGTCCTAATCCATTACTAAGCACTAAAGAGTAAACTCCAATCTTGGTGATAGGCGACGATCTTCTGTTCCCCATGATCAAGTTTATCTTCCCATGCTCCACATCCCTATTTCTTCTTAGTCCCTGCAAATCAGAACAAATGTGAAAACCACATCATGTATCAAGTACCTAAGAAATAACATGTGATGAATCATTAGATTGAATAGTATAAATACATGTGAAGGACGGCTTGATCTTTCTATCCTTGATGTCTTGAAGATATTTCAGGCAGCTTCGTTTCCAATGCTCTATGGCGTGGCAGTAATAGCACTCTGCATCCTTTGGGCTTGAGGTGGGTGCAGCGGGACCAGCCTTGGTTCCACTAGAAGAGGTTCCATCACGAGACTTTCCCTTATGGTGGCTCTTAGAGGGAGCCTTCCTCTTCTTACCCTTTCCTTGCCCAATACCCAAGACTGGGGAAGCAGTAGGAGTAGGAGTTTGTGCAATGGACATGTCCTTGAGGTTGCTCTCAGCAGTCCTCAACAGGCCTTGAAGCTTGCTCAACGTGACCTCCTATTTTTTCATGTTGTAGGTCATGCGAAACTAGTTGAAGCGGGGTGGCAGGGAATGCAGAATGATGTCAATCGCCAGCTCTTCATCGAAGTTAACATTCAACTTCAGCAGGCGGTCAACATACCTATGCATCTTCTACAGATTAGCAGTGAAAGACTCTCCGTTTCTCATCTTGGTCGTGATCATTGAAGTGATGATCTCGTACCTCTCCTGCCTTGCACTTTGGTGGTACCTTTCAAGTAAGTCCTGATGCATTTCGTAGGGATAGAAGTCCTCGTAAGACTTTTGGAGTTTAGCAGTCATTGTCGCTAGCATGATGCAATGAACTTTTGTAGCATCACGCTCATGGGCCTCAAAGGCAGCGATCTCCTCGGGAGTTGCAGTGTTTATATCCACCTCTTTCAGCTCTTTGTCGAGGACATACTCCTTGTCCTCGTAGCGGGTGACCATCCTTATGTTGCGGATCTAATCGTTAAAATTGTTTCCGTCGAAGATCACTCTCCCACGCAAGTTCATGAGTAAGAATGAGTCGGAAGAGTTTGAGCCGGAAGCGTTGTTGTTCAAGTTCGACATCTGAAAAGGAAAAGAGACAAAGTTTGATTAGATAAGAATCCCCAATTAAACACCCAAATGAGAAATTAGGATTAGGATCCAACAACATTATTTGCAATTTAGAAGAGGGATGTCGTAATCTAAACAACAAATAATTTGAAGGTAAGTGAATGACAATTCACTAATTTACACCATGAAAAACAAAAGAGAATTAAGTTTTAAATGTATTGAAAACTCCTATATCTTTTGAGATTTATTGAGTATTTGAGATATTGAAACTGATATGGCATATTTGGTTATTTAGGGAAGCCTTTTTAGGGTTAATCATTTTATGATTCCCTACGATGCATTTACAGTAGAAGTTCTTAATCGAACTCTTCTAAGGCATTGATTTTATATTAGGCACATATTTTATATTTTTATGGTAGATATTTATTGTTCCCTATAAATAATCATTAGGTTAACTTTTGGTGTAAGCTTTTGACCATATTAGGGTTTTCTCTGTACGTTCATCTCATAATCAATAAAAGAAAAACCTTTATCAGATTACTTGCATATGTTGGTGATTGATTCTTGATTGTTCTTGATATTCCGCATTCGTCATCTCGGATTTATTCCTAAAAAGTGGTATCAGAGCGGGTTCTTGTAGATCACAACGATTTTTGCAAGAATCGATCTTGTTTATGGCCATATTTTATCATGAATCTCACCTTGTTCTTCAAGTTTTGTAAGTTTCTGAAACGAAAAAGTCTATACCTCGTTTTTATTGAAAAAACTGGTTCAGATCTGTTTTCTTCAACTCATTATTTCATCTGATTTGTTTTTGCATCGTGTTTTGGAAGAAATTTAGAAGAAAATTTCGTGTTTATTTGAATTTTCGTGTTCAGGTCTACTTATCTCTCTGAAAACGATTTTAGATCTGTTTTCTCTCACTAAAAACCCTTTCAGATCTGTTTTTCTCTCTCTAGAATCTTATCAGATCTACTTTCTCTCTTCAAGTTCTATCATTTGTTAAAGATCTAATGGATAAAACGAATTTATTGTTTGATTGCATTTTAGAACTTGGATTAAATGTTACTAAACCAATCTATGGTGTTAACAAAGTGACTATGTTTCAAATCAGTGGTCGATCTAGGTTGAATGATGTTCCTGAGTTGTATAATCTTCTTGTTGATAAGAAAATATCTAGATACTCATATGTTAATCACCATGAGTTAATAGAGATTGAGAGAATAGTAGAACAATTTCGTATTATATATGAACATTTAGATCTGGAACATAAACAGATGTTGAAGATAAAAAGGGTTGAAAAAGAAAAGGAAGAAGTTCATGTTGTTCTTCAAGTTTCTAAAGAAAAAGTGACTCTAGATGTTCTTGTTGAGGGGGAGTCAAGTGGTTCATGTGTTTCAGATGAGTTACAATCCGAATTTAGTTGTTCTAAAGATGAATCTCAAAGAAAATCTTTGGAAATCATGAAAGTAAAGACATTTTGCTCTATTGGAACTACAGATGATTTATTGTGTTATGATGATATCTTTGAAGGATTGGTTCTCTACAGAAAGCCAATGATTCAAGAAATTCAGATTTATCAAACTCCTAAGGATTATGTTCAAAGGTCTTCTAATGTTCAAATTCAGAATATTGAAAAAGGTTGTTCAGATTCATAATTCATTTATGAAGCCTAGAAATCAGAAAAGGGAGAAGAGGAAGAAGAATAAGAGGAAAATAAAGAAGGTTTGGATGCCCAATGTACAAGTACCCAATGCTTGTGAAAAGGTTGAGAAAGTTGATGTCAAGCATGCTCAAAGAATCTCTTATTCTCATTTTTCTTCAGTTAAAAATCTTAGAAGTTGGAAGGAAAAGAAAAGAGAATTTGGTTGGTTTAATGAATTTTTTGGAAATTTTTTTTTCCAACTAAAAGGCGGGTATTATTTTCAGAAGATGATAGATTTTCTTCAAAAAAGTGGGTGTACAAGAAGCCAACTTCTATGTTGAACATTAAATGGATACCAAAAGTCCCATAAATAGGTTTTGTCCTTTATCAAAAAAAAAAAAAAAAAAAAAAAAAAGAACGATAAATGGACAAAGTCTTGGTGAAATCTGGTGGATTTGGTTCAAAGATATGAAATGTTGTTGAAATAATCAATTTTTATTGATTTTTAAGTGTTGGAATTGTCAAAAGGCTGAAAAAAGTAGAAAAAGGGGTAAAACAATTTCAGCAAAAAGGGTACAAGTTGTTAGTCTATTGCAACAGAAGGGGCAGATTCGAAGTTATGGAAATATAGGGGTTAGTTTCGCTTTGGGTACAAAATGCCACTTCATTAAAACGAAAAGGGTCTTAGTGGAATTTGGTCAATTGATTAAATTGGTTCCTGTTCGTTCTTGAAGCGGAAATGTGACACAACCAAAAACGAAACTTACCACTTTCGTTTGGAGGTATGAAATTGAGATCAAATCACGACTCTACATTGAAATCGCATCGACATCAAACAAAACCGAAAGTCAAGTATGCGAAGGTAATGAGCCAAAGTTAGTTTCGGTTGCTCGTCCCCATGTACTTTGAAGCGAAGACAACCAAGACGCTTTACAACCACAAGCGAATCTCAAAGCGAAAGTCTCATTCTTTGCAGTGGAATTGTCAAACAAGAAGCCAAAGTGAAGAAGCGCACTTGCAAAAATTGGAACCGAAATAGACCGACGTTGGGTCTATTTCGCTTTGGGTATGAAATTGAAGCGAACCTGCAATTAGCTTTCGGTCCTTGATTAATTGATACGGAGCGAGAGTCATAGAGAGTCACAGTCGGCGTTGCAGGTCCCAATCGATTGGCAAATGGGTTTCGGAACTTTTGTGTATCGGCATTATCTGTAAAAGAAGGTTCGCAAACGAACTCGTAGCAATCGGAATTCATCAAGATCGCAAAGTCATTCGGTTCTTGGCTGTTAAAATCGGATCTTGCAGCTTCAAAATCGAAATCGAAAATCGATTCTTTTGTGTTAACTGGTTTCGAAATTGAGGAATATAAAAACCAAATTTGGAATTGTACAACGAAACTGAAATTGGAATGGGAGTTCAAATATTCATTGTTCAAAGGTTCGTCGTCCTAATTTGCAACTACAGGTTCGCCTCTTCTTACAATCGATTCACAATCGGAAAAGCAAAAAAAAATCTAAATTGTTGTTTGGAAATCAGAACTGGTATCAAGATTTGTTTTCTAAAACTGCAATCGGGGCTGAAACTGATTGGAACAATTGGAATAGGAAGTTGAATTATTTCAGAGGTTACAGTCAAATCGATTGTTGGTCATTCCTGTTTGCAATCGCCATTGGGTCTCGCATCATCAAAGCTTAATACAACTAGAACTGGGTTCTTTGGAACAAATGAAATCAGGATTTGGAATAACGGTGTTTACCAGTTCGCTATTGGATGTCGATGTTGAAAGTCAAAATTGAGACTTTGCAAATCGATTCACCTGCGAATGCTCTCTACATCTGAAAAACGAATCACTTGACTCGATTCGCATCTCACAAAAGATCATTGTGTTCAGAATGAAAAGGGAACATTTGGACCATGGATTTAATTCGCAGAGAACGTGTCAATCGGGATTCATATCGAACCTGTGATTGTGTCCATTTGTTTGAAATCATTCGTCTGCGTCTAGGCCCGTCAATGAACCGGGTTTTGAGCCTGATCCGATCCAAACCCTTAACAATTATATGGGTTTGGAGCATAGTTTTTGATTCATTTACCCGTTAATCTTTTTATTAAAAGGGTCGGGTATGGATCATCACCGATCCGCTCCGTTTATAACCTGCCTTATATAAATTTTAGAAATATAAATTTATATTTTATATTACCTAAAGTTTACATTAAATGCCAATCAGAAGTCCAAAGAGAAAAGGCCAAAGACTAAATTGTTTTTACATAGGATTCGAGGACTCAACTTCTAGACTTCCAGTCTTCTCCCAAGAGTCATGATTTCAATTTATATTTCATCATGTAATCACCAATTTCATTTATAAATCAATAAGGTCATTTATCAACCGAAATAAAGTTTGTAGTTGCTATTCTCTATCAATGCAATCGACGATCAAAAACCAATTGGAAGTAACTAAAATAATGATTTTAATTCCAATAAAAAGTCATCGAGTACATAATGTGTTTTCTAAATCAAAACTTAGTTTTATTTAATAAATGTGATTTTATGATTTAAGTAAAATGTGTTTGATTATTCAAAAAACCTACGGGTTACGAGGCGGGTTTGGATATCTGCTGAAGGGTATGGGTTTGATTATTTAAAACCCTGTGGGTTACGGAGCGTGTTTGGATCGGATTTTGAAATTTGTTAAAAGGGTTTGGATCAAGGTCGATTCGCTCCAAACCCGCCCCATTGCCAGGTCTATCTGTGTCGCCGTATTCTTTTAATCTGGGGTAATTTGAAGATGACTATGTTACACTATCGGTCCCTGAAACTTCAGCTATTTTACAGTTTAGGTCCCCTGAGTTTGAACAAATTGGCCGCTTCAATTTACTTTCACAAGTCAAATGCGCGTTAATCTGATTCAATGAAGATGATGGGTAAATTTACATTTCCTGTCCCCGAAGTTTGTGTGGCTTGATTGATTTATCCCCATATCCCAATATTTCACAATATTTTTGGGATTTTACCACCTTTTACCCCTTCTTTCCAAAATATTTTCACTTATTATTCTTTTCTTTGGTCTTATTCTTTTTAAATCCTTCTAAATAATTGCTTCTTTTCTATTTTTTGTCTAAATTTAAAAATCGAAAAATACAAAATTATTTTTTGTTATTTTTCCGGTTTTAATTTTTTTGAAGATTGGGTTTATTCCAAAAGGATTTATTTCATCTATTCTGATGGGTTTTGAAGATTGTTGGTGATTCTTCTTAACTTTTCGGATTCTCTCCATGACATTTGTTGAAGATTCAAGGGGGAGTGATGATTATTCAAGATGGAGTTCGTATTTGGAATATTATTTTTATTTCTCTCTCTTTGAAGACCCCATGTGCTGATGAGTATCACAATTTAGGGGGAGAAATGCCAAGAAGATCAGAAATCGTGATCTTCATTAGTTTCAACATCTAGGGGGAGATTTTTGAGTATTTGAGATATTGAAACTGATATGGCATATTTGGTTATTTAGGGAAACCTTTTTAGGGTTAATCATTTTATGATTCCCTACGATGCATTTACAATAGAGGTTCTTAATCGAACTCTTCTAAGGTATTGATTTTATATTAGGCATAGATTTTATATTTATGGTAAATATTTATTGTTCCCTATAAATAATCATTAGGTTAACTTTTGGTGTAAGCTTTTGACCAGATTAGGGTTTTCTCTATACGTTCATCTCATAATTAATACAAGAAAAACCTTTATCAAATTACTTGCATATGTTGGTGATTGATTCTTGATTGTTCTTGATATTCCGCATTCGTCATCTCGGACTTATTCCTAACAATATTCATTGAACTTTTCAATGGCATGTTTAAATCTTGATATGTCCCTCAAGTTTGTGACTGGGATACCGAGGATCACAAACAGGGTGTGAATAACCATGCAAATGTACATGGTGCCCCCAATGTTACAGTCACCTAATCAATATGCCGGTTAACCACACACGCTCCATTGATCTATGACAAACATCGAGTCACCCTTTTCCACCTTTGCTTAGAGCCAAATTAGTGTGCCGGTTAACCACACACGCTCTACTAACGTCTTAGCAAGGGTATAAAGTGTAATTTAATGGAATAACATCAAATTCATATTTTGCCTAAAGTAACTAAGATTGAGAATTTTTTATAAAAACATTTAGTTACTTTATAAATCATTATACTTTTAATGAGGAAGGAGTTTCCCTATCCTACCTGTTTGGCTAACGACCCTCCATCAATCAAAGAAGCGGTGGGTGAGAGTGAACACCCATTAAACGGCCATTTTATAGGCCATAACCTTATACCCCCTTATAGATCGATTCGTGAATGAGGTCTACTAACGGTAAGACTAGCATTTATGTTATACATATATAATAATTATTCTTATAATACTATAATAGTATTTAAACTTGTAAAATTCTAGGGTTTGAAATTTAATTATTTAAATTAAACTTTTAATCCAATATTTAAATTCCAAAACCCGATGGCAAGTTTTAAAACATTTCAAAACTATCTAGATCAAAATTCAAATAATAATAATTAAACAATTAATTAGTGATTACCTAATTTTGACCTAATCCAATTTTATGCAAGATAATTGATCAAATAATTCAAATAATTAATGTTTATCAAATAAGGAAATAATTATCTAATTAAATGATAATTAAATCTTTTATTTTGACTAAGATAATTACATGGAATCAATAAACCGGATTTTATTAATTAAAAACCATTTTGGTAATTATCCCAAGTAAAAAATAAGCCAAAATCCAGAGATTTGCACTCTGACTCTCCACCACGTCGTGGCAATCTATTCCACGTCGTGGTAACCAGCTAGAAGCAAAAAAAAACGAAAAACTTTTTTCTTTGAATGATTAATCTATGCATCAAATACAAAAGAAAACCAGCGAAGGCTCTGATACCACTGATGGGTTTTGAGCAAAAGAACATCCTATGTGCACATGCAAAACCCTAAAGCTTTGGATCTAGATTTCTCTATTGTACATGCAAATTTATCCAAATCTTGAAACCCTAATCTAGCATACTATTAAAAAGGAGATCTATAATAGTACTAGTTTAGATGATACCTTTCAATAGTTGCAAGAATCTTTGATCTTTAAGAAGCTTAGTGTCACAAGTGTAACACCTCTAATGGCTCACAAACACCACAAGCAAGAAGATGATCTAGAAGAGAGAAGGAGAAGCACAATTTTGGCTATAGTAACTCTAGAGTTTCTTGGTGTCGCCGAAACTGTAGCCCTGGGGTCCCGTATATAGTTGAGCTGCTAGGGAAAACCCTAATTGGATGACTTAGGCCCTAAGCAGCTAAAGAACCTTCTGTAATAAGGCCTCCTTGGACGAAACTAGAGTGGGATTCCACTCATAATTTCGTCCCCCTTATGTCCATGAGGGTTCACAGCCCAAAATTAACTCTCTTATAATTGACAGTTCCAGTCCCCCTTATTTAATTAATCTCTTTTAGCCACAGAATTAATTTTTAACTAATTCTTGACCAATATTAATTAAACTATATGATTTCTCTTTTAATATATTATTCATATAATATATTAATAAATCATAATAACCTCTCTCTCTCTCTCTCCATAAATAATCCTGTCAAGTTGCTTTGGTGAAGGCAACCCAAAAGGACCATGCACAACCGGGTCAAGTACATACCAAATATAGTTACGGGCTTAGACACTAATCCAACATCTTTGTGCACTAGTGGAACTGGAAATCATTTTTCTCTTCCTCCACCTCCTTTGGTGATTCTCCCTGACCCACATTTTCGTCAACTTGAAAAGTTCAAGATTACTGAAACCCTATTGGCATTCAAACATAAAGATGGAAACTCTGTATGTGCACATGTTCTAAACATGAAGTGCACATGTTCTAAACATGAAGCGCACATTGACAGACTGAGAATGTTGGGTGTCGTTTTCCAAAGGAGCTGGCTATTAACTTGGTTCTTCAATCACTTCCCGATTCATATGGTCAGTTTGTTAAGGACTACTATATGATAGATCACGACGTGACCCTTATTGATCTAACAGAATTGTTTATTGCTGCTGAAGCAGAAATGATGAAGAGCATTGGTCAAGCAAAGGATTTTAACGGATCAATCTCCCAAAGTTCCATGGACATTAACAGTGGCAACATTGGAAGTCCATAAAACTTTGCTCTTCCCAGTAGAAAGAGAAAGGTTGATTCTAAGATAGTCTCATGTACCATTCCAAAAGAGTCCACTTGTTTCTATTGCCAAGAGAAGTGGCATTGGATGTGTAGCTGCAGTATCTACCTAAAAGATCGCAAGGATGGTAAAGTCAAATTGTATGACTCTACTTAGGGTATATCCACTATATAACTCTATTAAGTTCCTATTTATAGATTCTAAATACATGATGTGATAACATTGCATTTTGATGTTTTGTAGGATCAAAGAAAAAGAATGAAGCTTAAAAGAAGAGCAAGCTAAATCTGATTGTGAAGAGATGGATTTCGATCGCATGGTTCGAGGATCAAATTTTTGAGCTGCTTCTTAGGAGTTATCATAGATTGCTTAGGAATATTTAGAAACATAGTTTTCATTTGTATTTGCATTGTAGGGACAAGTTTTTCCGCGCTTTATCAATAAAATATATTTTGATTTTATCTTATTTTATGTTTCCTTGCAATGGCATTTATGAAAATTGGTGTTTGTATTGCTATTGTTAGCAATGTTGAAATGGATTTGATTCTTAGATATATCGTTTGTGCTAGTGTCATAATTTACCAATTGAGGAAAGATTCTCATCACCCAAGTTTCAATTGGACAACAACTTGGAATCATACGATTTGAATTGTGTGATATATGAGAATCTTGATCCTTGAGAAATTGGGACTAATTCCTTGTTCACATATGTATGTGAGTCAAGTGAAAGACTAAATGATCTAGTACACATTGATGTGGACTGGTCAGATCCACCACAAAGGACAATAAGTCTATTCATCATGATTTACTGATAGTTTAGTAAATATGGTTATGCTTACAAGTTTAAGTGTAATTTTGATACGTTAAAAGGTTTTAATGTATAGCAGAACGAATAAGAAGAATCAAATTGGGTAGAAAGATAAAAGTTTCTCTAATATGAAAGGAATAGAGAGGACTTTAGTATCGTGTTTTATGATAATCCTAATGATTATGGAACCATCTCATAATTGAGCCTCTAAGGACACCTTAGTGCATTTATATGGCTAAGAAGAGGAATCAAGAATTGTTAAAATGGTTAATCAAGAAGATGAGTCATACTTCGTTCCAAGATCAAGTTTTAGAGTCGTACTCTAGAAACTGCCTTGAGTAACATGTTCTAAATAGGTTTATAACACCTCATGAAATGTAGAGTAGAAAGGTTTTCTTACTCTTTCACATTTAAAATTGGTAGTTGTGATGTTTTGGCTAAAACAAAGACCAACTAAGACCAATTATATGCAGTGTTTCTTGATAAGAACCCGCACTAACTCTTGAATATTTGTTTGTCAATGAATGTTCCTTGATAGAGAATCTTATATGTCGAGAGGTCAGTGGGAGTCTTAAGGTATCTTGAATAGTTTCAAGAACTAAACGATAATAAACCTTTTAGTTATCACTAGCACACGACCTAAGGTTGACAACCTATCGTGTTGACATATTCTTATTTCTATGCCTATTCCGGCTAAATTGACTATGTATGTGAGTTCTATGGATTCTCATAAAATCTGTCACACCCCCGAACCAGACGGCGGAAACGTCCGGGGGCTGTTGTGACTCAATTGTATACCATAACATTAAATATATATGAAACATAACAACATTCGTCACCATTCATTAATATAGTACAACCAGTAGCGTTTACATGACATACACTGTTTAAATATTACATTCCCAAAAATAAATTGTTCGACTCGTACATAAACAAACTGCAAGCCATCACTGAATATGATTTCCTTTGATTCAAGGGTTTCCTGAGAATTCAAGTATTTTGAAAAACGTCAACATATGGTATGTTGGTGAGTTCATAAGTTGTATTTGAAAAACAATGTTTCATATCGTTTGAAAACCACCAGAAAATCCGATATTTTCTGAAAAGAGAAGCTTTTGAAAACGGTTGTGAAGATCCATAAGTATGCTTGTTTGTTTCTATACTTGTAGCAATTGTTCACTAAAATTGTATGCATTTCGAATCCGATATGTATTGAAAAACCTAGGAAAACCCGATGTTTTCCTAATCCTTTGAAATCCATTAAGTTGCGTTGAAACCATTACAAAAATAGTAGTCTCATTCCCAGGCGACGTTGGATTATTTTTGAGCATGATTAATTACTACAAACCCGCATTACACAAACGCCCAGTTTATAGCAATACTAACGATCCCGAAGGCGTCGTCCGTACTAATCACGTTATCCAACCGCCCTGACTACGTGTCGTCCCACATCCGAAGAGAAAGAGGACACGAAGGCCTCGATGACTCTATTAGCCGGTTGGGGATAATATGTGTACGAGGGGTCCCCGACCCGCCTCGCAAAAATATGTAGACTTTACTAGCAATACCAAAGGACCCTTGGGGACCAGTGGTATACGAGCCATTGAAAGTCCCTCTACGTTGTGCCAAGTCGGTGAAACCCAACACTTCGTAGAAAAATATGTCTTCGGGCCTTAAGATTAGGTCATTGGGCTAGCTAGGCCCAACAAACAAGATTTTACACTTTTGGGGCCCAAAGATGGTGCGTAGACGTCTGTGCACACTCGTATGTAAGTTAAGTTCCCAAACGTTATTTGTATGTATCGTAGTGTCACCATGTTAGTAGTTTCGGATTTTCATTGGTTCGAGACCGAACCAATTCGTTTTACAACGATTTTGGTATTGTAGTGTATTGTGTTTCGTCGATAGTCGCGGTACCATTATTTGGTCAAATTGCATGCATTGAATTAGTCTTGAAAATTTTCTGTTTTCAGCCCCTCCTTGTTTGTAAAATTTACTTTTTCAACCCTTTACTTAAATACTTTCCGGTTTGGTCCTTAAATCAATTTTCTTGACATTTTAACACCAAAAATTATTGAAATAAATATTTTTCATAGAAACAGCTTAAGTCCCTGGAATTTCAGTTTTCTCGGTTATAACCCTTCTTTTCGCAATTTTGACAATTCTGGCCCAAATTGTGAAATTTTTGCAACTTTGGTCCTTTTTAAATTTAAAAAGCATTTTAAACCTTTGAAAAGGACTTGGATCACTTATGGTCCACTGTTTTACAGAAAATCACAGTTTTGGCCTTCCAAAACAGAAAAATTCGCATAATGGGCCTCATTGGGCCGAAAATGTCATTTTT
Organism: Lactuca serriola; assembly: GCF_051521515.1. NCBI lineage: Eukaryota > Viridiplantae > Streptophyta > Magnoliopsida > Asterales > Asteraceae > Lactuca > Lactuca serriola. Next base: position 203,107,529 of record NC_136409.1, read on the forward strand.
AGCCCATTAAGCTTGAAATTTATGTTTTTAATCCTCTAAATGAGTAAATTTCCAGAATTTGTTTTATTGAAACTGTTTTGGCACACCTCATCCATCAGAATTCGTGATATGTCAATTTGGATCCTTGATTTTGTATTTTTCACATTTTAGGCCCAAAATTTGTGTTTTTAGCCCAAAGAAGATTGTTACTAAACTACTTAGCCATTTTTCTTGCAACACTTTGTATGTAGAAACATATTTGATGCAAAAATCATTTGACATAAGATATATCTCGGTTTTGAGGGGTTTTATGGCTAGATCCAACATTTTAGCACACAAAAGCATACATGTAAGCATGGAAATCATACAAGGCATACAAAACACATATAGATCTACACCTTCACTTGTATTCCCCCCCCCCCCCACAAAACTCATAAAAACAGAAAATAGGGGGTATGAAGCTCACCTTGGGTGTGGGGGCTCGGTTTTGCAAAGAAAATGGAAGGAAAATGAAGTGATTTTTGGCCTAAGCACCCTTTGGTGAAGATTTCGACCTCTAGGATGCAAGATCACAAAAATGAATGAATTTAGAAGAGATTTTAATGAAGTAGAGGGAGTTAGATCATAAGTTAAACATTAACTTACCTTAGATGGTGAATTTCTTTAGAATGATTCTTATGCTTCAAGCCAAATTTTTGAGACTTTTGAATGGAGTGGAAGGATGATTTCTTGAGTAATTTGGAGAGAGTTTGTGAAGTGTGTGTGTGTGGGTTACTCTCGGCCGAATCAAGAAGGAAGAGGGAGGGAGAGAAGAAAAGACCTTGAGGTGATGTTTGCATGGAAGAATGAGAATGCATGGATGTTTGAAGGGTAATGCTTAGATATCCTCCATACAAAGATGATGTGTCATGCAAGAAGTCAACTCCTCCCTTTTATTTGGGCTTGGGCCGAGAATGGTGGGGGAAAAGAGGATGTTTGGGCCATAAATGCTTAAGCCCAATTTTCATGGTTAAATTGAGTGATTTTTGGTCCAAATAAATATAAAGGTGATTTTTATGACTTGTTAGGGTCAAATTAGGTTAATTATGGTTCATAGTCATTAATTTATTTCATTCTAGGCCCAATATGGCCCAAAATGTTGAAATAATTTAGTGTGGGTCCAATTAGAGCCCAATTAGGGTTCTAAGCCCATGATAGTCTATTTGGAAGCTTATTGGCCCATTTGGATCCAATAAGGAAGTTCTAGTCCAAGGTGTACCTAAACAAGAACTTCTAGGGTTTCCAATTGTTTGATGACTATTTGTAGTACTTGTATGATGTATTTACTTGAAGTTTTTGAAGTTATAATCATAGGTGTTACACATGTTCTTAAGCTTTTGATTCACATTAGCTTGAGTGTATAGATTACATGACACAAAATTTCTAGTTGTGACATCATCCCCCCGTTAGAGGGAATTTCGTCCCGAAATTCTGTTTGAAAGCTAGATTTGAGAATGCTAGAATAGGTGAGGGTACTTTTGTTTCATTTGGTCTTCGTGTTCCCAAGTGAATTCTGGCCCACGCTTTGCGTTCCACCGTACCTTCACGATCGGGATGCGGCTTTGTTTAGTACGCTTCACCTCCCTGTCCATGATTTCGACTGGTTCTTCGACGAACAGGAGATTCTCATTGATTTCGATTTCGTCAAGAGGAATGACAAGGGTTTCATCTGATAGGCACTTTTTCAGATTAGAGACATGAAACACGGGGTGTACACCGTTTAGCTCCACGGGTAGTTGTAGTCTGTAGGCTACCGGACCTATTCGGGCGACGATTTCGATAGGTCCAATGTATCGCGGGTTCAACTTTCCCCGTTTTCCGAAACATATAACCCCTTTCCAGGGTGAGACTTTCAACAGTACTCGATCACCGACCTGGAATTCTAAGGGTTTTCGCCGTTTATCGGCGTAGCTCTTTTGTCTGTCACGCGATGCTTGTAATCGGGCTCTGATCTGAACGATCTTTTCTGTGGTTTCGCGAATAATCTCCGGTCCTGTTAGTGCCCTGTCTGACGTATGCGTTCTCGCTAGTTGGGTGTCACCTACTTCAGCCCAACATAACGGTGATCTATATTTACGCCCGTACAGTGCTTCGAAAGGGGCCACCTTGATGCTCGAATGGTAACTATTGTTATATGAGAATTCGATCAACGGTAGGTGGGTATCCCAAGACTTTCCAAAGTCTATCACACATGCACGAAGCATGTCTTCAAGCGTCTGAATGGTTCGTTCACTTTGACCGTCCGTTTGTGGGTGATATGCGGTGCTCATATCGAGATGAGTTCCCATTGCCTTGTGGAGTGATTGCAAAAGCGCGATGTGAACCTACTGTCCCTATCCGAGATGATAGGTTTTGGCACTCCATGGAGTCTTACGATTTCTCGTAGGTACAATCGCGTCAGTCTCTCCATCTTGTAGGATTCTTTGATTGGCAGGAAGTGGGCAGATTTCGTCAGTCGGTCGATTATTACCCATATGGTGTCCAGTCCGTCCGACGTCTTGGGCAGCTTGGTCACGAAATCCATAGAAACCCCCTCCCATTTCCACTCAGGGATTGCTGGTTGCTGTAACAATCCGGAAGGTTTCTGGTACTCCACCTTTACTTTGGCGCACGTAAGGCACTTACTAACATAGGTCGCGATTTCCGCCTTCATGTTAGGCCACCAATAGTGTTGTTTAATGTCCAAGTACATCTTGTCCGAACCGGGATGAATGGAGTATCGAGTCTTGTGAGCTTCCTTCATAACGGTCTCCCTAAATCCTCCGATTTTTGGGACCCAAATACGGTTCATGAAGTAGTGTATCCCATTCTCTTTGGCTTCTAGGTTCTTCTCTATCCCGCGTAATGCCTCGCTAGTTCTATTTTCCGGTTTCATAGCCTCTGCCTGGGCTAATGCAATTTGAGTGGCCAGATGAGACTGAATAGTTATCGAGTGTGTTTTCGTACGCCGATTAGAGTACTCCTTCCGACTTAATGCATCAGCTACCACGTTGGCCTTGCCTGGATGGTACTTGATCTCGCATTCGTAGTCGTTTAGCAATTCCACCCATCTTCGTTGTCTCATGTTCAGCTCTTTCTGATTCAAGATGTGCTGGAGGCTCTTGTGGTCCGTGAAGATGGTGCACTTTGTACCGTACAGGTAGTGCCTCCAAATTTTCAGAGCGAAGACCACGGCTCCCAGTTCTAGGTCATGGGTCGTGTAATTTACTTCGTGCGTCTTTAGCTGGCGGGACGCATATGCTATCACTCTTCCACGTTGCATGAGAACGCAACCTAAGCCTTAATTCGACGCGTCACAGTAGACTACAAAATCTTCCGTTCCTTCGGGTAGAGATAGCACAGGAGCGCTACAGAGAGCTTGCTTCAAGGTTCGAAACGCAATCTCTTGTCGGTCTGTCCACTTGAATGGCACGCCCTTTTGCGTAAGCAAGGTAAGCGGCTTGGCGATCTTAGAGAAGTTTTGGATGAATCTCCTATAGTAGCCTGCTAGGCCTAAGAACTAACGAATTTCTGTGGGCGTAGTCGGAGTTGCCCATCCTTCCACAGCTTTGACCTTAGAGGGATCCACATGAATTCCATCTTGGCTAACTACGTGACCTAGAAAATTCACGCTCCGTAGCCAAAACTCACACTTAGAGAGTTTGGCGTAAAGCTTTTCCGATCGCAGCGTCTCTAGGACTTGTCGGAGATGTTGGCCATGCTCCTCTTTGCTTCGAGAATAGACGAGGATGTCATCGATAAACACAATGACGAAGTTGTCCAGGAACGGTCGACAGATTCGATTCATTAGGTCCATGAATGCGGCAGGTGCATTTGTTAGACCGAAGGGCATTACGACGAATTCATAATGTCCGTAGCGGGTTCGGAAAGCGGTTTTAGGAATATCTTCTTCTCGGACTTTGAGTTGGTGGTATCCGGACCGTAAATCTATTTTAGAAAAATAGCTAGCTCCTTGGAGCTGGTCGAATAGATCATCGATTCGCGGGAGTGGGTAGCGGTTTTTAACAGTGAGCTTATTTAACTCTCTGTAATCGATGCACATTCTGAAAGATCCGTCCTTCTTTTTGACAAAGAGCACCGGAGCTCCCCATGGCGAGTAGCTAGGTCGGATAAATCCTTTGTCCAGAAGCTCACTGAGTTGGCTGGACAGTTCCTGCATTTCGGCAGGAGCCAACCGATATGGTGATTTAGCAAGAGGAGTTGCTCCTGGAACGAGGTCGATTCGGAACTCAACCTGTCTCTCTAGGGGTACTCCTGGAAGATCTTCAGGGAACACGTCCGGGAATTCACACGCTACCGGAATATCTTGGATGTTAGTTTCTTCTTTGGTCTTGTCCACTATGTGAGCCAAGAACGCCAAATTGTTCTTTCGCAGATGTTTTTGTGCTTTGATGCACGAGATGAGGCGAAGATTCATGCTAGGTTTGTCTCCGTAAATTACTAGGGTTTCGTGATTCGGGAGACGAAGGCGAACGGCCTTCTCGTGGCACATGATCTCAGCATGGTGGGGGCTTAACCAATCCATGCCGATAATCACATCGAAACTCCTAATTGATACTGGCATTAGGTCTATTCGAAAAACGTGTTGGTTGAGGGTTAGGGTACATCCGAGGTAGATTTCCCCAGTGGATTCGGTTTTCCCATTGGCCATTTCCACCGTATAGGTTTCATTTAGCTTCTGGGGTTGTTGTTTTAATAAATGTTTAAACTTCTTGCTTACGAAACTTCGCTCCGCTCCGGTATCAAATAAGATGCATGCATAAGTGTGGTTTAGGGGAAACGTACCGGTCACAACTGTGGGGTCCTGAACTGTATCACTCTGACCCATAGTCAGCATTCTTCCTGCTCCCCTGTTTCCTAAGTTGTTGTTAGGGCAATCTCAGCGGAAATGCCCCGTCCTTCCACACCCAAAACAGGTGTGGCTAGGCCCTGCATTGTTGCCGCCGGTATTGGTGTTGTTGGTATTGCGATGGTTGTTGTTGTTGTTGTTCTGATTGTTTCCCTGACTCTGATTCTGAGAAGGATAAGTCCTGCGGAACCTTGCAGTGTGTCCCCTTCGGTTGCAACTGGTGCAATGGAACTCCTTACATTCTCCATGGTGATGGAAACTGCACTTATTGCACTTGGGAGAATTACCGGAATAGGGTCTTGAAGCATTTGAAGCAGCTGAGGCTGGAGCATGTGGTGTGGCTGGAACCGGTGCGGTGACAGCGTTAACTGCCACTGTCTGCTGCTTTTTAGAGGTCTCGGGGCCCTGACGCCCCTTTCTCTTGTTGTTCCATCCTTTCTTACCATCACCCTCCTTCTTCTTCTCAGTCTCCACTGGTTTCTCGCCCTTCTTGTTGTTATGATCATATAGCCTCTTCGCCAATCTCTTCGCACTGTCAAACGTTTCGGGGTTTGCAGCTATCACATTCCCCTGAATGGGAGGTGTCAGTCCCCAGATGAATCGTTCGATCTTCTTTCCTTCTGATGTGATCATACCCGGGCACAACAGAGATAGTTCGCTAAATCTCGATATGTAGGCATCGATGTTCGCATTCTGCACAGTGAGGTTCCATAATTCCTGCTCCATCTTTTGTATTTCGCCTCGGGGGCAGTACTCAGCCATTAACATTTCTTTCATTTCTGCCCAGGGGATAGAGTTGGCGACAGGGAGCGTCATAGCTTCCACGTGTCCGTTCCACCAAGTGAGTGCTTGGTCCACAAAAGTACAGGCCGCGAACTTCACCTTCATCTGCTCGGGGCACTCGCATATCTCGAATACCGACTCTACCTTCTCGATCCATCACTTCAGAGTGATCACTCCTCCAGTGCCGTTGAAAGTTCGGGGTTTAGCGTTCGCAAAATCCTTGTAGGTGCATGTTTTAGTGGGTCCTTGGTTCATCCCGTTGTTCGAACTTCCGGATCCTTGCCCGTTACCTCCTCCGTTGTTCCCTCGGTGAAGTTGTGCCATAGCTGCTGTGACCGCAGCAGACATGGCTGCCTGGAAAGCAGTGGAGTCAACTTCGGGCGGGGTTGGTTCGGGATTTCCGTGAGTAGCTGGGCGAGGCATCTTTCTGTCATGAAACGGAAAGATGTTGAGTGTACGTGGTTTCTGTGAGGTTGCGATCCTACTAACTAGGTGTATGATACGAACCTAAACATTACTACCATCGAGCATACAATCATAACGTCTCAACACATAACAACTGATAATACCATAGCAAAACACACAAAAGTTCATTAATATTATCCGCATGTAATACAAGAAAATTTGCTCGTAAGAGCATACATGAGTGACACTAATCTGACAGCATAACGACTCCATGAGTAGTGTATAGAGCCGGAGTACATAACATAGTTCCTAATGACCTACTATGATAAGTCTATCCCTAATCGCGATGAGCTGCGTCAGGAGGTGGTGCCGAGGATGTGGATGCTCCCTGAAGACGAGTCACCAAGCGTTCTGCGTCCTGAAGTCGAGACTCCCACCTTACCTTCTTCTTCTCAACCCCTCTGAAGTAATAAGTAATAAAATTCTGAATCTATCCTCTCTCTGAATGTTTGTCTGCTCACCCGGTGTAAGGAGTACTCTGGAAGTTCTCGATGGCTGGGGCATATCAGGAAGCAGGAAACACGTTCTAGTACACTTAAAATTGAACACATACAGATTGTCTATAGATCTCGCTGCTTAATATAGGTGGACAACAATATCCCTGGTCGTCGTCAGATAAATGGTCCTTAAGATATAGTATCTAAGAAATTATGATCAGATATAATTTTTTAGGAACTTAAGTTCACCTTGTCTTGTAACAAATAGTGTGTCCTAAATCTGTCACAATTTTTCGTGTTTAAGTGGACCACAATACCGACGATCGACCAGACAAAGATGTGAATATGAAAGGTACCGACAAGTGGATAAAGATTGTCATAAGACCAAGAGACCGTTTACGGTCGCAAAGGTCGAAACGGGTTTGCGGTCTATGAAGGCAAATGGGTTTACGGTCTATGAATTTACGTTGTATGAGTTTATGGGTTTACAGTCTATGAATAAGACTGTCCAACAACTTTGATCCCAAATCACTCTTAAAGTTAGCTATTATCTTTGTATTTGTTAAATTTGTTCATAGTTTCTTCTAATTTAAATATTAGGGGAGAATTAAAAATTAGAAAAAAAACAAACAAACAAAAATCAAAAAAATTAAAAATCCAAAAATAGTGTTATTTCTGTTTTATTTCTTTTTCAGAAAATATGAAAAATCCAAAAATATTGTGTGCTAAAATTTTCTTTTAGTTTTGTTTTGTCTTGAAAAGTGATTTCAGGTGAAGATAAAACTCATGGAGTTTGTGTTGAAGATTTCTAAGCCAAGGCTTCGTCCGTGAGCATCGAAGAATTCTCATTCGAATGAGCAAGAAATGAAGATCATTCTTTCAACATTCAATCCTTCAACCCCAGAAGCAAGGTGAAGCAGAAATTGAAGATTATGTGACAGATTGCATTAAAGCCTCCTCAATCAGTCTGCTGCTATCGTTGTACCTGCTAAAGTGATCTAGAAAATTATTTCTCTATGATGTTCTCTCTGAAGATTCTCAAACTGAAAGCACCAATTTTCAAGAATCAGTACATCAAGCATCCTCACCCAATGTGCGTTCAATTCCAAATCTTGAAGAATAGCTCAAGTGCTCAAGATGAAGTCATTCATTGAAGATTCATCAAGTTCATCTTGAAGTCATGAAGAATTTGAAGATAAATGCTGAAAAAATCTCCCAATGAAGATCAACAAGAAGAGCCAGCTACTTTTTAGGGGGAGCTTGTTGGGTCAATTAAGAAAAGAAAGCTATAAACCAAGGGGAAGATTGTTGGGTCAAAATATGGTTTATACTTTGCTTTTCTGGGCAATTGTATTTTTCTGTAATATTTTTGGAGTTTACGGTCATGTTTACAGTTGAGTTTACGGCTGTAAACCCATTTACGGCCCATGTTATCTGGCCCATGTTCTCCAAGTATAAATATAGGTGTTAGGGTGAGGAGTAGAGATTGATGAACCCTAGAGAGTTTACGGCCAGAGAGACAGAAGAACTATTGTGTGTTAGTGTGTGTGTGTGAATCTCTTGTATCTGGATCATCATTCTATTCATTAATACATTGAGATTCATCATCTACTTCTTCTTCTTCTCTTCTATTTGATCTAACATCATCCGTTTGATTGGGATTCCGCACCATCAAACGGATCTGATTGATACACAGGCAGATTAGGGACTTACAGAAATGTTTCAACATAGGAAATTCTATATATGGAAATATTATAGAGAGAGACTGATCCAATATCATGTCTTTATGCAAGACATTATGAATCGTATCCCATATGCATAGGGTAAAGGACCGATTGAATATGCTATAATATTCGAAAGTTCTGATTATTCCAAATGCCTAGCGCATTAAAAGGGAAATGGACTGGAACCAGATATGACTAAGGTTGTTAAACAACTGTCAAGGACAATCTAAGGTTTACCGAAGATTGGTTGCTTGTAGATAGTTGGAAGTATATTAATGGATGGACCATATTGATATAATTATGAATAGATAGCATTCTATTAAGAATGGATTGTCATATGCCCATTATGGAAATGTTTCCATAATGGGAGTTGGATATTATGAATCTATATGCAAGTCAGAAACTTTTATGCAAAAATGATGTTCAAAGAACGTACCATGAATGTGAGACTTCATTTCCAATGGAATGCTTTGTAATATCATTAGACAAGTCTCTGTGACTTTGGAGCCTCAACATTACAAAAGGATCATTGCATGTAAGGTTAGAATCTAACACATTCTAGTAGTAGCAAGAATTTGGTATTCCTACACTTATAAGGATTAGGAAATTGTGAAATGAGCATCATTGGAAATGCGTTCAACTGATCTATTTCACAAAGGAAGGACCATAGATAAACATATTGTGCATCCTTTTAGCATGTGATGACTATTGTTTTAATTCAAGTATTAAGTTGATTAGTCGAAACAGTAAACAATGAATAAGGTCTAATTAATATGGTGATTAAATAATAAGTGTTATACATATATATATATATATATATATATATATATATATATATATATATATATAAAAGTTTTGAGACCATATTGGATTAGATTATTCTTGTGTTTCACTTTGCATGTTTTACTTCCCGAATAATAAGATTATTCAAGCATCCACAGTCGATCATACTTTGGAAGTAAGTAATGAGGTAAGAATGTCACGAACCCGACTGTAGATTGTCTAAGTGCTTAGACATAGCAAATGTTTGTTGTAGTGTTCATGAGTACTCCTGAAATAGGAATTTGAGTATTGGATTAAACCCACGCTCATTTGAATCACTTCATGGATTTTATCTCGAGTGATTTTGAGATGATAATATCTTATATTCTTGAAACAGAGACACATAGTTGTTGTTTACGAGTTGGTTATGCATTGATAATATGTAAACGCATTAGTGACTTGATGTTATAAAATGTATTGTTGTGCGTGATTGACGAGTAAATAGTACAGACATATAAGTCGAAGTTTATCCTTTCCTTTAACCTAGATGGGATAAAAGCGATATCTATGGGCCCCTCGATGATTTAGTGATGACACCCTAAGCGCTTGGTCAAGCCTGGACTGGTTTGATTTGTTCAATTAGTCAGTCGTCATAAATCGGAAATTGGGAAACAAACATTGGATGGAGAGGATGACTATAATCCATGTCTCATGTCTATATAATATCTTGCAGAACGAAGGAATATTTGATCCCTTATCTGAGGACACGTTACTGATAAGATCAGAGTTCGACAACGGCTTTTGAAAGCTACGATCGTTAGTCAAATTCTGAAGTCATATTTGCAATGATAGTAATTAGACTTATCCAAGTGGGAGACTGTTGGATTATGTCTCTAAGCCCATAACTATATTTGGTATGTACTTGATTTGATTTGTAGTATGGCCCTTTTGGGTTGCCTTCACTCATACAACTTAACAGAATGACTAGTGGAGAGAGAAAGTAGGATTTATTATATGAACAGTAAATTGGTACTCAAAATGATTTTAATAATATATTATAAGATTAATATATTATTTGGAAATTTTTATTATTAATTAGTAATTAATCAGAAATTAATTTGATATTAGTTTTAGGATTAAATGAATTGATTAATAATGGAGGGACTATTTTGCAAATCATTGATAGTTGCAAAACTGGGCTGATGGACTCCATTGAGTGGAGTGGACGAAATTTATGGGTAAGACCATAAGATTTCGCCCAAGGGCTCTAAAGAGGAGGTCCATGGGCTGTTTAAGCCTTAAGCAGAAATTAGGGTTTCCTCCTGAAACCCTAGTAGCCCATATCTATATAAGGAACCCTCCACTATGGGATTTTCGGCCTATGCAAGCATTCTAAGAGAACCGTAGCTAATTTCCTCATCTATCCTACTCATCCTTTGCATTGAGTGTTTGTGAATCCATTAGAGGTGCAACACTTAGGGCATTAAGCTTTCAAGAGTCAAGGACTTCAAGAATTGTCTTGTTATTACAGTACAACAAGTGAGGTAATCTTCAAACCCTAATTTTATATATAAATTTCGAAAATTGTATGCTAGTCTATAGAGTTATTGCTTTGGTATTCATATATGTATGTTCAATAGAGAAAAACTTAGATCCAAAGCAATTAGGGTTGCATGATCACATAGGAATATAGATATGCTCAAAACCCATCTTTGTAAACAAACCCCCTACTTGTTCATTAGGGTTTATTGTAGTCAAATAAGTAACAAGTACATGATGAGCCGAATCCACCTTTCGTAACAAAGCATCTGGGATTCGATCCACTATAGGAAATACCACAGGATCATCTTCAACACTTTTTGGATGTTGATAGATTGTGAACTCTGCCTTCGGAACATCAGATGGAACTAGATTCTTTCTCATACACATCTTGAAATACCAAGCTCCAACACAGGAAACAACATTCGAAACATTGGTGTGTGAGATACTTGTTCCGAACTCCTCCCACAATTGAATAACATAACCCACATTCAAATCATAGTATAGCCGAGCAATCATGGCATATACTTCTAATTTGGCTTTGTCAAGACTAGTGCTACGACCTGCAAGACACCGTAGAAAAGTCCCAAACAAGAAGTTCCAAGTAGTAGGTAATGTATACTTGCAAAACTGGATGAGTCCTGTGAGTGGGGGTTGATGACCCATCTTATTAGACATATGTATCACATGTTCATTAGTCACATCATAAAACGGAACTGTGTGGGGAAGTTTCAAGATCTGTGCAAATTGTTTCTTAGTGAGTTTGTACTTCTTGACCTTCTAAAGTTGAAACGTCACCACTTTTGAGGATTTGTTAAACACTATTGTAGAACCAGCCAATGATAACCAATTTATGGGCACGGAGAAAGAAGAAGACATGACGGTAGAGAGCACAGAGTGATTCAGAGCAACAATCAGCATCTGTAGTGGTTCTGGGTACTTGGAACCATCATGTTGAACCTGATAGTTGGAACTTTGAATCATCAATGATGGTTGTGATGTTGTGTCTTCAGTTGTGTTGGATGGATCAATATGACCAGGTTGTGCTGCCATTGTTAAGGTTTTGGAGAATTGTGTGAAGAGATAAGTATAAAGAAAGAAGATTTGGGGAGTGATTAAACCATATTGCATAAAGTTTTAATTTTTGACCACCAAATTCCTTTTATACTCAGTACACAATTTGAATTTGAAACGAACACCAAGGAAATTTTGCCACGTGTAATCTTGGATAGTGGACTAGTTGCCATAAAAGTCGCCATGTTTGAAAAGTAATAAGAACTCTTCCCTTGAAAATCGTGAAGCAACCAAACCGTCACATCCATCAAACAGTTTGTTTGTCTCAAGAGGATAAGAACCGTCACTTGACCTTCATTTCAAGGCAAGTGCTTGTTCGCTTTTGGGATTACAAACGAAATCACAACCAGAGTTGTGAAATCTAGGTTTGAGTTGGTATTACCCAAGACCTCGAGGATTTCTGTGCAAATGTGTGCCAAATGTATAGCGGGAACCGAGATAAAAAAATGTGTGAATAGTGACATCAAATAAACATTCGATGTAAAAGCAGATGGATCCCAGGCAAAGATCACCTTATTCGACATCACGAGAGACATCGAACTGCTTGTGTGGTATCCCGTGAAGTACACTCGAATACTCATGAAGAAGTATTGAAGGCTTATTTTACTTAATCTTCGAAGGTAGGCCCAATTTTTTTCATAACCCCAAATTAATATAAGTGTGAGTTAACTGATCAAAATTACATGTATGACTAGTGTAGTCAGGGACAAGCGAAGGTTGGATAAATTTTAAAGTAAGTAAGGTTCGAATTGATATTCAGACAGAAGTCATATTCCATGAAAAAAAATAAAGTATTGTATCCTGTTGGGTAAAAATGTCTTGGGTAAAGAACATTTTTTCAAGACCACGAATAACAAAAGGAATACGATTTTGAATATCGAAGTGGGGTACTGAAACAAATTTTTTTTGAAAATGTTGAACATAAAGTTTATCGTCAATTCCTTGATGAGTTGGGAATGTTGGGTTTCACCATCATCACGGACTCATGAATCAGGATCATGAACACAGACTTGTGTAATATCTACATTCTGGTTGGTTTCTACCAGAGATTTTGAGGATACGCAAATGAAATGTATGAATCGTGAGGAACAAGGTTGGTGAAAATATTGGTTAAGAAACATTGTGTACCCTTTCGAATGATATGGACTTAGCAAAAACCTCTTAACTCAAAATGAGAAGAGAAGGGTAGCTCATCGACTAATGAGAATATAGCATGATTAGGAAGGAACCCTCGTAGTGAGTGATCCATTAAGGCTTCGAAACACATTGAGTCTATGAGGCTTAGGTCGACATACATCAACATGTTTCTAGGGACACCTAACTAGTGCAAAGATTCGAAAATATACTTGTCCCTTCAGTTAAGAAGCAATGTACACCGATATATTTCGATTGAAATCTACATCGAAAAATGTTAAACACACAAAACAACAAAGAAAATATTTTTGTATTTTTGTTTTTAAAATGAAAGACAAAAATAAGAAAATCTTTTTGGAATTTTTGTTTTTGAAATTTAAAGACAAAATATAAAAAATCATTTTGGTATTTTTGTTGTATAAAAACAAAATCAAAAACATTAAAATGTTACCAGACATTGAAGTAAAAAGTATTGACTTCCAAACATATTACTTCGAATAAACAATTCTTTCTCAGGCAACAAATTTATATCTGAAACATTCAGAGACATTTCAAAATCAAAGCGGGTCGAACGTTGAATGGTGAATAGTAAAGTCTGAAGTCGTTATCAGTATTTTGACTCTTTTTTATTTCACAATGAGGACAAGCTTGGAACGGCATTTTCATCGAGCATTCCTAAACCAGACAAGATCCATAGAAATATTTATCATCCAAAATCTTTGTAAAAATGTCAGCAAGTTGATCCATTGTCTTAACAAAGTGAACCTCTATATTGCCATCCTCGACATGATCCTTGATGAAATGATATCGAATTGTTATGTGCTTTGTCTTCGAATGTTGCACCGGATTATGGCAGATGTGTATTGCACTTTGTGAATCATAATACAACGATATCTTTTTCATGTTGATTGCATAATCATGAAGTTGACTCTGAATCCATATGACCTGAGAAGTGCAAGCTGCAAGAGCAACATATTCGGCTTTTGATGTGGAAATCGAAACACAAGTTTGTTTCTTCGATTGCCAGCTAACAAGCTTTTTGTCCAAAAGTTAACATCCACCAATAGTGGTTTTCCTGTCGAGTTGACACCCACCAAGGTCTGTATCTGAGAACGCTTGAATGAGGAAACCTGTCTTCAAAGGGTACCACAAGCCCAACGACACAAATCCTTTGAGATATCGAAAGATATTCTTCACAACGATTAGATGAGGTTCTCTAGGATTCGACTGATACCTGGCACAGTTGCAAACAACAAACATAATATCAAGTCTACTAGAAGTTAAGTATAGTAATGAACTGATAATGCTTCTATACAATGTGAGATCGACATCAGGCTTGTCCAACAAAGGTCCTAAGTGAGTGTCGACTGCCATTTGTACTTTCAACTCGAACAATTCGTCAGACCAAACTTCTCAACCAGCTTACGAGTGTACTTCTCTTGAAAATTTCATCCATGCTTTGACGAATATTCAAACCTAGAAAATTATTAATCTTACACATCATACTCATCTCGAATTGGCTTTCATCATATTTTCAAATTCTCTAGACAAGGAAGGATCAATTGAGACAAAAATAATATCATCTACGTAAATTTAGACTAGCATTAGATGATCCCCCACTTTCTTTCGAAATAGAGTGGCTTAAACATTTCCTTGTTTAAATTTATAGAGTTTCAAGAAATTGGTAAGAGTTGCATACCAGGATCGAGGTGCTTGTTTTAATCTATAAACAACTTTATCAAGAATATAGCAATGATCAGGATATTTATCCTTTACAAAACCTGGTGGTTGTTCAACATACACAGTTTCTTCTAATGTGGCATTAAGAAAAGCGCACTTGACATCTATTTGATAAACATCAAAGTCCTTGTGTGCTGCATAAGCAAGAAATATTCGAACAGCCTCGAGTCTTGCGACAGGGGCAAAGGTTTCATCATAGTTAATACCTTGTTGTTACGAATATCCTTTAACAACCAACCTTTCTTTGTTTCGAACCACATTACCTTCTTAGTCAGTTTTATTTTTAAAAATCCATTTTAAGCCTATGACTGAAACATCATCTTGTTTTGGAACTAGTCTCCAAACCTTGTTTCTTTCGAATTCAGCAAGTTCAAATTGCATGGAAACAATCCAATCAGGATCTTCTAAAGCAACCTTTATTGTTTTCGGTTCTATTTTTGAAATAAAAACATTAAACATGCAATATTCTTGGTGAACATTCAGTACCTCATTTTTAGCACAAAGCTGATCCCTTGTCAAAACTCCAGCTTGAGGATCACCAAAAACTTGTTCTTTAGGATGATTTCGTGTCCATATGTCCAGTGGTGGATAAGCAGGATAGAAATTCAAAGGTGCATCTTCGAACATTTCATCTATTTCAGAACCTTCACCTACATTGGACACATTATCAAACACCTTATGATAAACATCAGTTTTTTCATTTGAAGCATTAGGTATAAATCCATTTTGCTCCCCCTAGATAATTGGATTTGGATTGTGATGCTCCCCCTCGACATCAACATTCAAATGCTCATGCTCCCCCTCAACATAAGCATTCGAATATCCATGCTTCCCCTCAACATCAACATTCAAATTCAAGAGCTCCCCCTTTACTTGATCACCTTGCAACACAGGTTGATGTTTGATATGCACTTGAGAGGTTTAGGTTGAATGAGAATCATCATCTTCCCTAGCCACAGTCAAACCATCAGAATGTTTTGATGCTTTAGGAATATGATTGTCATTTGCATGCACTTCTGCATCTATTTCCCTATCTGGAACAACAAAAATTAGTTCATAAAACATATCGAAAGAATTATCAATTGCAGACTAATCATTTGATTCTTTAATAATAGGCTTCTATTCAAAAGTCTTTTCGAAAATTTTGACATAGTAATCATCAAAAGTTAGATTGAAAGTTTCTTCAATCTTCCTTGTTTGCTTATTCAATACCCGATATGCTACTGAGTTGTGTGGATATCCCAAGAATTTCCCCTCATGAGCTTTGGACTGAAATTTTGAAAAGTTATCTTTGAGATTAATTATGAAGCACCTGCAACCAAAAACATTGAAAAATTTCACATTTAGTTTTTGATTGTTAATGATATCATAAGGAGTGATGTTAAAACGACGATGAATGAATGATTAGTTTTGAGTGAAACACGCTGTCGAGACTGCTTCTGCCCAGAGATATTTAAAGTAAATTCGCATAGGTGAGCATTGTCCTCGCTGCTTCACACAGAGATCTGTTTCTCCTTTCAAAAACACCATTTTGCTGTGGTGTGTAAGGAGATGAAAAATTATGCGTAATACCAAGATCAGTCAAGAACTTGATTCTTGAATTCTTAGTCGTTATCGCTTTTGATCTTACCGACTTTCTTTCGCTAACTAAGTTCAATGTGCTTGATGAAATTGATCATTACTTGAGCAATTTTTGACTTCTGACGAAGAACATAAACCCAAGTGAACCTTGAAAAATCATCAACTATGACCAATATGTACATCTTCTTGTTGAGAGTCTCAACAGTCGAAGGACCAAAAAGGTAAATGTGAAGAAGTTCCATAGGTTTAATGATCTTCGAGTCAATGATGATGGGATGACCTTGACAATGTTGCTAGCCTTGTTCGCATGCTACACATAACGAATCGTTATCAAATTTTAAAACGGGTAAGCCTCGAACAAGATCATTTATCACCAATTTGTTCAGATTTTTGAAATTTAGGTAAGAAAGTCTTTGATGCCACAGCCAGCTCAAATCAGACGATGCCTTCAAAATTAAGCAAACAAAGGGAACTCCGAAAATTGGCTTTATGTTAAGTGTAAACATATCACCTTTCGTCTTAGACTTAAGCGAGACCTTTTTTGTTTCTTTGTTCGAAATTACACTACCTTCTTCATTGAATACTAGTTGATTACCAGTGCCCACAACAAGTTGTGAAACACTTATCAAGTTGCCTTGAAGACCTTCGACGTATGCCACTCGATTGACTGCAAACTTTCCATTCGTAACCTTCCCCTAGCCTTTAACCTTACATTTTTGGTTATTTCCAAACTTCACAACTCCAACATTTTCCAAACTTCTATAATCACGTAGATTTTCCTTTCGACATGTCATGTGACGAGAGAAACCATTGTCAATGTACCAGTGTTCCTCAAATTGCTCGTCACACAATACCTACAATCAATTAAAGAATTTAGGTCCCCAAGTATTTTTGGGTCCTTGGTTATTAGAGTGAAATGCATTGTGAAATGAGGATGCCAACACTGAACTTTGAACCTTAGATTTCAAACTATCAATTAAGTCAACTTCTACAGATTTAGGTATCATAATGAAATCATTCATTGTTTTAGGTTAGAAACCAACTTTCCCTTTTTCATCAACAGTTCGTTGTGCCTCAGCTTTTGTTTTGGGAACTTCTCTCCATTTTCGAACAGAAGGATTTGATTCCATTGATGAAGAACTCCCAGTTTGTGACTCGTTCAAGTAGCTTTTGTAAGAATATCTGATTACCTCTTGAGAAAACTTTCCTGATTGATAATGCTTTCCTTTTCCTTCGAGCCAATGATTTATATTCTTCATTTATGTTTTCCCTTTAACAAATGAAGCTTTGACATTCTGCTTCGAATAAGGATTTGGAAAGTGAGGTTGTTTTGGTTTAAATGGTTCGTTTCTCTTTCCTTTAATTTCCAGTTTTTCAAAATCTCTTTTTGTAAATGATGGATTTGCATGGGTTTGATATCGATTTTGAAATAGTTTGTTATAACCGACAAATGTACGATTAAAAACTTTTTTTCCATTCGAAAATCTTCTTTGATTTTGAGATTTTTTAAAATTTATTTGTTCTTTATGTTTAAAACCATTTGTTTGAAAATTATTTTGTGAAAACCTTGCATTTTGTCGATTATGAACAAAATTCCTTTGTTGTTGGTTTTCAACAAAATTTTCATTTCTTGGTTTTTGAACTTTTGAATGATCTTTTGAAAAATCATTTTGTTTTTTAACGGTTTTTTTTATCAAAAGACTTATTTTGTGAAAAAGTCTTAACTTGTTCAGTCGATTTATGTTCTGAAGATTTTTGTGAAAAAGCTTTTTGTTTCATAAAAGACTTGATATTTTTCCAATAAGCATTGTTTCGTGATTTTGACATCGAAATTCCTTCTTCTTTTGAAACTTTTTGAATTTGCTCATTGAAAATTTGTGCTTTTTTCTTTTGATTTTGAGAAACTAGTTCAATTGGTTGTTTATCAACATTTGCTTATTCTGTTTTAACTTCCTAAATTCTTTTTGGTTTTTGCCTTTGAAAAGTGGATGAGTCCTTGTTTAAGGTATTTTCAACCGTGCTTTGGTTTGAGAAAAACCCTTCTTTCATAACTCTTTTATTGTCTTCATCAACAATTTTGTTGATTTTAGTATTCACTTTGTCTCTATTCCCTGTAGTGACAAACACCTGATTTGGAAACACCAAATCATTGGTGCATTTGAAGGACGTATATATGACTGAGTTTGATTCGAGATAATGAGAACCTTTTTCCTTCATCACTTTTTCGAATTTCTCTGATTTCCTCATAAACTTGATCGACAACGACTCTAGGAATGGTTGTTACGTCCTCATCACTCTCACTGTCATAGTCTTTGACTTCCACATAATCATAGTCATGAATTTTCGAAGTCGAGGGTTGGTCATTGTTAATCTGTTCCAATGAATCATTATAGATTTCTTTACCCTTGCCCATTGAAGTGACATTAATGGCAGATAATTGAGAACATTCAACAGTTTCCTTGTCCTCAATCTCACTGATATTGTCAGAATCATCTTCGATATCAACAAAATTTTGTTAAGAGTCAAATGTCGAATTCTTAGTCTTTTTCAAAATTTTGATTTGTTCAGTCTTAGTCAAGGTCTCATTCACAATATGTACCAAATCATTAGCATCTAAACATTCATCTATTTTAACAATACCATATGCATAGGAATCATTTGGTACATTATCAAATTCAGAGATCTTTTTCTCACAATCATAGGATATCGAATCTATTTTCTCTCTTTCGAATACTAAGAAGGGCAATAGTTTCCTATTTTGATCCTTACTAATATTAGAGGAATGATGTAAATTTGTTAGTTTAGCATAAAATCGTTTAGCAGAATTGCAGTAAATGTTATGTTGTTTCATCAAAATACAAATGTCTTCTCTAACATTATCCCTATAAAGAGTAACATTTTTCAATTGTAATTGCAGATTATCTACTCTACTCCTCTTTGTCTCCAAATGTTTTCTGGGTTTCTAGCAACAATGATTTCGATTTTCCAACATTGCTACTAACAAAAATAAGCATGTCATTAACATAAGATGAAGTATCATCGAAGTCAGAAAAAAACAACATCATATGAATTGAAAGGAATATCAAAGGATTTGAAGTCGTTGGAGATTTTTATGATCCAGTCGAAACAAAACACCTTCCGGTTACCATCTCTTCCTCAAAACGTTCTACCTCAAACCTCACATACATAGCACTGTGTGTGGGATTCCTCATATCCTCATCATCTGATCCAGATGACCAGATTTGATAGGTACCATCCCCATCACCACCTCCTTTCACAACGAGTGACATTCCCTTTGTCCTTGCTCTTACTTCCTCCATCCTTTCGACATAGTAGGCTTCACCCTTCACTCTTTCTTTCTTCTCCTGTCTTTTCCTCAACATGTAATCAACTGTCAAATGGTTCGCACCGTTGCAGTAGTTGCAATCAAAACCAGAATCTCCTTTTAGCTTCTTGTCCACCTTCTCACCAGCAATCTTACTCTCTTTCTTCTCAACCTTTGACTCTTCTCTAACACTCTTCCCAGATGATGAATTTCCCTTGAAATCATTGTTTCCTTTTAAATTTAGATTGAATGGCTTCTTAAATAACTTCTTAACTTTGTTGTTCGAATAATAAGCCACAACTTCATCTTCTGAATTCATAAGAAAATCCTCATTACTAGAACCATCAATCTCAACAGACTCGACTTCAGACTCTTTTCCTGAAACCTTTAAAACCAGTGCAAGAGGACCTCCCAAACACATTTTTCCATCTTCAGCTATTTCCTTAATCTCACTTTCATAAGCATTTAGAACATTATAGAGATCTCCCACCGAATAGTTATCGAAGCTCTGTTGTGTTTTGATCATCAAACTAATGTTTCTCCACTCCATTGCAAGTCTCATTAGAGAAAGTGAGATTGTAATCCATAGTAGAATGATTGACTCCATAACGACTGCATTTGAAGATTAACTCGTTTAAACGATCGTAATAGAGTTCGATATTCTCATTCTCCTTCTGCTTGAATTCTCCTAATTCGAGTAAACACTACTTCACCGAGCTCTTTCTTGTCTTCTCACTTCCCTGATACTTCTCTTTCAAAATCTCCCAGATCTATTTTGTTGTTTTGTAACCATGAACATAATTGTAAACCACCGGTGGAAGAGCACCGTAAAGTTCACGTAAACATTTCTTGTCATTTGCCTTTTGTTTGTCTGCTTGCAATACAACATCAGCAGTGGAACCAGCTATTCCGACTTGTTCTAACCTTCCTGGACAATAATCTCCACTAGTAATACAGCACCAAAAATCCTCAGAATCCCATTGAGATAATCTTCCATTCTATCCACCCATTGCTCGTAATATAATGGAATCAACATCGGAATTTTGGTTGAAGAACCGAGAAGATGAGAGAAACCAGTCATCGTATTCATGTTGAAGTTCGCCATTAATGTACGAACAAAGATGATGAAAAGCTTTAGAAAATGAAATCTAACAGATGATTTTTACAAAAACAGATCAGAGAACACTCGATTTGTCAAATAGAACGCTAAATCGAATCAAATCAATTGATTAGATCAGATTTTCTAAATCAAAAGTGTGGAATACTTTTGAATCGGAAATAGAGATTCAAAACTTTTGAAAACACGAGAAAACCGGAAAACAATTGAAAGAATCCTGCTCTGATACCAAATGTAGTTCGTATGAATCGAGTGACAAGAACGAAATCATACTATATATTGAATTAAGAATGCAAAATCTAAATATCATCTGTTTGGCTCTTTTATTGCTTCTGAAAGAGTACAAGATTTAGAAAGAGTAAAGTTCACAAGAGTGCACAAAGTTACCCTCACTCCCATACATATCCCTATTTATAGGAGTTAATAGAAAGAAACAAAAAATACATATGGACTAAACATGTAAGCTTCGAACTCTAAACAATTCCTTTTGTAATACATACATTCGAATACAAAATACAGACTTCGAATCTATATAAGCCAAAAGGTACTTCGACACCTCACAACATAATTCAAACTCTACAAATGGGTTTAGAAATCGAGTTGAGAATCCATCTTATAACCATCGAGTTGGCTCTAAACCAATTGCAATTATCAGGTGAATTGATATTAGGTTTTGAAATAGATCCGTCTACAAAGCCAGACTTGTTATTTGCAGACAAAGAGAAGAACATTGAACGCATCCATGAATTAAATCCGACTCCACAGATGATACAAGAACCAAATTGGGTGTATCATAATTGGAAATGAAATATGTGTTGGGATGCAAACCCAATCCCACATCGGTAAAAAGAGAACCTATATGCTAGCATATAAGGCAACGAGTAATCCCTTCTATCACCAATTGGTTTTAGAAAATGAAACCTAATTGTTCTTCTTTTGTTGAGCATGGTTGAGCTAGTAGCAATCCTAACAAATGGTATCAGAGCTACGGTCAAAGCCTGTATAATATGGTAGGCGCAGGTGGTGCAATCCCCAGTAATTCCCGGTCCAACGATGTTGATCCTAAAGCCTTGTATCGAAAGTCTTCCTGATGGCTCAGGTGAGCATGTCCCGAGAGTATCGGCAGTATGAAAAATGATTGAATCGGACGAACAGTCGTTGAAGGGGAGGCCAAGGGCGGAACTTGGGTTTGAGGGGAGGATTGATGGGATGCAAACCTAATCCCACATCGGTAAAAAGAGAAACTACATGCTAGCATATAAGACAATGGGTAATCTCATCTATCGCCAATTAGTTTTAGAAAATGGAACCTCATTGTTCTTTTATGTTGAAAATCGTTGGGCTAGTAGCGATCTTAACAATATGGACTTGAAGCATTGAGATTAAGTGATCCAATGGTTTAGAATAAATTACTCTCTTCAATGACTCATTAATAATAAAGTGATGACAGTTTTTTAATGTAAAAAGAAAAAAAAAATCAACTGGCAATTATTTACATATTTTGAATATTAGTTGTTAATCTTGGATTTTAACTTGTATTCTTTTGAAAAATCTACACATATTATAAGCTAGTTAATATTAAAGTCATATGATTTTTTAAACATAAAATAGCATAACATATTATTTTAATATAATCTTATTGTTTTTTTTGTTTGACAAATATTAAAACCTCGATCAGAACGTTATAAAAAATAGTTATGGAAGTAACCTTGAACAATATTTATAAATTTTAATTATTTTCATAAGAAAAAAATAACTTCAAAAAGTTACACAAAAAAAATATTTTTAGACATAGTATATCCTTAGAAGATACATTGAAATTACAATTAGATGATACACTCTATCTACATACATATCAAGCGAGATTACAATAAATAACATCATATGAAACACAGCAAGATTATAATAAAACACATCCCAATTAGATAGAAATAATACAATTTGTAAGATAGAAAGAACACAATAACAAAAACATTTTAGTAAATTAATACATTCATTTCAATATAGATAATATATAGTAAGATTACAGTAAAATAATATTGTGTGTTAGATAGAGAATATATAATAAGTTTATAGTATGATAATATCATATGTTACGCAGAGAAATACAATAAGATTTTAGTAAGACAGTAGTCTATCAAATATGAAAAAATAATAAGTTTGTAAAATAAAACTCTTTATTAGATAAATGGGTTATGATTAGATTATAGTAAGATAACACTCACTTGTTCTTTTTCTAAATAATTACCTGTTTTTGTCATTTTAGTTAACAAATACATGGCTTTATCTTTAATAGGTTTAAAATGGAGAAAATTAGTGTTCCATATGGTTCTCCAAAACATGTACAATCAAGAAAAATATTCAAACACATATGTGCATGGTACTTTTGGTTTTTAAAACTTAACCCTCTTGTCTTTTTGTCTTTTTGGCAAATTCGATTGTAAAGTGACTTTTATATAGTTTTAATTTAATTTGAAGCGCATTTAATGAGAGTGAGAACATCCAAAACACATGTTATGCAACATTATTGCGTACTTGATGCAAATATTGTATATTATTGCAAACACACTTCATTTTATTCTTTTGTTATATGATTATATCCAAAACTTTTAAAATAATTACTAAGAATACAATACATTTGTAACACAAACTACAATTTATATAAGAAATTTAAAGAACAAATGTAATATTTTTAAAACTAAAAACAAGGATACTTTTTTTTAATACGTGGAAAACGGACCACCAACTGCCTATCAACCTCAAATATTTTAAACATAAATACAGTGACTCTAAAGTCAAACCATTTATCATGCTCTCTTTCCTTTTGACTTTTAAATGCATTCGTGTTTTAGGGTAATTTTTAATAATCATTTTAATTGACAATATTATTTGAGATAAATAATACTAAGATCGTATATGGATAGTTATTAATACAATTTGTAAGATAGAAAGAACATAATAACAAAAACATTTTAGTAAATTAATACATTCATTTCGATATAGATAATATATAGTAAGATTACAGTAAAATAATATTGTGTGTTAGATAGAGAGAATATATAATAAGTTTATAATACGATAATATCATATGTTACGTAGAGAAATACAATAAGAATTTAGTAAGACAATAGTCTATCAAATATGAAAAAATAATAAGATTATTGTAAGATAAAACTCTTTATTAGATAAATGGATTATGATTAGATTATAGTAAGATAACACTCTTTTTTTTTTTCTAAATAATTACCCGTTTTGTCATTTTAGTTAACAAATACATGGCTTTATCTTTAATAAGTTTAAAATGAACAAAATTAGCGTCCATGTGGTTCTCCAAAACATGTACAATCAAGAAAAATATTCAAACACATATGTGCATGGTCCCTTTGATATCATTGATTTTTAATTAAATGTATGACTTTTAAACCCTAGTATCATATACACATCCTCTTACTGTGTTTGTTACATTTTTTGTTAGATTTTAATAAAATAAGTTTTTTTCTCAAAACTTCGAAATTAATTTTTAGATTTCGGACTTGTTTGTTAAATTCAAGAGTTTTTTTTGAACTCATAAATTTCATTCTAAAATCTGCAATGTCAAGTACGAAATGTATATTTTTTTATGCTCCATTCCGGGTTTGTTAGTTATTTTTACACAAAGATTTAGTTGTTTTCTTTAAATACACATCAAATTGTGGTTAGTTTTTTTAGTTATCATTTTTAAAAAAAATAATACTTATAAAATAATCATCAAATTAAAAAAAAAAAAAAAAAAAACTAAATATTTTCATTTGCCGAATTTCTTTGTAACTAGTCTTGTTTTTTTTTTAAGGAGACTTCACTGCAGTAGTTAATTTATGGTTAACGGGAAGATGTCAGTTAATTTTGGCAGAGTTTGTTCCATCCGCTCCTCTCACACCTCTGATTAAACCATATGTAACGTCTCAAAACTCATAAAAAAATTCATTTCTAAATGGTAAAACATTCCATGTATATTCCATAAAAGATCATCAATGTCAACAATGTTTCAAAAGGAATATCAGAGTATCATCTCACCTCTAGTGGATGCAATGCAATCATGTCAGGCCCTTCCCTTTCGAACTGGAAGTACCTGAAAATGTTAAAACACATAACCGTAAACACAAAGCTTAATGAGTTCCCCAAAAATACTACATACCATACTAATTAGTGGGCCTAACCATGAGGTATATTCCAACCCAACACAAAATCATGGGCCCAAGCCTAGGGATCAGCCCTGAGGTATATTTCAACCTAAACATACCATAAATGGGCCAAACCTAGGGCCCAACCCAACATAAAAATAGTCCCAACCGAACATAAACATGCAAGAGTCACAAAGACAACTATCACAATCCAATGGGTCGACATTGGTGCCTTCGACCCGGGAGAGCAATGAGAAGCCTCACCTCAATTGATAGCCAAATAAAAACTCACACTCAAGTTGTTGCTATAAAAGCTCCTCACACTTAACATAACCAAAACAATCCCAATTAAACATTAAGGTAATTATCCCAACTTAGCAAGTCCAAAACGCCAAGGAAAATCCTTATTTGGTAAAAGACCATTTTGCCCTCCCAGGTCTTAAGCCCCTCATAGTTGACCAAAAGTCAAACTGGTCAAAAGGTCAATGGTCAACCTTTTGTTGTCCTACGCGATGTGTACTCTAACTCTACATTGGGCGCAGAGCCTTAATCCAGAAAAACGGGTGGGAACCAGGCTACGTTGGGTGTAGCTCGAATTACGCTATGCGTATAGAGCATGAAGCAAAACTTCATTTTAAGCTCTTAATACCTTAAGACCAAATGTCAAATACTCAGATCTAAACCTAGTGTTCATCTAAAATGATAAAGTTCCTGACTTTATGCCTTTGCATGGCTTAATGAAGCTCAAGACCAATCCATAGTTCCATAACTTCCTTTATTAACCTTAAACCCTTGCATGGGTGAAACATAACCATCAAGATCCAATTTTATGCTATAAGATCCTCATAAACAATATGAGATGATCGCCTCAAGCTCTGTAGTAGCTGTTACTCACACAAGCCAAACTCATGGGACCAAAAGCATACAAATTTATAGGTTATCCTAGATCTAACCCAAGGAATCATAAAGGTGAGAATTTTATACCTCCTGAAGTTGGATAATGAGATGGAAGCTCTGGATCTTCAAGTTTGAGCCACACCAATGTAAAGCTCTAAACTTCAAAAGAAAGGAGCTCTTCATGCTTACTGTTTTTAGAGAGGAAGAAGGGAATAAGAGAGTAATTTTCTTAGCCAAAATGCAAGCCTCATGCAACTCTTATATACTCCATGAAAAGTAAGGCCTAACCATTAAAATACTCTAAAGTAATGGCTAGCCTTTAGAAGCATGGGAGACAAAGCATGGAGGTTGAAATGCGACCCCCATATTTTAATATTATTGGTCATACCTCTTGAAAAGAGGAGGATTCTTTATTTTTTATAAACTCCAAGTTTATAAAATATAAAATTTGTCATTAGGTAAAAGAAAAAAGAATCCAACAAGTCCAAAATATTATGTATGACTTATTAATTCATACCATATGAAATAATAACTAGTTATACTCTCTTATAATTATTATTTTCAGAAAACAATAATTATTCTCTAATTAAAATACAAGAATTGATATTATTTATTAATAATCATATTAATAATAAATATACAAAATGTGCCAACTTGATAAATGTGTGACCCTATAGGATCATATATTATTAGCAATACCACTGCATAATGATTCTTGGGCATATAGATCCAACAATCTCCCACTTGCAAAAGATTCATTATAGACTGACATAGAGAGTAGTTGACGTCTAGCAATGGGCTACTACCCCTAACAACATATGAAGGGTTTCATCTCATCAACAGCCACTTCCAGGAGCTCTAAGCTGCAATTGTTACTAAAGGTGTGGTATCAATTATTCCTTTGTCTTAGACATCATGTCGAACATGAGATATGGATCGCGATCAATCAAATTTACTGTTCAAAGTAACTAAGGCCTTAGATGTCATGCTCTCAACGAATAAAAGGGACAAATCCCATCTTGACTACATACTCCCATCAATGTAGCTCATGTTATACCCAACGATGTCCCTTATGACTACCTTTTATGAAACAATGTTAAACCATGTCAAAGCACAACAATTCCTACACCTCAAGTCCCAAATATGTATCTCATGTCTAAGAATACAATTATCATCTTGACTACATACGCCTATCAATGTAGTTCATGTCATACCCAACGATGGCCCTTATGACTGCTTTTTACGAAACAACGTTAAACCATGTCTAAGCACAACAATCCTTACACTTCAAGTCCCAAATATGTATATCATGTCTAAGATTAAAAAGATACAACCTTAATCAAAACATCACTCTTGAATACGATCCATAAAGTGGTTTTAATGCGGGTCAAGTCCAATACTTATTCTCCTAATCAAGTATCTATGAAGTTGGTATCAACTCTTTGCCATTCTCATCTCCAGGAGAATCCACCAATCCGCTCATATTAGTCTTACCTCGTAGATGCTACCACAACTATGAAAGACTATGGACATTTAGAATAACCTAGTTATTCAAGGATTTAAACATGCTAATATAGAACACAACAATTATTCAATGAAAGACTCATGTCCAATATATCATTCATTACAATATATGTTTCTTGTACTGTTCCAATATCCAAAGACTAAATTTCCTTCAAATAGATCTACTTGTATCAACAATGCCCTATAGCACCAGCTTGACTTTCATGCGTTAGCTAATGAAGCAGCTTTATTAAGTAGATTTGACAAACTTGATTTGTATAAACTTTGCGAATACAATCATTTTCAGTTTTATATATATAAAGAAAACTATTAAGAATGTATTAGATGCTTAAATATGACTTAAATACCAATACTCATGTAATGGGATTACACATAGTCATAATGAACTATACATTAAGCATCTTTGTACGTGGTTCTCCAAACCATGAGGTACTCTAACTCTGATGTGTAACAGTAATTAAAATCTACATGAAACCACTATCCATGTAACCATCTCTTCATTCATAATGACGACACGCCCGATTGTGACTGAGAGTCATCTCAATCTATTTGAAAATTTAGCACATGTGTAACAACTTTAAACATAGCTTCCTTTCAAATACTCTGCAGATTAGGAGTATTTCTTTAGTTCTCGCAAGTACTTTATAATGTTCCTATAAGTCACACAATGACTTGTTCTTGGATTATATTGGTATCATTCGACATGCTCTAAGCATACGACTTATTTGTCCTATATGCATAATCATGACACATATGATTAATCCAATTGCATCAGCATACGAAATACTATCATATTATCTAGTTCAAAAACATTTGCACTAGGATTTTGCTCAAAATTATGTTATGTGGTTTTTGACAAGATAACTCTCTCAGAGTCCTTTATCTTAAGCTCTTTAAGATCCTTGACAATTAATGCAATTTTACTTAATCCTTTAAGTTACCATGATTTATCTATATAGATCCTTATTCCATGAATTAATATGTCGACTACATATAACATTTGGGATGTTACTACACTCCTACTAGCTTTGTAGAAAAACACAAGAGTCATCTTGATTTATAATCAAATCACACTATGTAATTATCGCATAAGAAAGAAGATTCTTACTTTGAGATGTTAGCTTAAATCTGAGAAAATTTTCAATCATGTATGTTTTCTCTCTTGAAAACTCACTTACTCTTTATAGTCAAACTATATCAAGGAAGATTAATCAAGCCCATACTTGATAATCATACATGAATGCATCTCTATGTGTTTTATTAGTTTCTGATCAACTATTGAGTAGATTCAACAACAATTGAAAACTTGCTAGTTCCAAACTATGTCGCATTTAGTTTATGGTTCTTAAGCTCTTAAAGTTCCATATAGCTCCCACATAGAAAAAACACTTTCTAATCACTTGTCTTATGGAATGACAATTAGTGGGATTAGTAGAAACTTCATCCTAACCAATCATTTAGGATATTCTACATAAATGTAGTTAGCAGATACTAGAGTGATTAAGCTTATTGTCTAACATGAGCTCAATAAGCCTATACCTTTTAGATAAGGATAAACCATTTCATCATTAGCCTAAGAAAGTATCGAATCCAATTGTTTGGTTGGAAAATATATATGTTCAATATATATTTGTTGCAGTGAGCATAATTCCAAAAATTTTATAAAGTAAATAATTCTTTTAAAACATCATACAATAGACTGCAAGGTCTATGTTTATACTTTTCAAAAACTTGTACTATCGACATTTAGCTAGTGGTCAGGTGACCCTATGCCACTAGAGAATTTGAAGGCTACCTCAAATATCAAAAGATAAATTCAAGTGACCAGGTGATCCTGTGCCATAAAAAACATACTAATGACGAGTGAGTGTTTTTGTCGGAATGAGTTGTGAATCGATTCCACAACTCCTAAGATGTTCCAAGAAGACTTGGTTTACAAAACTCATTTTCTTTATCACAAGGAAAGGTTAATTATGGTCTCATTAAGTTGTATTTCAATCTTCACTATGAAAAATTTGATCAAATCAAAAGGTTTCATCAGCGACGAATAAAAGTCGTCAGTAAAATTGAATACACATCTATCACCAAATTTATTCATAGATTGAAAAAGATTACATACATCACTTATGTATAATTCTTTGCCAAGCCTTTTGTTCTTTAACTTCTAATAGATAAAGACACTTGTGAATCATCTTCCTATATAAATATGAGTCACATATATAAAATGAATCAAGCTCATTTGCCTTCAAAACTTCCATCATTTTGAAGTTGGTATATGTATTTCTTATTTATATTGTCATAATGATTATGAAATAGATAAGTTTCAATCAAATATCATTTGATTATATAGGTGTTATGATAAGAACTGTTAATTTAATGAAAGATTATAGATTTGCTTCATAAATAACATTATGAGAAAATATTCGTTAACACATAATACATCGTTTCAGAACATCAATGTGAACATCCATTAAACAATAAGTAAATCTAGATTTATTCATAAATTACAACTGTTACATGTCCTTATAAGGATAGGTACAATACATCTATTGTTTAAATAAAAGATTATAACAACACTTGTTAAATCTTCACCACGAAATACCATTCGTTTGTAACAGTTGATTATTTCTTCCAATTATCAATACATAATATCAATTACTAGTGTCACATGAAGTATTGCATACTCAAATCAATGATGAAAAAATAAATAGTTCTATCATATAGATGTATGAAGTCTTGTCCAAGTCAGACTTCTTCAGCTCGACGAGATTAGAGGAGCAATTCCTCTTTTAGTGTCTAGTTTCTTCCACAATAGAAACAACACTAATAATTTGGTCCTTTCTTGATTTCTGGGTTTATGTTGTGTTTCCCTTAACTAAACCATAAGTCTATATGAGTGTACAATCTCTTAGACTTCCTTTTATTCAATGCTTGAACAGAGTTGAAGCTATTTCTAGTGTTCTGATTGAATATTTGCTTTAGTTGATGAGACATCTGATATGTTTCATAATTATCAAAGACTTTCAGCAAGTGATGGTTAATTTTTTCATTATGATGTGAGACACATCAATATCATCACAATAATACTTCCATCAAAGTATCATGATCAGACTAATTGGTTGCAGAGGTTATTTAGGTATGGGATCTTTCAGTATATATAATTTCTATTTATCTTAAAGGTAGAAACTCAAGATATTATACCAGTTATAGAAATTATAACCATCAAATGTAACTATCTCTTGAAACTTAACAAGAAAGAAGTTTTGCAGGGCGTAAAATTATAAACAGTTATCAATAGAATTTAACAAAGTTTCATTTAGTATTTTCAATATTTAGTCTTTAAAAAATTAATACCTTATGTTGTTTCTTAAAACATTAATTTATTAAAGTCTAGAATCCAAGTAAGGAAACAAGTAAATGGTTAGGCGACTTTTATCCCATAAACTTAATCAAACTCGGTAGGTAGCGATTACCGATTGCATACGATATGTAACTCCTAGATTATGGGGTCCTAAACAACTATTGTTTAGTTTGGCATGTTTATCCCATCTATGCCTCAAAACTCTTATGCTTAGGCAACCCTTATTACATAAGAAATTGATCAAATCATCCACTTAAAAAACATGCGAGTTCTATTTCACAAATGGTTAGGTGACCTTTATCCCATAAGCAAATACAAAAACACATAGACTATTTTTGACAACTCAAAACTAAGGTGACCCTAAAATCCATATGAATTGCACAAAAATCTCAAGTGAATTTTAAATGGATTGCATAGATTTGAAGTTTTGTAAATAAGGGTTTATATATGTTTTACAATTATAGTTTATAAAAACATGGTCTCATGAATATTACATGCATCCAACAATTCATGTACCCTTTTGTAAAATTCATATCACTTGTGATGAGGTTCTTTACGTTCCAAATAAAATTTCATTTTATTTGTAATTAACTGTGATCAATTATAAACTAAAATCCGGTATTTTAAAGTTTAGTCATAGATCGGTTTTAAGAACCGGTAACAGTTTTAATAAAAAATTATTTTATGCTTAAGGCTTGGAGTTTTAAATGAGTTATAAAATCACTATTTTAAATCTCCTTTTAACAATCAAAAACTCATGACTTCATGAATTTACAGAATAAACTCATTTTACTTTATAAACTCAATTTTAATGCATCTTATGATAAGAGTCATATTTTGATAAACCAAAACTTGGGTGATGATATGTTTTAAATCTCATTTAGCATGCATTAAACATAATATCAACATGTTGTGTTATGCTTAAAACGTCAATATCATATATTAAGTTTCGATGAAAAAATAATCACTAGTTTTATTATTTTCCGTTATAACGCTATAAATTGATTTTAGTCTTTTTAATAAAAACTCCTTATTTATTATAAAGACATGGAGTTTATATAAAGTTTAAACATCTTTTAAACCATTTCAAATATTTTAAAGTTTGGTATTTATAAGTTTTACAGTAAAACTATTTTCAAAAAAAAAATTGAGTTTTAACCGGTAACTGGTAAAACGTTTTTATAAATATTTATTTATAAACATCTTATGTTATCTTTTAAATATTTTTTACTCAAACTCCAAGTAATATTATTTTATGAAAAAATGTTATTTGACATGTAAAAACAATTTTTATACATAAAACATAACATACATTTAACATAAAATAAACATCACAATCATGCATTATAATGTGTATAAACCAAACCATGTCTAGTAATAATTTTTGTGAACCACCACAAAAGTTATTAAGTTCTTCCTAAAAGACTTAAGGGACACTTCAAATGGTCTTCAAGCTCCCATTTGCCAAGTCAACTCTTGCTTGCAAAATGACTTCAAAGCTTTATGTTGTGAAAGTTGTAACACTTAAACCATTAAGACTATAATTAAGCCCAAAACCAAAGGTGGAAGCTTGTGGTTGGGATTATGATCTTAAATGGTTATGTCATCTTCAAGGAGGTCATTTCTTCATATTGTTACATTTAAAAAAGAAATACAACTAGTCTAACTAATTTATTACAACAAATGAAAAAGTACTTATTTATCTATTACATTTTATGAATAAATAAATATCAACCAAACACAACACAAAGGTCCAAATGGGTTGTTTATACACAAAAACATATCAAATATAATAACAAACAACTCTTGGTTTTTTCTAATGCAACTTTTATATAACCAAAATGCATGAAAAATGGTTATATATAAAAATAAAGAATTTTAACCAAGAAGTTGCCAAAGAAGACAAATATGGATTTTCTTAACCAAAAAAAATTCATGCTTGTTTTCAAAAAACCAATGATTATCAAACATAAAAAAATCATTCTAACATATAAAAGATGGCTCTGATACCACTGTTGGGGTTCTGATACGAAAGAAAAGTTTGTTTTTCACAAAAACCGGCAACGGAATACTTTAAAAGTAACAAGTTTATTTTTAGTTCATAACAAAACCAAGCCATCATGGATCCATTTATAGAGGTTACAATGAAATAAAACAACCATAGGATGTTTTAGAGATAACCTTTGAAGCCTTTGAACCCACTTGATTTTGGGGTGCTGATGAAGATAACAAAAGATCAAAGTGTATGATCTTCTCTACAAGTATCCACCATCAAGAGTACGACACTTGGAATGTTAGTTCCTTCTTGTATTCTTGAGTGTCTTAAGACTTTAAGTGCTTAACTCAAATAAGCACTAAAGGGAACAACTTAAGAGGTCTTCTAAACCACCAATGTAAAGCACCAAACTTCAAAAGAAAGGAGCTCTTCATGCTCACGGTTTTTAGAGAGAAAGAAGGGAAGAAGAGAGTGATTTTATTAGCCAAAATGCAAGCCTCGTGCATCTCTTATATAGTCCATGAAAGGTAATGCCTAACCATTAAAATACTCTAAAGAAATGGCTAGTCTCTAGAAGCATAGGAGACAAAGCATGGAGGTTGAAAAACAACCCCCGTGTTTTATTATTATTGGCCATACCTCTTGAAAAGAGGAGGATTCTTTATTTTTTATAAACTCCAAGTTTATAAAATATGAACTTTGTATTTAGGTAAAAGACAAAATAATCCAACAAGTCCAAAATATTATGCATGACTTATTAATTCATATCATATGAAATAATAACTAGTTATACTCTCTTATAATTATTATTTTCAGAAAACAATAATTATTCCTTAATTAAAATACAAGAATTGATATTATTTATTAATAATCATATTAATAATAAATATACAAAATGTGCCAACTTGATAAAGGTGTGACCCTATAGGATCATATATTATTAGGAATATCACTCCATAATGATTCTTGGGCATATAGATCCAACAATATCAACTCCGTAGTCTTGACCACTACTTTGGTACTCCCCAAAACTCGATGCCTAACCTCGCCCTAACAAACTGGGGTCCGACATCTCCTCCCATAAAGCATCTTGAAGGGTGGTCGATCGATATTGGCATGATAGCTATTGTTGCAGGAGAACTCGGCCAGTGGAATATAAGTATCCTAACTCCCACCAAAATTTAGCACACAAACCCTGAGTATATCTTCAAGTGTCTGACTCATCCGCTCACTTTGTCCATCAGTCTGGGGGTGGTATGTTGTGCTGAAAAGCAGCTTAGTACCCAACTTCTCATGAAACTTCCTCCAAAAATTGGAGGTGACACGAACATATCGATCCGAAACTACCAAAACTGGCACCCCTTGTCGAACCACCACCTTCAAGATGTAGATGTCTGCCAACTTCTCGGTGGAAATGCTCTCGACAATAGGTATGAACTGAGCATTCTTGATCACCCTATCCATGGAGAACCAAATAGAATCAACCCCATGTGTTGTCCTTGGTAACTTCAGATAAAGTTCATGGTAATCTATTCCCATTTTCACATGGAAATAGGTAATGATTGTATCTTGTCGTGGGGTCACTGATGCTCGACCTTGAATTTCCGTCAAGTCAAAAGCCGTTCCAAAAACCATGCTACCTCCCTCTTCATACAAGTCCACCAATAATCCAACCTCAAGTCTCTGTACATCTTTCTGGATCCCAAATTTATTAAAAACTTTGACTTGTGAGCCTCCTCCAATAACGTTTGTCTAGCCCTGCCAACAATTGGAACCCAAACCCAGCCACACTAAGTCAATAACCCATGACTATCCCTGATAAAAAAAGGAATCTGACCCCTGGTCCTCTCTTCCTTCCAATTTTCCATTTTTAACCCTTCTACTTGCGCCTTCTTGATCAATTCTAACAGTTGCGAGACAATAACGATCGTCAGACATATATTTCCAGTATGTGCACTCGCTGCCTTGTGACTCAAGGCATCTGCCACAACATTGGCCTTCCCAAGATGATTGATATATATATATATATATATATATATATATATATGTGCATTATTTTAATACATTTTAAGTTATATTTTAGTTAATTGCAAAGATATTTGATACTTGTTGAGTTAAATTATATTTTGCGGCCAAATAGGACATTCTTGAGGGAAAAGGAGCTTAAATGTTGAATATTGGAACCTGGAAGGACTGGAGCTAAGTTTGGAGCTTAAAAGGGAAAAGAATCAAGAAATTAAACTCCCCACGACATGGAAATGGAGTACCATGACGTGGTTATTAGGGAATTCTTGATGTTTTGTGCAAAGATGGAACTCACGACATGAGCCTTATTGCTCATGATGTGAGAAGTCAAACATTCTAGAAGATATATACGTAGAAGCCAAATTCCTTGTCAGACACGATTTATATGGTTCTCACGACGTGAGATCCTAATTCTCACAATGTGAGGGATGTTTTTAAGGAATCTATAAATATCCCTTGTTATATTTGATTTATAGAGTTTTATAGGATTATTATGAAGAGTTAGTCGAAGTCAGAAGTCAGAAACCTACGAGATTCAACTATTGAAGGAAGAATTCACTTGAAGTGAAGAGAACTGAAGATCCAATCAATATAACACATTACACATTTGGTTTGATCATGTTTAGCTTTATTATTATTTGGTTTTTGTGTTTGATTACTGCCATGATAGCTAATTTAGTAGACTTTCATTTAGTTAGATGAACCCTAAAACTATGAGTTAGTTTTCTATTTTATGGATTATATGAAGTTGGCTTTAGTTTGTGCTTGATTATCGATTCCTAACATGTTAAAGCTTTAATCTTTGTTGCTTACATTCAAGTTAAGTGTAGTTAAATTATTAGTTTAGATTACATGAGCTTGATCACTTAGTAGTTTATGATCATTAAACTATTAGAGCTTGTTTTCATCAAATCTTATATCATTATCATTATCATTATATACTTATAAAGGAAGCATTTTTCCTTTCATCACATTCATTTGAAACTCCCATTCATTTTTCCTTTCACCACATTTATTTGAAACTCTCTTGACTTTTCAATTTCTTTCTAATAATGATTATAAGTTGATTAATAAGGTTAAATAAAAATAAAACCTGAAGTGTAATCATATATAAACTAAATTTCAATATTAAAAGAATATATATTCTTCAACTTATAAAGTTATATTTTTAACTTTCAACATATTATACTGAACTTATTAGGTCTAACATGTTGTTGTATGTAAACCATTAGCATTTTAAAGCTACAACTTTTGAAAAAATTTGTATAAAATACTTAAATCTTTAATTTAAATATAACCTTACGGGATCAACTTAAATATAAATTTTAGTTCAACTTAAACAACCTAAAGAACATTTTGTAAATAGTTAAAAGTGATAAATTGTAGTGTTTTTTAAATAATGATTAGAAGTTGGTTAATAAGGTTAAATAAATATCAAACCTAAAGTGTAATCATAAATAAACTAAATTTCAATATCAAAATAATATTTTTACTTCTACTTATAATGTTATGTCTTTAACTTTTGACATATTAAACTTAATTTATTAGATTTAATATGTTGTATGTAAACCACTATCAGTTTAAAGCTACAATTTTTGAATAGTTTGAACAAAATACTTAAATTATTAATTTAAATATAACATTACAGGGTCAACTTCAGCATAAATTTCAGTTCCACTTAAAAACCCACAGAATATTTTGTGAATAGTTAAATGTAATATTTATTTAACTAAAATATTTCCTAAAGATATTTTATAATTCTTAAAACTTTCAAATAAGTAGCTTAAAATAACTTACAATAACAATGTTAAAAATAATTCTATATAAATGATTATATTGTTACATTTAAAAAAAATTGTTTCATGTTTTAAATAATTATAATGATAGAAATTTAAATTTTAAGCAAATAAATTTTAAAAAATTAATTAACAATAACAACAACTATAAATAACATTAAACCATATATTATATTTAATTTTATTCATGAGTAACCCACAGATAGAGACCATTTAAAGGATTGAGATTATGCATTATTAATAGATGTATATATTATTATATAATTCAAAATAATAAATATATTATATCAACTTAGTATATGAATTATTATATCAAATTTAACAACAACATTATTGTTATATTTAAAACAACATATATTTGTAAAGATTTTAGCTATATAAATGCTTCTGCGCAACGCGCGAGCATTCGTCTAGTTAGGTAATAAAGACAGCAACTTTAACTGTGTTAGAGGACATTTGATCATAATTGTGTTTGGTAAATCATCTTGATCATGGATATTTACCTTAGATATATCTTACATAGATAAATTATCATTAATAATCAATTATGTGTTTGCTCGTGTATAATCATTACATAGTAGTTCATGAATTGAGGAAAATATTAGGAGATATGAAAATTGCTAATAATATCTATTTTAGTAACCAACTTTATTAATCCATGAATAAGAACTAACCATAGGAAAAATGTGGATTCAAAACTAAACGAAAGTTCTTTTAATACCTTGATAATAGTCGTCTTAGTTAATCGTTTGTTAGTTAAGTTAATCTGAACTTACAAAATCAGATAAAAATTCCCCACTTTCGTTATATGCTTTTAGATTAATTTTTAGTAATTCATTTAATTAATTGTATTCCATTCCCTGTGTTCGATACCCAACTTACTTTTATATCCTATAAACTGACTAGGTACACTGCCTATTAGTGTGTTGGTATATAAGTTTTGTTAGGACTTAAATTTAATTTGGTAGTATATTTTTGCACATCAAGTTTTTTCCGCCGTTGCCGGGGAACGACTATTTCAGTTGTTAGCTTAATTGCTTTAGGTTAATCGATCATTTTTGTGGGGTAAAACCCACAAATAGTTATTTTTCTGAATATCAAAACTCACGACATGAGCATACATCCTCACAACGTGAGAACTACAATCTCAGTCTTATTTTATTTTTAGTTTGTTTTTACGTGTTGTTTTCTGAGACCTCAGATTCTGAAAAAAGAGAGAAAAGAAGAAAGCGAATCCGAAAGCGATGACGAGATGCCCAACATTTCGGAGATGATTGTGGAGGCATACAAGAAGCAAATTCGTGATGACACTGGTCCACGCCTTGTGCAACCCGAAATTCCCGCCACCGCCAACTTCGAACTCAAGGGGCACATTCTTTCTGCGCTAAACGGTATCCTATTCTATAGGAAAGACCACGAAGACGCCTACAAGCATATTGACGAAGTTAATGACATTGTGGATTATTTCAATATTTCGAATGTACCACGAGAGACGGTGTTGTTAAGAATGCTTCTGGTCACCTTTAAAGGAGTGGCTAAGGACTGGTTAAAGGCACTTCCATCGGGAAAGATCACAACATGGCCACAAATGCACGAAGAATTCATATAACAATTATGCCCACCATCAAAAGTTGAAAAATTAAAGAAGGTTGTCACAATTTCGAGCAGCAAGCGGTAGAATCATTATATGAGGCACGGTAATGATACAAGGGGTTACTAAGAAATTGTCCTCATAATGATCTTAATGTGCAACAAGAAGTCTCGATCTTCTACGATGGATTGAATGTAACAACTAGGCAACTTATCGATTCTCAAGGACCACTCACAAAGAAGAATCACGTTGAAATTAGAGAGCTGATAAAAGAATTTTCAAACAATTCTAGGGAATACCACAACCCTCGAGAAGACAAGACAAGAGGAAACAAGGATGGAAATCATGCTTTAGAAGAATTGGTTGCGGTGTTGGAAAAATTAGAGACCACGGATCGATGGATGACGAAGATGGATCAATCCATTCATGCAATACGTGTAGGTTTTGATAATTGCAATGGGCTACATTGACTAAAGACTATGAGTTGGACGAGAATGGGAATCGACAGGACAAAGTGTGCTACTCTAGTGGAGACCGATATGACGAAGATTGGAGAAAGCCAAAGAAATAATGGTTGCCTTATGAAGAATACAAGAAGCATACAGATGAAAATATTGGCAAACCAGACAAGGCTACTACCTAAAGGAACAACCACTGCCCGAGAAGCAGATGGATTACGATTTAATACTTAATAGGTTTATGGAGTCTTCTAAAAAACGACACGATGCTACTAAAGTTACAATTAGAAACCAACAAGCTTTCATCCATAACATCGAGATTTAGCACGGGCAATGAACTAAGCTTGTGAATGAACATTTACCACCTAAAACTCTCGATCAAAAGACGCAACCTCATGTAATGGCCATATCCACTAAAGAGGACACTATCTATGAGTTTTTTAGAGGTGTTAGATGAAGACACAAAGCAGCCATAGTCGATGTCAAAGAAGATGAAGATCGAAAAAGGAGATGAAGCTGATGACCAGTTCTCACGACATGACGAACCATTGCTCAGGTCGTGGGTTCTGTCTGCACATAAAAATCCTTCATGTATTCAGCCAAAATACCCGAATATGCGAAGTTTCTTCAAGATCTTCTCGACACTCGTTAACAATTAGAGAAGACATCCAAGGTAGCTCTTAATTAACAATGTTCATCGGTGATGGTGGAAGGAATACCAAAGAAAATGGGATATCTCAGATGCCTTATGTAATATCCTGACTCCCAGGTATAAAATTTAAGGGTTTTTATGCATTTCATAAGACCTACTTGACGAGTTGGAGGCCCCAACTCATCGTGTAGAGACCAATATGGTTGTGTAATTTACAAAGCCTACTCGACGAGTTGGAAGACCCAACTCGACGAGTTGGCACCAGATCATGAAAACCCTAATTTTTAGGGTTTGGACCCTATTTAAAGGACCTTAAGTCCGCTCACCAGCCTCCATTACCACTTTATTGCCTAGAGAAACCATATTTTATGTGTCATATCTTATTTTGTGTGTGTGTGTGAAAGCTTGGAAGTTGACTTTTGGTGCTCTTTTGGAAGGAAACTCGAAGATCGAAGAGATTGGAGTGAGGAGGAGGCGATAGATCCAGCATCTACTCTGTTTTGGCAACCATCTTGAGGTATAAAGTTGATACCTTGACCTTTTATTTCTTAAAACTTATCTTATGAAAGTATATGGTCATTTTAGGTACAAAATGGAGTCATTCTCAGATTTGAGCTTGTCCAGAGGATGTGTGTAACACCGTAAAAATTAAAACAATTTTTCACTTTTGAAAACACATTTTTAATTAAACCATTCATTCACAAAATGTAATAACATCAAGTTTTCAAATCACAAATGTCTCCCAAGATCAAATACATTCGATCCCATATGTGTGTACGAATCAAGTCGGCACCTTCCCGCGGTCATCACTGGTACCTGAAACACATAACACTGAACACTGTAAGCATAAGCTTAGTGAGTTTCCCCAAAATACCACACTAATCACATAATAGCCACTCGAGGCTGTAACTTTGTTGACCCTCTGGTCAATGTGTCTCAGTGGGGCCCTCCAGCCCCAACTCTCTGTGGGCCCTCTGGCCCTAACTCTAGGGACCCGAAAGTCCCAAATCTGTAACTCTATAATCATGCATATCACATATCACAACAAATCACAACACATAATAACATACAATCACACTGGCATATAACTCTATAATACTCTGTCTCTGAACTCTATTACCACACTAGGTAAAGTATAGTGAGAAGACTCACCTCGGGTGTCTCGGTAAATGTCTGTCTCGGAATAAATGTGATCTAGCCTCCGCCTAATCACACAAAGTAATACACCCATAAATACAACTGAACTCAACCCTAAAGGTCAACAAGGTCAACGGTCAACTTTGACCGGACTCAGCGAGTGCACTAGGGCGACTCGGCGAGTCTATACGTGTCCACTGACTCCCTTGGATCCTCTCTTGACACGTCGAGTGCTTCCCTAACTCGACGAGTTCCACCTGGTATGAATCGCGGGGCCACCACGACTCAACTCGCCGAGTCTCAAGAACAACTTGGCGAGTTCCGGCTTGACTCACCCCCCCCCCCTTTTGACTCTCCCTGACTCACTGAGTCGACCCCTCAACTCGACAAGACCACTCGTTGAGTGGTTACGGGCAAACTTCATGCTACTCGCCGAGTCTGTTCTTCAGACTCGGCGAGTCCATGCCATGCATAAACTCAAACTCCCTTCTGAGGTCAGATCTGTTCCATACAATCATAGATCTGGCCTCCCCAAGCATGATAATCACGTAAAGTCCAAACCTTGGTGCTCAAACAACAATTATTTGCTCATAAATGATGTTTTAGCCCCATATCTCATAACTCTAGACCAATACTCTCATGAACCCCCATAAAGCTTAAGGAATAAAGCTTCTCTGGACCTCTATGGATCTCATCTCAAGCCTCATCACAAATAGGGACGAAATGGACATCAAATCTAACCAACAAAGGGGTCAAGAAACCCTAAACCCCCATGTTCATCATAACAACAGAAAAGGGAGCCAAAATATACCTCCAAGATGATGCTCAGAGCTCCAAAATCGAAGGATGTCCACCTCCCTTGCCTTCTCTTAGCTAGAATCTCCTTTGCCTTGCCAAACAAAGCTTTAAAGGTCAACAATGGCCTCTTCTCTCTCCCAAAACGCTCAAATCTCTTTAGGGTTTCTCTCTAGGGGTTGGTGGCCGCAAATGACGGCCATAAGCCCCTTTAAATAGGTCTCCAACCCTAGAAATTAGGGTTTCATTAAACAGCGTGGACTCGCCGAGTCCACTTTTGAACTCGCCGAGTCCAGACGCGAACCCGCGCCCAAAACTGCGATCCTACTCGGCGAGTTTGGACTCCAACTCGCCGAGTCTCCTCACAAATCACCCAAAATAAAAGGATAAAATAACACCTGGGAATCTGGGATGTTACAATGTGGTTTCAGATCTGGACACCTTTAGGACTCCATGAACATAAAGTTTCCCACTTTAGCTAGTCTTGGCCCTCCTCCATGCCTTAAACCTCTTATTAAGCCTAGTTTTAGTGTTTTAATCCCTTTGATGCCTTGCATGCACGAAATCCCCTTGAGTTCCTTGTAATTGGACCGAAATCGTGTGTGATTTTGGTTAGGCTTTGTATTGTTTTGTTTAGGTTTTGGGCTTGGGCTTGGTTATTAGGCCTAGGTATATATATATATATATATATATATATATATATATATATATATATATATATATATATATATATATATATATATATATATGTATATATATAGGGTTATTTAGGCTTGAAAATGAGTAAGAAAGAAGGGTGGGATGTTCTAAGGGCTGCCACATTGCCAAGAACTCGTTTTGGAGAGAACCAAGATAGAACAGTGTGTAATCAACATCTTATGTACCCGACTATTAAATCTAATAGTGTGCATTGAAGATTAATCTTTTGTTCTTATTTCATCTTACATCTTGCATCATTCACTTGATTGGGATTCCGCACCATCAAGTAAATTCGATTGATACATCATAGCAATTTGGGGACTTACAAGTGGTATTAGAGATTAGATCGGTATCAATCGGGTATTTGCAAACGGTTTTTCTTGGCGTTTCTAGGTGTTTTTAATTTATATTTTTATGATTTTTTTTACCTTTTTTCTTCGTGTTCTTCATATTTTTGAAGTTTTGATCGATTTTGATTTTAAAAATTAAATTTTTCGTGTTTTTAGCAAGTTTTGGGTGATTTTTGGCCAAAATTTGCGAAATCTCAGCGAGATCCTTGGTCTCGGTCAAGATTCCTCGGAAATCTCGGAAACGGCTTCGCAGGTTCTCGATCAACAACAGTTTTTGGAGCCAGCAACGAGTTCGGACGGGGCGAGTTCACGGTGCGAAGCGAGGTTCACGGAGTAAAGGTTTACGGCTCGCACGTTTCCGGTCTCGCCTGTTTTCGATAGGATTCCAGCAGCCTTGCGTTTACGGCCCAACTCGTTCGCGGCTTCAGACGTTCTCGGCCGCGCACCTCGCACGTGTTCAGTCAGCAACCACGTGTTCAGTCAGCAGCCTTGCGTTTACGGTCCAGCTGTTCTTGGTTCAGCCTCGTTCTCGGCCAGCAGGTGTCTAGCCGTCGTGTCCAGTCCTTGCACGTGTAGTCCTCGCAGGTTCTCAGTGGCAGCAAATATTCAAAAATCTGGGGGTGCAAGGTTTCGAACCTGGGTCTCTTGCCTCCTCCCTCCAACGCCTTACCAATTGATCTAGCAAGCCACTTGTTAAACATCTTCCTTTTTAAATCAAATAACTTCGTTATTTCGGTTCATAATTTCGGAATTTTGACAAATTTAACCCCAAAATCAATTTTTCTAATTTTAAAATTCTTTTTTCTACCCAAAATTCTGGTTTTTAATTTTTGACTATTATTTTTTTACTTTTGACCTTAAATTTTTTACTTTGACTTTCAAGTTTGACCTTTGACTTTCTAGTTTAACTTTCAAATTTTTACTTTTAGCTTTTCGTTTTGACTTCTAATTTTGACTTTTAAGTTTGAATTTTTAAGCTTGACTTTTAAGGTTGACTTTTGAGTTTTTAGTCAAAGGGAATTTTTGATAAACAATGAGTTCTTCAAACATTCTGGTCAATGAAGTTTCATGTTCTCAATCGTGTGAAGCTACGACTAAATTTCTTCGCAAATAAATTGATTTGCTAAAAAGAGAAAATAAGGTCCTTAAATATGAAGGATATACACTTAAGAAGGTCAAAACCCTTTAAAAGAACAACTAGACGCCAAAATCAAGGATTTTCGAAAACTTCAAGAAGAATATAGTAATAAATGTGAAAATTACAACTATGTTAAAAGGGAAATGGCCAAATTAACTGCCGAACTTGATGCATTGAAAGCTAAATATAATGATGTTGAATTTAACTTTAAGAAATTTGATGTGTCAAGTGAGGTAGTTGCGTCCAAGATTAAAAAGCAATTAAAATTCAAAGACAACCAATCTAAGGGTCTAGGGTATAATAGTGTACCACCTCCTTTCAATGGCAACTATAACTCACCCCTTGAGACCAATGAGGAAGAAATGCATGCTCAGTATGGCCAAACCCCTGTCCTAGCTTTAGTTAAGACTGAACCACCTGGGCCTACTGAGGTTATTCAGGTGAACGTTTCTGATTCTTCTACTTCGTGTGCAGGTAAAGTAGCGGAAGATGAGAACAATGAGGACACTATTGAAGAAACCAATGTCTCCTTGAACTTTGAATATGTTGCTTCTAACTCAGTTACTTTTAAACATGTTGTTGGTAAATACATGCCACTCATTCAAGCTAAACAGAGTGCCTGTTACAAGTGTTCTTGTGGGAACAATCAGAGACAAGGCTAGGGCACACCACCAGGAGCAGGAAGAAACAACTCCTGCATGAAGAAGCAGACTTGCTTCCACTTTGGAACACCTGGACACATTGCCAGAAATTGTCCAAATCGTGCATACGTTCCCTACTACGCACAAGGATGGCAGAACGTGCAAAGAGGGAGATTGAAGGGCCATGTAAATGGTTTGGGCTAGGCTTTGCATGTGATTTGTTTTGATTCTATGTCTGTAATTGCATTTTCATGTCGTTTGTATTTTGTCTTGTTCACGACCGTAAACACGTTTACGGTCGTAAACGTGTTTACGGCAGCAAACTATGTTTACGGTCCAGGCGAGTATAAATAGTCTAGGAGTTGGTCTTTTGTATGGTTCGATGTCATAGAGTTTACGGCTAGTCTTTGAGTTGTACCTGACGGTTCAAGTGTTTAATCGTGTGCAAGCTCAATTCATTCATCTTATTGTTGTTATTCTCGTCGTGTGATTGTTTGATTACTAGTAAAAGATCCAAATTCGGACCTAACAATTGGTATCAGAGCGTAAACTGGTATCAAAACACATTCGATCGAGATATTGAGTGTTCAAACTGTTATTCTCACTATTTGATCATTAGATTCTACATTCTAGGCATTGAAGGAATTGATTTTATCTGAAAACTTAAGTTTTGAAGGCTATTTGAGAGTTTACTGCCAACCGTAAACTCAGTTTACCGTCGTAAAAGGATATATTCAAAAACCGTAATCTCTGAATATTCAAGCACTGTAAACAGGATTGAAGAACAGCAAACCCATAAACCGTAAACTCCTTAAACCGTGAAGTTATACCATAAACTCAGTTTACGGTCGCAAACATATCAACCGTAAACTCTCTTTATGACCGTAAACATCTTATTCTTCTAGATTAACCATAAACCTTTTTGGAACTTCAAATCACTTCAATTTCAAATGGATTCTCAAAGTCAAACTCATTTTCAAGAACTTGATGCTGTTATGGGCACTACTACACGTATTCCAAGATTAATGTCTGCGGAAGGTTTTCCCGAGTGGAAGTACAGAATCGAGAAATACATTA
Organism: Lactuca serriola; assembly: GCF_051521515.1. Taxonomy (NCBI): domain Eukaryota; kingdom Viridiplantae; phylum Streptophyta; class Magnoliopsida; order Asterales; family Asteraceae; genus Lactuca; species Lactuca serriola. Next base: position 203,152,374 of record NC_136409.1, read on the forward strand.
AAATGAAAGATTTCAAGATCTGGAGAAGCATTCTTAGAGATCCTGTCAGAATTACTGTGGCTGTTGGAGGTCAATTGGTTGACAAATCTGTTGAAAACTACACTGATGAGGATTTTGAATTGATTGAGGAACAGGAAAGAGCATTAGCCACTTTAACCATGGCATTATCTCCTGATATTGCTCAAGGTTTTCGTGAGTATACTTCAGCTAAAGCTTTATGGGAAGCTCTTATTGAGGTCTATGAAGGCAATGAAGATATGAAAGAGAGTCGGTAGGATATGCTGAGACAAAAATTCAACATGTTCAACTACATTCCAGGAGAGACTCTTAAAGCTCAATTGCAAAGGTTCACTGCACTCACAACTGACATGAATATTTCAGGGATTTTCTTGACCAAGTCAGAAATCAACAAGAAACTGCTGAATGCTCTTCCTAGATCATGGGATATGAATGTTGCTGTGATTAAGAAAACCAAGGATTTGAGTCGCCTCTCTCTTGCAGAAGTCATGGCGGTTATTAAGGCTTGTGACATTGATGACAAACAGAGAGAAATCAACCATGTGAATTCATACTCTACTGCAAATCTTGGAGTTTCATCCAACAATGCTCTATCATCTTTGATGACTTCCTCAGGTCAAGCTTCCACAGTTTAACAACCTCATATTCAAACTTTCAATGCTGTACCATCCATCCCTTACCATCAAACTCCAAATGTGTCATTTACCATTCCTCAAGCGGTTTCTGCTCCCAATGTGTCAGGTAAAGCTTCTTCCTCTTCAAACTCCAAAGAATCTGATGAAAATCTGGCTCTAGCCACTGGGCTAGTTAACTGTTACAATGCCTTTGTAGCTGGAGATCTTCCACCTCAGCAATCATTTGCTGATTTGGACTAAATACATCCTGAAGATGTAGAGGAAATGGACATTACATGGCAAATTGTCATGGCTGTTTTCAGAGCCAAACAATTCGCCAAGAAGACCGGGAAAAACAACTGGGTCATGAATGCTGACAAGAAGGTGGGATTCAATAAAAGCATGCTAAGATGTTTCAACTGCCACGAGCCAGGTCATTTTGCTCGTGATTGCCCAAAACCATATCGCAGAATCAACAACAACAGGCAGATGGTTGCAGTGGGAAACAATCGTTCAGGAGCTACAGCTAATGGAGAAACAGCTATGGTTGCTCAATCATTTGACTGGGAGGACCAAATTCAAGCCCTGAATCTCTCAGGACCAGAAAATGCTCACCTAGCTCAAATTGATGATGTTGCTTCAAAGAATAATGATGCTGATCCAGAAGCAGAGATGATGGAACTACAATTTGCTCTGATAGTATCTACCTCTTCTGAGCCCAAGAAAAGCGAGGTAAATCTACTGTCTTGTTCTTTTGCTTGTAAAGAATATGTTACACTTATTCGTAATGAAATTCAAGTTTTACGTAGGCAAGTAGAGGACCTTAAATATGAGGGTTATCAACTTAGGAAATGACAAAAACCCCTTAAGGCCCAACTAGAAGCAAACATAAAGGACTTTAGAAAAATTCAATCAGAATACAGTGAAAAATCTGAACTGTATGATTATGTTAAGAGACAATTTGACGCAGTAACCAAAGAACTTGGCACTTTGAAAATTAAAAATGAAAAAATAGATGTTTGTTTCAAAAATTACACTGCGTCAAGTAAGACAGTTGAGTCCTTATATGACACCCAATTAAAATTCAAAGAAAATCAAAACAAGGGTCTAGGGTATGATAGTGTCCCCCCGCCTTTCAATCATAACTACACATCCACTCCTATGACACAGGACGAAATTGACAGGGAGTCACACCTTCGATATGGCAAACCTATTGGTTTTGTTTCAGGAGGTTTTATTAACATCGAAAGTACTAATGTTTCTACTTCCTCTGCAGATCAACCATTAGATCAGGCAAAGCGTGAAGCTGGAGAATTTATTTCTGTTTCTAAACCTGATGTTTCTGTCATGAATAATTTTGATTGTGTTTTTGATGTTAAGACTGAAAATGTTTCTTGTGTTGGCTCATCATCTGATACTGTTGAATTTAACTTTTTCGATATGTTTGATGAATTGTTTGGTAATTTTGATGCTTGTGATTCTCATGAGGAATCATCAACTCCACAAGTCAAATCAAATGAGGCACCCTCACTTATTTCTCAATCTAATTCTCATGCATGTTCTTCTAAGAAGAGTAAGAGTGTCTGTAAAGAAAATAAATCTGAAAAATGCAATACAAATTCAAATAATAAACAGATTTGTTTTAATTGTGGTGTTGGTGGTCACATAGCTAGGAATTGACAAAATAGGATATTTGTAAACTATCTGTCACCAAGAGGGGAGAATGAGACTCGAGGAAGGTCTTTAATTAGAAAATCCTCAAGAACTCGTTCTCGAAATAATGATCAGAAAGATAATAAAAACAGAAAAAGGGCTGGTTTTCAAACAAATAAAAAGGTTTTTACAGACAAAACTCAAAACAGTTTGCCAAAACCGAACAAGGCTCCGCCAAGATTGGTTTCGTCAAAAAGCAATTCTAGATCTTCTACTAGTTTTGGTAGAACATCTTGAAGGTTTGTGCAAACTCCTGTGAAGTCTATTTCAAAACCACCAGAGAATGTTGTAAAACCTAAACTTCAATGGAAGCCCAAATCATTTTCTAATTCATCATTACCACCCTCTGAAGTGATTAGGAACGAAGATCCTAATTTGCAAATTTTAAAATCTAAATTAGAAAAAGTGAAAAGGAAACCCAGGACAGTGATGACCTGGGTTCCTAAATCTAAATGATTCCGCTCATTTTGCAGGGACAGTTGCGGAGGAATGTCGTTCGTCCTTGGTACGTCGACAGCGGCTGCTCCCGGCATATGACTGGAGACATCTCCCAACTGAGCGAAATTCAATCTTTTAATGGGGGTTATGTTTCCTTTGCGGGTGGAGATGGTGGAAAGATCACATAGCGCGGAACTGTTACGAATGGAGTGCTAAGCTTCGAAAATGTCAACTATGCTCCCGAGTTAAAGCATAGTTTGTTGAGCGTTTCTCAGATATGTGACAAAGGCTACTTAACACATTTTACTGATAAAGAGTGTATGATTCTCAAGCCTGGCATTGTCATCCCATAAGAGTGGATTCTAGTCTAATCTAAACGGGATGGGAATGCTTATATCATCGATATGAACAGCAATCTCCCTGATCAAGTCACTTGTCTATTCTCAAAGGTCTCCGAACACAACGCAATGCTGTGGCATCGAAGACTCGGTCATGCTAACGCAAAAAACCTAAATCGTCTTGCGAAAAATGAGATAGTCCAAGGCCTCCCTGTCAGAGACTTTATCATGTTTGAAAAGTGTGTTTCCTGTGCTCAAGGCAAACATCATCGGAAACCACACCTACCCAAGAATGTCAACTCCATAAGTCAAGTGCTCCAATTGTTGCACATGGATTTATTTAGACTGGTCAATGTCATGAGCATTAACCGAAGCGCTTACTGCCTAGTTGTGATTGATGATTTCTCTCGATTTACGTGGGTCTTCTCTTTATCCAACAAAGCAGGGGTTGTTGTTCTGATAAAGAAGTTTGTGGTGATGATTGAGAAGCAGACCAACAATCAAGTGAAGGCACTTCGCACTGACAATGGAACTGAATTTAAGAATTCGGTTCTTGATCATTTTTGTGCAGAAAAAGGGATAGTGCGTCAATATAGCTCTACTCACACGCCTCAACAAAACGGTGTTGCTGAAAGGAGAAATAGAACGTTAAAAGACGTCGCAAGGACGATGCTATGTGATCCTAAATTACCTGTCTTCTTTTGGGCCGAGGCGATTAACAGTGCTTGCTACATGTCGAATCGTGTTCTAATCAACAAAGCACAAATGAAGACTCCGTACGAAATTCTTTATGGACACAAGCCTTCTGTCAGCCATTTCCGTGTTTTTGGTTGTCCTTGCACCATTCTTCACTTAGAATCCAACCCGAAATTTAACGCGAAAGCTGATGATTGTTACTTCGTGGGATATGTTGCGCGCATGGCGTATAGGGTCTATAACAAAAGGACGAAGCATATCGTTGAATCCTATGACGTGCGCTGGCTGGAGGAGAATGAAACAGATGCTCAAGTGGGTCCTGACTGGTTATTTGATTACACATCTCTTTTCAAATCACTTAATGTGTCTTCAGATAATTCAAATGGATCCTCTTCTGGTTTGAAGTTAGTGTCTGAAGACGATGATGAAGAAGTTGTCTACAGACCCCCATCGGTTGAGGGGGACTTCTCTGCTCCACATGATGGAGAGTCCTCTGCTTCACCTGAAAGGGGTTCATCTTATCAACCATCTAGTCCAGAGTCTAAAGTTCAAGATGAAACTCCTGATGTTAATGCTACACCTCTTACCCCTATTAAAAGAGAGTTCATGTCTAGAGATGTTTCCGCTGCCACTTCAACCTTTATGGAACTACTCTTTCCTAAAGAAATTGCAAATGAGTTTGTAGCAGAGTCATCTAATAGGACTCAATCAGCAGACGATGGAGGTTTCAACATTCATACTCTCCCTGTTTCTCTCAATGATATCAGCCAAGACATACCTTCCAGAATTCAACGCGATCATCCGATCGAAAATGTCATTGGCCAGCTGGGTGATGGAGTTAAAACCAGAAGTCAAAGTGGAGACGTAAATGACTGTCTCTACTCTTGCTTTATATCTCAAATAGAGCCCAAAAATGTTGAAATGGATTTGAATGAGCCCAGCTGGGTAGACGCGATGCATGAAGAGCTTAATCAGTTTGAAAAGCTCGGGGTTTGGAAATTGGTTGACTTACCAAAGGGAAAAAGGGCTCTTGACACGCGTTGGGTCTATCATAATAAGCAAGATGATTCGGGAGTGATTGTCAGAAATAAAGCAAGGTTAGTGGTTCGTGGGTTTCGACAGATTGAGGGTCTTGATTATACTAAGGTATTTGCTCCCGTGGCTCGGTTGGAGGTGATGGGTTTTAGCCATATGAACATTCCTATATGCACATACAAACCCTAATGCTTGGATCTAGGTTTCTCTAATTGAACATGCATTGAATCCAGGACTTCTAATGATAATTCTAGTATAATAACATAAGAAATCAGATTTAGATGATTACCTTGAATCACTTGCTTGAATCTTCTTGTCCTTGGAGCTTTAGAGTCACAAGTGTCACTCCTCTAATGGCTTACAAACACCAACTTAGCAAGAGGATGATTAGAGAGAGACGGGAGGGAGTTAGAAATCAGCTAGGGTTCTTCCAAAGGCAAGAGTGCCGATTTCATTGACCCCTTGGGTCTATTTATACTTGTAAGGCTCCGAGGGTTTCACCCTTAAAACCCTAATTGGATAACTTAGGCCCTAAGCAATCCAATCCCTTTATGATAAGCCCTTGGACGAATTCTAGGCTCTTCTAAACCCTAAATTCGTACACCCCTTATCCTTAAGAGATTATAGCCCAAAGTACAACTATCATACAATTGACAGTTTATGCCCTTCTATTTAATTAATCTCTTTAAGTCACCAAATTAATTCCTAATTAATTTATGACTTATATTAATCAAATAATAATATTATTATTCCTTATATTATTCTCATAATATATTAATAATATTTATTCTCTCATTATAAATCATCCTGTCAAGTTGCTATGGTGAAGGCAACCCAAAAGGACCATGCTCAATCGGGTCAAATACTTTCTTAATATAGTTGCAGCCTTAGACACTATTCCAACAGGAGGCTATTCACATCTTTCTCGCATATGCTTCTTACATGAATTTCACGGTTTACCAAATGGATGTCAAGACTGCCTTCTTGTATGGAAAGGTGAAGGAAGAAATTTATGTTGATCAACCCCCTGGGTTTGTTGACTCAAAGTTCCCTAATCGTGTCTACAAGTTGGACAAAGCACTGTAAGGGTTACATCAAGCTCCTCGAGCATGGTATGCAACTCTCACAAAGCATTTTCTTGAGCATGGATACTCTCGCGACACCATTGATCAAACTTTGTTCATCAAGCATGTGGGTAATGATCAGATACTTGTTCAGATCTATGTTGACGACATTATCTTCGGGTCAACTTGTCCACAACTTTGCAAGGAGTTTGAAGGCGTAATGAAGAAAAGGTTTGAGATGAGTTCTCTTGGGGAGATAACCATGTTTCTAGGGCTTCAGGTCAAACAATCTTCTACCGAAATCTTTATTCATCAAGCAAAGTATGTGGATGATATACTGGAGAAGTTCGGGTTCCGAGATGCGAAAACTGCTCTTACACCCTTGGCGGAGAGACCTCTACTGGCTCTTGATCTTGAAGGCGAATCCGTAGATCAGACGTATTATCGATCGATGATCGGTTCGCTCATGTATCTGACTGCTAGTCGTCCAGACATAATTTTTGCAGTCTGTCAATGCACACGTTTCCAGGCCAATCCTAAACTTTCTCATCTTATTGCTGTTAAACGGATTTTTCGGTATGTCAAAGGTTGCCCAAAATTAGGCCTTTGGTATCCGAAAAATCCAGAATTTGACCTTTATGCTTTTGCAGACAGAAACTATGGCGGGTGTGAGCTTGATAGAAAATCGACATCAGGAGGATGCCAATTTCTTGGAGATAGACTGGTCTCATGGCAGTGCAAGAAGCAGCATACGATCTCTACCTCAACAGCAGAAGTGGAATATGTCGCTGCATCTGCCTGTTTTTCTCAAGTTATATGGACCAAACATCAGCTGTTGGACTACGGTTTGAATTTTCTATAAACCCCAATTCATTGTGACAATGAGGCTGTTATTCAAATCACTAAAAATCCAGTCCAACATTCCAAAACCAAGCACATTGACATCAAAATTCATTTTATCCGAGATTGTTATGAGCGTTCGCTCATCAGGTTAGAACATGTTCACATTGACAATAATGTGGCGGACCTGTTCACAAAGCCTTTTCATAAAGCTCGTTTCGATGTGCTTGTGGGATTTTTAAAAATGATTCCTTTTGAGAATTAATTTTTTTTAATTTGCGCATTTTTAGTCATTTCCTTCTCTTCCATTCACAAATTTAGGGGGAGAAATAAACAAATAAACAAAAAAATCCAAAAACATAAAAAATTAAAAATCCAAAAATATTTTGTTTCTGTTTTATTTTTTTTCAGAAAAACTCTCAATAATCCAAAAACATCAAAAATTCAAAAACTTAAAAAAAATATATTGTCGCTAATAGTCTTGTTTGCTGTTAAAGGACTGGGGAGTGGTATTATCAAGTGATAACAGACAATCTGAGTCTACGTAACGTACCCAAAGTTGAAGGGTCTATGCTCTGGTTTGATGCGTCGGTAGGCACGAAAGATTCTAAATGGACTTGACTAGGCAGAGTTGAACTTAGGAAATTTATAGACTTGACAAATCTTGACCTAGTTTAGATCCATTCAGCCTGACAATACGACGCTCGGATAGGTTGAGCAGGGAGATATATATATATATATATATATATATATATGGGAATCGACTCGTCACATTAATTGACCCGTACTTGGAACCGTGGTTTAACTTTTCCTCGATGTGCGGATTCTGTCCTTAATTCCGGTTAGATGGGGTGACTGGTAAATTCCGATAAATTAGGTCTGTAGAATATCATTTTCTTACTTTCCGTATGTTAGTCATATGTTGTCTCCTTTGCGTGACTTCCAATCCGACCTGGTACACAACATATGCAACTCTATTTCTTTGCATGTTATATGTGAAATACTTCTTATATGTTAGCCATATTCTGTCTCCTTTGCATGACTTCTAATCCGACCTGGTACACAGCATACACAACCTTCTTCTTCTCAACCCCTCTGAAGTAATAAGTAATAGAATTCTGAATTTATCCTCTCTCTGAATGGTTGTCCGCTCACCCGGTGTAAGGAGTACTCTGGAAGTTCTTGATGGCTGGGGCATATCAGGAAGCAGGAAACACGGTCTAGTACACTTAAAATTGAACACATACAGATTGTCTATAGATCTCGCGGCTCAATTTAGGTGGACAACAATATCCCTGGTCGTCGTCCAATGAATGGTCCTTAAGATATAGTATCTAAGAAATTAGGAACATATATAATTTTTAGGAACTTAAGTTCACTTTGTCTTGTAACAAATAGTGTGTCCTAAATCTGTCACAATTTTTCGTGTTTAAGTGGACCACAATACCGACAATCGACTAGACAAAAATGTGAATATGAAAGGTACCGACAAGTGGATAAAGATTGTCTAACAACTTTGATCCCAGTATCACAAGATGAAGTCAAAAGTTTACTTACGCGTATCTTTTAGCTAAAAAAAATTTATTTTATTTTTGAGGTTATTTTTATTTTTTATTTTTATTAATTAAAGACAATTTTTTTCATTAATTTTCGAAATTAGGATATTCTTTTGCTAATTTTAATTTTATTTTTTTACTTTTATTTTAATAATCCTCAAAAAGTTTTATTTTTTTGAAATTCTGTTTGGAAATTGGACCGGTAATCTTACAGTGTATGCGGTTTGAAAAGTCAAAGAGGTATAAAAGTGGGAGTTTACCCCAGTAAACCCTCTTTACCGCCTCCTTCACTCAAAAACCGTAAACTGATCCTCTTTTCTCTCTAATCTTCGAAAATCAAGTGTTAGCTTTCTCAAAATCGTTTAGTCCACGTCAAAGGTACGTCAATTCCGACCATGAACTTGTAATTTTTTGTTCGAATCGACTTAGAATCATAGGAGTAATTTGTGTTTGAAGTCTGTCGGAGTTTACGGTGTTAGAATGTTCATACCCCGTAAACTCATGCACCGTAAACTCATACACCGTAAATTCATAGACCGTAAACCCGTTTTGCTTCATAGACCGCAAACCCGTTTTGACTTTTGTGTAATCATTTCAAGTTATATTGTAAACCCTGGTTTTGATATTTATGTGATATTTATGGTTTTAGTACCTGATGTGTTAAATGATTGTGTGATTTTTTGTATAGTGACTTGGTTCGACTGAGAGACAATACTTGGGACGAGTATGAGTATGTGTGAAAGGTAGTAGATGCATATACTACCGGAAGCACAGGACTTGCACTTGGATCAGGGAAAGTCACAAGGTTACCAAGAAGCTAGTGATTGATTCCATTTTATTCTGGTATGTCATTACCATTGTTTCGGTAATGACTAGTAAAATGGTTCTTGTTCCGACCCTAGTGGCCATGTTTAAATTTGAGTTCGACTACGAGGAGTATGTTACGTGGTCTAGAGGACCAAGTTAGATGTAACATCTGACTTAAGTCAGAAGGTTGAAGTTAATGTGATTGATAGTGTCGCGCTCGTTGTTAAAAGAAGTTTGTAGGCAGAAATGCTACGTGCTGAAATGTGATTATATCACATTAGAATATGAAGGAAGGTATATTCCATTTTGGAATTTAACTCTAAGAGACCAAAGTCTAAGCATTACATCATGCGATGAGAGGTCAGTAGAGCACGACCCATCGGTCTGTTACAACAGATAAAGGAAAGTATTTATCCTGAGAAGAAAAAGGAGTCCTCAATAAGGACCTATTTTGTAACTCAAAGGTTACGATTGAAAGCCAACATAGTATGAAGAGCAGGTGCAAGATTGAGCATCACGGTGATTACTTAGGATGGAAGGATGACATATGGAATCATTATACAAGCCCTATTTCGTTGATGATTCCGGGACGTAATCATCCTAAGGGGGAGATAATTGTAACGCCCGTAGATCAGGGCTAGTCAATTTAAAGACGATAAGCGTCAAAAATGAGTTTCTGATAGAAGATTATTTAGAATGAATAATCTTAACTAGGTTATAGTATATGTTACAAGGATTCCGTACATATAAAGAACGTCGAAATCCGAATTATAACGAAGAAGTTATGACCTGTCGAAGTTTCGCGACAGAACCGGCACGACGCTGAATGACGTAAAAAGTGAATTTATGTTAGAGCGATATTTAGCCTTAGCGATCTAAACAAAAGTCGTAGATTTCGTTAAACCGAGAGCGTGCATAAAAGGAACGCCCAAATCTGACTTCGTATGAGGAAGTTATGATTTTTCTAAGTTTCGACTTAGCGGTATGCAGCCCGAATACTCGATTTGAGATCGAGCGGTTTTTAGCTGAAACAATCTAAATGAGAATCGAAGATCTCGTTGTTAGTAGCGAAATGATGAAAAGTTAGGCGAGAACGGACGTTAAACGAAGAAGTTATGAATTTATAACGAAGTTTTTCTGTCCCAGCCTTCTAAAAATAAATAATAAAAATAAAAGTCAAAATTAGCCGACGGAGTCTAAATGAAAGTTATAGAGTATGGTCTGACCTTCGCGTGGATATAAAGAACGTCGAAAACGGAGCTCGTATGCGAAAGTTACACAATTTAGAAGTTCGACGAGTCAATTACACCCCGCGTAATTTGAGTACGCCCCGCGTACTCAGGCGGATGCAAGTTGCCTGACCGATACTCGAGTGCCACAGATCGACGCATGCAGTGACGTCAAAGTACGCCCCGCGTACTGAGTACGCCCTGCGTAATTTGAGATTACGCCCCGCGTAATCCCAGACCCTCAGCCTATAAATAGAACTCGAAATCAGCCATTTTCTCTTGTTCAAACTCTTCCCTCTCTCTAAGTTTTGCCTCGATTTGCGTGCAAATCATATCCCGAAGCCCCGGTATCATTCCCGAGCCCCGAAGCGAGATCCGAAGCCCCGAGAATCCCGAAGAGCGTTATTCCCGAGCCGAAGCCCTGCCCGCGAGGAGCCGGTTTTTGTGAAGATCTTCCAGATCTACGAAGAGACACTACTTCTGCAAGACGTAGTGCTGTCAGATCATCTTCTGATCAAGTGAGTGTATAGTCACTTTCATCTTACACATAAATATGAAGTATTTTATGAAATACGTGTTATGTGTATATTTATATATATTGTTGTTTATATGCGTAAGTGCATAGTTACTTTCTTCTAATACATAAATATAAAGTATTAGCTATGAAATACGTGCTATGTGTTATATATTAATTATCTAATTGAGATGGATTTGGAATTGATGTTTTTATACGGGTGTTAAATGATTTAAATTGTGTTTGTATTTATATCTACAAAAATGTTGGGTAGAACATGGGTAGATGGAATAGTTGGTGACGATGCGACTTCGTGCCTATTGAGTAAGCCCAGGTGACTATGAGACGTAGTGCCTATTGTGTAAACCCTGGTGACTATGAGACGTAGTGCCAATTGTATGAACCCAGGTGACTATGAGACGTAGTGCCTATTGTGTAAGACCTGGTGACTATGAGACGTAGTGCCAATTGTATGAACCCAGGTGACTATGAGACGTAGTGCCTATTGTGTAAGACCTGGTGACTATGAGACGTAGTGCCAATTGTATGAACCCTGGTGACTATGCGATGTAGTGCCTATTGTATAAACCGTGGTAGCAAATGGACTGTGTGCCAGTCCCTTAGGTAAACCCTTAGGAATGAATGAAGAAAGTATAATCGATTCTTAGGGTAAAACCTTAAAGAAGATAATGGGGATGGGTATTTGGGTTGATTGTTGATAATTGAATATCATAAATGTATTATTGTGGGTTGAAAACCCTATATGCTCACCAGGCTCCCAAGCCTGACCCACTCAGTTTTCTTTGTATCACAGGTATCAATACGAAGACATAATTCACTGAGAGAATAAAGGAGATGTAAATCATTAGTGTAAATAAATGTAAGTTCTGTTTATGCTTATGTTCATGTATTGACGATGACATCCCAAACGTTTTAAAATGAATAAAATACGTTTCTTCGAAAATGTATTAATAACGTATTTATCATGATTTTCTGGGGACAAATTCCGCAACACTTTTATTAAAGAAGTACTCTGATTTTTATAAAGCATAAACAAAGTCGGTCTTTTCTGGCCGTAAAATTGGGGATGTCACAGTTGGTATCAGAGCATTAGTTTAAGCGAACTAGGAATTTGTAGGAAATTTCTAGACTTAAACTTAGAATGCTAAGTAATGATTGTGAGGAGTGTGTCTAAAATATGTTAGGTAGTACACCTAAATAGACACAAGCACTAGTTTATTTTAGGAATGATGCCTAAAATGCTTTTATGTGCAAAATGTTTTGTGTGATAGCTATATTGGTTGCTATTATTTGTTCGGATCTAGGGTCTGTTACCGACCGGATCTGGAGACCTTATGTGTTTAGGATTCTAAGCGTACGTATACGATATTAGAATTAGCATGTAATCGTTGGGAGTAATAAGGTGAAATTATTCGGTGTGTAGATCAAAAATGGTGAGAACAAGAAGCGGAGTTGGAAATGCTGATGAAAACAGGAATCAACTGCCTGTAATTCAACAAGTACCTGTCGTAGCTGATGCACCTGAGCCGATAACAATGGCTGGTGTACAAATGATGATCCAAATGATGTTGGATCGTCAGATGGAAGAAACAAGACGCCTGCTTAGGCAAAATCGTAAAGAACCGTCAATTCAAGCAGAAGAGCCCAAGGAGAATGGAGGGCAGTCTGAAGGAGAAAACTTTAGTGGGATCATTGGTCAAGTCGAACAACCAGTGGTTAGACGCAATAACCAGTATGGAGGAAATGATGGTCGTGGGTGCAAGTATAAGGATTTCATGGCATCCAAACCACCATGTCTATCCGGAAGCCCGACGCCGGTGCAAGTTATGGACTGGGTCTCCGAAATGGAGACTATGTTTGAAAGTTGCGAATGCAGCAACAGGCAGAAGACCGCTCTTGCAATTCCTCTATTAAAATCTGGAGTACTGAGCTGGTGGAAGTTACTGGCCGGTTCGATGCCCAAGGGGGAAGCTAGCAAGATGTCTTGGGAGGAGTTCGTGGTACAATTGAAAATGCAATACTGCTCTGAGCAGGATCTCCTGGAAATCAACAATGAGTTCCAGAATCTGAAGAAGGGAAAATTGAGCATCACTGAATATGCCACAAGCTTTACGGAAAAGATGAAGCTCATTCCATACCTAGTTCCAACTGAACTTTCCAAGGTCAACAAGTTTGCCAATGGATTACCAGCGGACTTTGGTCCGATAGTCAAGCAAGCAACCACTTTGAAAGCCGCCATCTGGGCAGCCAAAAATGTTGAAACCCAAATAAAAGAAAAGGGTCTGGAGAGAGCTGAAGTTGGAGAGAAAAGGAAACATGAAGGATCTTCAATAATCAACAAAGAAACCAAATTCTCGAAATCTGGAGGAAGAGATGAAGCTAAGTGGTGCGAGAAGTGTAAAAAGAAACACTTCGGGAAGTGTAGCGAGGATATGACTTGCTACAAATGTGGGAAGACGGGGCATTACGCCAACAAGTGTGCATCCAACAAAAGGGTGTGCTACGGATGTAACGAGGAAGGGCATATTTCTAGAGACTGCCCAAAGAAAAACGCACCACCACAGCCAAAGGCATTCCACATGATCCTCGACGAAGCGAATCAAGAATGAGGAATTTATATCCAAGGATCAACTTATGAGATAGCCAATTAAAGGCATAGTATAGGGTGAACTTGAGCTTTTGTGTAATCATTTCAAGTTATATTGTAAACCCTGGTTTTGATATTTATGTGATATTTATGGTTTTAGTACCTGATGTGTTAAATGATTGTGTGATTTTTTGTATAGTGACTTGGTTCGACTGAGAGACAATACTTGGGACGAGTATGAGTAAGTGTGAAAGGTAGTAGATGCATATACTACCGGAAGCACAGGACTCGCACTTGGATCAGGGAAAGTCACAAGGTTACCAAGAAGCTAGTGATTGATTCCATTTTATTCTGGATGTCATTACCATTGTTTCGGTAATGACTAGTAAAATGGTTCTTGTTCCGACCCTAGTGGTCATGTTTAAATTTGAGTTCGACTACGAGGAGTATGTTACGTGGTCTAGAGGACCAAGTTAGATGTAACATCTGACTTAAGTCAGAAGGTTGAAGTTAATGTGATTGATAGTGTCGCGCTCGTTGTTAAAAGAAGTTTGTAGGCAGAAATGCTACGTACTGAAATGTGATTATATCACATTAGAATATGAAGGAAGGTATATTCCATTTTGGAATTTAACTCTAAGAGACCAAAGTCTAAGCATTACATCATGCGATGAGAGGTCAGTAGAGCACGACCCATCGGTCTGTTACAACAGATAAAGGAAAGTATTTATCCTGAGAAGAAAAAGGAGTCCTCAATAAGGACCTATTTTGTAACTCAAAGGTTACGATTGAAAGCCAACATAGTATGAAGAGCAGGTGCAAGATTGAGCATCACGGTGATTACTTAGGATGGAAGGATGACATATGGAATCATTATACAAGCCCTATTTCGTTGATGATTCCGGGACGTAATCATCCTAAGGGGGAGATAATTGTAACGCCCGTAGATCAGGGCTAGTCAATTTAAAGACGATAAGCGTCAAAAATGAGTTTCTGATAGAAGATTATTTAGAATGAATAATCTTAACTAGGTTATAGTATATGTTACAAGGATTCCGTACATATAAAGAACGTCGAAATCCGAATTATAACGAAGAAGTTATGACCTGTCGAAGTTTCGCGACAGAACCGGCACGACGTTGAATAACGTAAAAAGTGAATTTATGTTAGAGCGATATTTAGCCTTAGCGATCTAAACAAAAGTCGTAGATTTCGTTAAACCGAGAGCGTGCATAAAAGGAACGCCCAAATCTGACTTCGTATGAGGAAGTTATGATTTTTCTAAGTTTCGACTTAGCGGTGCCCGAATACTCGATTTGAGATCGAGCGGTTTTTAGCCGAAACAATCTAAATGAGAATCGAAGATCTCGTTGTTAGTAGCGAAATGATGAAAAGTTAGGCGAGAACGGACGTCAAACGAAGAAGTTATGAATTTATAACGAAGTTTTTCTGTCCCAGCCTTCTAAAAATAAATAATAAAAATAAAAGTCAAAATTAGCCGACGGAGTCTAAATGAAAGTTATAGAGTATGGTCTGACCTTCGCGTGGATATAAAGAACGTCGAAAACGGAGCTCGTATGCGAAAGTTACACAATTTAGAAGTTCGACGAGTCAATTACGCCCCGCGTAATTTGAGTACGCCCCGCGTACTCAGGCGGATGCAAGTTGCCTGACCGATACTCGAGTGCCACAGATCGACGCATGCAGTGACGTCAAAGTACGCCCCACGTACTGAGTACGCCCTGCGTAATTTGAGATTACGCCCCGCGTAATCCCAGACCCTCAGCCTATAAATAGAACTCGAAATCAGCCATTTTCTCTTGTTCAAACTCTTCCCTCTCTCTAAGTTTTGCCTCGATTTGCGTGCAAATCATATCCCGAAGCCCCGGTATCATTCCCGAGCCCCGAAGCGAGATCCGAAGCCCCGAGAATCCCGAAGAGCGTTATTCCCGAGCCGAAGCCCTGCCCGCGAGGAGCCGGTTTTTGTGAAGATCTTCCAGATCTACGAAGAGACACTACTTCTGCAAGACGTAGTGCTGTCAGATCATCTTCTGATCAAGTGAGTGTATAGTCACTTTCATCTTACACATAAATATGAAGTATTTTATGAAATACGTGTTATATGTATATTTATATATATTGTTGTTTATATGCGTAAGTGCATAGTTACTTTCTTCTAATACATAAATATAAAGTATTAGCTATGAAATACGTGCTATGTGTTATATATTAATTATCTAATTGAGATGGATTTGGAATTGATGTTTTTATACGGGTGTTAAATGATTTAAATTGTGTTTGTATTTATATCTACAAAAATGTTGGGTAGAACATGGGTAGATGGAATAGTTGGTGACGATGCGACTTCGTGCCTATTGAGTAAGCCCAGGTGACTATGAGACGTAGTGCCTATTGTGTAAACCCTGGTGACTATGAGACGTAGTGCCAATTGTATGAACCCAGGTGACTATGAGACGTAGTGCCTATTGTGTAAGACCTGGTGACTATGAGACGTAGTGCCAATTGTATGAACCCAGGTGACTATGAGACGTAGTGCCTATTGTGTAAGACCTGGTGACTATGAGACGTAGTGCCAATTGTATGAACCCTGGTGACTATGCGATGTAGTGCCTATTGTATAAACCATGGTAGCAAATGGACTGTGTGCCAGTCCCTTAGGTAAACCCTTAGGAATGAATGAAGAAAGTATAATCGATTCTTAGGGTAAAACCTTAAAGAAGATAATGGGGATGGGTATTTGGGTTGATTGTTGATAATTGAATATAATAAATGTATTATTGTGGGTTGAAAACCCTATATGCTCACCAGGCTCCCAAGCCTGACCCACTCAGTTTTCTTTGTATCACAGGTATCAATACGAAGACATAATTCACTGAGAGAATAAAGGAGATGTAAATCATTAGTGTAAATAAATGTAAGTTCTGTTTATGCTTATGTTCATGTATTGACGATGACATCCCAAACGTTTTAAAATGAATAATATACGTTTCTTCGAAAATGTATTAATAACGTATTTATCATGATTTTCTGGGGACAAATTCCGCAACACTTTTATTAAAGAAGTACTCTGATTTTTATAAAGCATAAACAAAGTCGGTCTTTTCTGGCCGTAAAATTGGGGATGTCACAAGTAATTATTGAAGTTGTAGTGCAAAACTGCAAAATCAAGATTTCGGAGCAATATATCAGAGACACATTGATGATCCTTGATGAATCTGATTATCCAACTGAAGCTGATGCTGAAGAAATTCCAAAAACTCTAGAAAGGATGTTACATAAACTCGGGCAGTTGGCTTTCTTATGGCCCTTCTGATTCTAATGAAAGCAAATCAGATCAGATACCTATGTGGTGGTAGTAGCAATATAATACCTGCCAAAGTTCCCTGTCTTGCCACACTTGTAGAAACCTGAACCAGCCGCCCTGCAGACTCCGTCATGCGCCTTGCCGCACTTGCCACAGCAGCCCCGACCTTGTTGGCTCATCGATCTGGAATAGAAACCCTTGGGTTTCTTTTCCGAAACCCCAGTCAACTGCCCATGCTCTGCCTTCCTCTTCCCTATGTGCTCCAAATCAATTTCCTGTTCCCGGGTCCTAGATATCATTTCATCTAGTGTTGGGGAAGAAAAAAAACTAACAAACTCCTGAATATCTGATCTCAATATGTTATGGTACCGAGTCTTCCGCATTTCCTCATTTGCAGCATACTGAGGTACCAATAAAGCTCTCTCTCAGAACTTAACGGTGATCTCCGCCACGGTCTCAATCGTCTTTCGTATATCAAAAAACTCCCTCGCCAGTTGTTGCACCTCAATAGCTCGTGCAAACTTTGCTCGAAACTTAGTCACAAAGTCCGACCAAGTCATGGCCTCAGTGGATGGGGCTCCCAAAGCATATAAAACCTCCTCCCCCAATCCCGAGCTCACTCCCTAAGACAACCTGCAGCGAACCTCACTTTTGACCCCTCTGGGAAAAAGCTAGTCATTTGAGCACACTCAATATCTGATATCCATTATATGGAAGCAATGGGGTCCTTAGCCCCAAAGAATTTCGGTGCCCCACATCCCCTGAAATCCTTAAAGGAGAGAGTGTAGGCTCTGTGCTGACTAGCGGCCAGTAGGGATGAGCATCGGAACCGGGTACCCACTTTTGGAACCGGAACCGCCTCAGAAATGCCGGTTTTGGAACGGGAATCGCCTTAAGCGGTTCTGGTTCCGGTTCCAAAAGTTATGGAACCGCCTTAAGCGCTTCCGGTTCCGGTTCTCATTTTTTCGGAACCGCTACCCGCTGGGTACCTGCCGGAACCGGTTTATATATATATATATATATATATATATATATATATATATATATATATATATATATTATTCCATATAAATATGTGTGTTACTTAGACCGTTTTAGAATATATTGGTCTGATTCTGTCCGTCTTTGGTCTGAATTGATTTGATTTGGATCGAACTAAATTGCGGTTTTATCAAAAAAAGTTAACAAAATTAATGTAATCGGGTTACCCGCTCGCAGAACCGGAACAGCCGGTTTCGGGATTGGTTCCAAACATTTAAGAACTACCTAAAGCGGTTCCATTTCTGGTTCTAACTTTCTAGGAACCGCCGGTTCCAGTTCCGGTTCTCGACAAATGAGGCGGATACCCGCCTATGCTCATCCCTAGCGGCCAGATCAGCCCTAAAGATCCGAAAGCAATCCTCTATCAACTTGATGATACCCTCCTTGATCGACCCAAACATCACCGAGGTCTCCTCGAGGATGCCTCTAGTAATCTTAGACGCGATGAACTTGCGTAATCCCTTATCAATTGGTTCAGTGCCTAAGCCCGAACCAGATCTAGATCTTGAACCTCCTACCCCACCGCGTATCATCATCGTGCTGAAATATAACACATAAACAATCATTATACATACAAAGAGGTTTACACCCTCGAAGTTTCTTGATTTCATTGAGGCCTTCCTTGTCTTGGGTATAGATCTTGTGCTTTTAGTATTATGGGCCCAATACTACCTTCCACACCTATCTATACCCTCCCCAAGGACTGTCTCGAATCCTCCCAGTCACTTCCTCTCTATCTAGTACTACTCTCATACTATAGAGCGCCCTATGCGCCATGACATATTCCAAGAAGTCCTTAGGGTTCCTTTCCTCACCACTCTCTGTTATTAGATGTAGAAGGAAATCCCTCTAATACCATCTAACTACCATACAATATAATTACATATTATCGGTACTAGATAATTCTTTGAGTGAAAGGTCTCATAATATAACGGTTGGACTCATACAAGAGTTGCACAATAATGTTAAACCTAACCCTCTAAAATTATCTAATCTCAACAATTTGTAACCAAGCACATGTGTCCACTAGTTAGTTGATATTAGTGAGAATTCCTAAAAGCACAAAGCACTCAACATTCGAGCAACAAGCAATTTGAATCAGAACATAACCTAAACAAGCCATCCTATCAGATAACTGATCTATACTAGCATGTAGATCTATAAGCTCATAAAATAGGCATAGATGGGCATATTTCCTAACATTCTATCATGCAATCCTAAGCATATCCTAATCCTAATCTAGCATGTGATTCTCATACCCTAGCATAAAACATATAACATGTATGAGTATATTGGGAAGACTTACTTGAGCTCGGCTGATTGCACGCATCACTCCCCTTTCTTTTATTAAAAATCTCTTAATAAAATGATTATTTTGATGAAAAAACTACCAAATCCTCAATTTGAGTTCAAACACGCCCAAGAGTACGCCCGAATCCCTTAAACCAAGGCTCTTATACCAACTTGTAACATCCCAAAAATTTTAGATAAAACTTTTATTTTTAGTTCATTCCAAAACATCCAACAATCATGTCAAAACAACCAAGTGTGTATCATAGTGAAATAATATCATAGTATAAAATCCCAAAATCACATAATGCGGAAAACATGGGCAGATGTGGTGCGATCAAGCAGGGCCCTTCCCTTTCAAGCTGGAAGTACCTGAAACATAAACTGAAAACAGTAAGCACAAAGCTTACTGAGCTCCCCCAAAATACACCATACCATACATGCATAACAGTCAAAACATAATTGGGTCTATTGTACCCCCTTCGGTCTCTTTCAACCGGTATTGGGTATGTTTCACCCCCTTCAGTCTTTTTCAACCGGTACTAGTTCAATATCACCCCCTTCAGTCTCTTTCAACTAGTATTGGGTATATTTCACCCCCTTCGGTCTCTTTTAATTGGTATCAGGTCTATCTAAGCCCCTGCAGCTAGCATATAATCATATAAGCAAGAGTAGGAAAGACAACAACTATATGCAAGCATAACAGGTAATTGTCACGAACAAAACTATCATCCTACAAGCATAATCTAGTGGGCCGGTATTGGTGCTTTCAACCCACGAGTATAGTGAAGGAATCTCACCTCAATCTGAAGATAAACAAATCACACTTGGGCTATTGAATCGTAAAATCCCTTTCACTAAATCATAAATAATAGAACCCTAATTAGCAATTAGGTCATTAACCCAAACCGAGAGTCTAAATCCTAAATTCCGACTCCTAAGGTAAAAAGGTTGCTTTACCCTTCCCTTATTGGGCCTAACATAGCATGCTCCAAATCAACACTAGCCCATAGTCTGAAAGGCACCCAAAGCCCAATATAGGCCCAATTCCAAAAGGCCCAAGGCTTAAAAATAGCCTAATTCCTAACAGCTTGCGACCTAACAAGGGCCCAAAACCCTAGAGTCCAAGGGGGCCCAAAATCTAAAAGCCTAAAAACTCCCTGGTGAGTACATTAAGCGTACCACTAGTACGCCCGACGTACTCGAGTGCTACACACGGATCGGGATCTTAGGTGCTTACACTCAACGTACGCCTTCGTACACCTTGTGTACACCTTCCTATGCCCAACGTACACCCCAGTTGACCAAAGTCTCATTTTAAGGTCTTAATCCGTTAAGACCTAACACCCAACTTTAGATCTAGCTCTCTTGGAATGTCCTAAGCAATAAAGATTGCAACTTTACTCCTTATCATGTCTTAATGGGACTCAAACTATAAATGTAGCATTCTACTTCCATTAAATGGTCACAAACTCATGCATGGTTGGTCTACAACCATCAAGATGCAGACTTTATGGATCAAGGACCTCAGAAACATCAAAAGAAACAAATCATAACATCTGGAGTACCATTCACTCACAAGAGTTCATCTATGGGACCAAAAGATGCTAAATTCATTCCCAAATCTAGATCTAGACATAAGATGAGCAAGGTTTAGACTTTATACCTCCAATAAGCTGGAAAGAGTGAATAATATATGGATCTACAAGCTCCTTCTTGTCTAATGCTTCTCTACAAGTCTTCTTCTTCTTTAAAATGCACCACATACACCAAAACACACACAAAATGGTTAATCGCTTAGGGAAATGGAGTAGGGTTTCGAGTTATAGCTCAAAGAGGCAATGAAGGCTGATAAGGTGAGGGCTTGGGGACTTAATGTGTTTAAATAGGATGCAAACCCGAAAAATTAGGGTTCTCCCCTAAATGACGTATGCTCTGCGTACGCATAGGTATGCCCAGCATACCAAGGGAATACTCCACCTCATGCATGCTTCATAGTACCCCCGACGTACCTTATGTATACCCAACATACTAGAGTCTATAAGTCCAAATAAGAGAAAATAATTAGCTAAAATTTTACCTGACATACCGTGCGTTTCACGTGTGATTGTAGGAAGCTTTGTGCTGATTTATTCCCAAAAAATATAAGTATATCGTCACTTGAGTGATGCTCTTTGGGGCGGGGGGGGGGGGGGTTGTTAGCAGAGACGCATGGTTTATTAGCAGGTTGGCCATGAATAGAGCTATCAATGTTGTTGATTTAATGAGTCTTTTTCCACAACTGTGTGACCCATAGAGTGAGCTCCTTTTTCTTCGATCATGTATGGTCATTGGAAAACTTTTCTTTAGTTTAAGGATATGCTAACCTGTTCACATAGAGGAGGCAACTTTGTTCTTTGACGAAGGATTGTGCAGTTCTATCGAGGATATGGTGGTTCGTGGAACCCCCTTCTTTAGAGACATGCAGTGGCGTCTTGCTTCTTTACCTATTCATTTCGGTGGTTTGGGTTTATACTAAACATACGAGGTTCCCTCTTATGCATTTCTAGACTTGAGGGCCCAATCTTTGACTTTACAAGACCACATCTTACATGACAGTGATATATATGATATGGACTCTGATTACCTTTATGCTTTGACTCGTCTTCACAATACGATTATGGGATTTGATTGTAGCAGTTTCACTAATAAGGACGTATTCCCCCTTAAATCCCCAAAAGCATTGGCGTGTGCCTTTTTTAGCAAAATCGTCAAAGATATGGAAGTCGACTTGGACATGACTATTAGACATAAAGCAATTTTTGAGTGTCTCCAAGCGCCTCATGCTCAGGATTTTCTACTAACTATTCCTATTGATGGTCTTGTCCAACATATGTCTCTTGTGGAATATTGTACTATCCTTCGATATCGCCTCATGATTCCTTTATTCCCGATTGACGAGATATGCCCAGTTTTCCGCAAGGCATGTTTGGACACCTTTGAAGAACATGCAATTCATTGTAGAGAACTCCCTAACCTCAAATACCGACATGATGTGGTTATGGATGTTCTCCTTGATGTCTGTCGACGTGTTGGTATTTCCATGAAGAAAGAAGCTATGATAATTAGTAAATTCCTGTCATTGACCATCATTAGAGATAGCATCGGCAAATGATGATCATAGAGCTTTTCATATTTCAGGAAAAATATTATCAGTTATACAATAATAATAATAAGGTCAAAAATGAGTAACCAAAAAGTTACACCAATTTAAATAATGGTCAGTGTATTTGGAAAGTACAAGGCTAAGTGGTCCTAAGGATGTAAACTTTGTAAAAATTTGACTCCGATTGGAGGAGTTATGATTTTATAAAAAGTAAAACTCAACCGTGTTAATAACGCTATTAACGTCAAAAAGGCATAAAGAAATCGGTTGAGTTTTGACTAACATCACTAAAAGGAAAATCGTAGTACTCGGAGAGATAAGAACTTTAAAAGGAAAAGGTCAAAACCGGAGTTCGTGTAAGGAAGATACGATTTTTAGAAATATATCAAATACTAGTTAAAAATAAAAGTTAAAATTTGACAATGCAACCTTAAGGAAAGTTGTAGTACTAGTAGAGAGCTACACAAATATATATATATATATATATATATATATAGAGAGAGAGAGAGAGAGACGGACAGACAAAGAGAGAGAGGGTAAGAGACAAGATTCACATAAGGAAGATATGAAATTTATAAAAGATTTAGAGTTGCACGCCAAGTGCGCGCCATGCTCGACGCGCATGTCTAACACCCAGACTCGTCGGGATTAGATAGACGTTGACCATCAGAAGTGTGACATGTGGCAAACCCTAGATGGAACCACGAGTCGTGTGCACGCCGCGCGCATAAGCACTTAAATAGAGGTGCTCACTTTCTGATTTCCTCACACCCAAAACTCTCTCTCTCTACCTCTCTCTCTTTCTCTATCTATCTATCTATCTATCTCTATTTCTTGAGATATTTCAGAAGTCCTCCTAATGGTGCAAAGCTTCGGGTGCAATAGCAAGGATGCTTTTGATGATGCTACTAGAGAGAGTTCACAGCCCCATTTTACTATTTTTAAAGATTTACCGCGGGGATACATGCTTATCAATTTGCTTTATCAAAATATATTTATACCTATAAATATCAATCATTATATAAAGCATGAAACCTTAGGATAATGTAGCAACAGATACTATACCAAGTTGTAAGCTATGATATTATGCCTAAGAGTTATGATGTATGATAGTCTAGGAAGAGATGTTATCTAGATGTTATAATGGCCAATTTCCTAGGATAACATAGTACCTGGAAGTAATGTTGGTCAAATATAGAGATATGCACTATACCTTATCGTTACTCTACCAAAATATCTTGTTTTCAAATTAATCATAATTAAGATATATATGTATATATATATATATATATATATATATATATATATATATATATAGGGAAGAGTTATATGGAAAATGAATGATTAGGGCAACACATATTTGAACCAATGAAAACATGACAACACATCATTTCCACAATACATTACTTGTGAAGAAAGAAATGGACACGTGTCATTAGATTATTGGTTCCAGTAGATGTTGCCCTAGTTATTTGTTTTCCATAGAACTCATTCCTATATATATATATATATATATATATATATATATATATATATATATATATATATATATGTATATATATATATGTATATATATATATATATGGTAATTATGAGATCTAAAATTAAAGGGGTTTATATTGTGATAGTTATAGTAAATCACTAAGAAAGAAAGATAAAATATAAAATATGTAAGGTTAATGTGTTAGTGAGCTGTTATTATTCATCCTTAGCCTGATTAAATTCGGCTACCCCGAACTTGTAATCGTTAATCTTGTGAGAGCCAGAAAGATATGTATAGATCTATATGGGGTGTGACACCCCCACCTACGATTGCTAGCTACAATCTAGACAGGATAACTTTCTCATCACTCACTATTTGACGTCTGATGAAGCGCCATGCAAGGAAATGACTAGTCAAACAACATCGATTATGGGGGATCATGGTAATACATTACAAACACCTTAGAGATCCAACTACCATGAGGGACGCCTTAGAGTGGCAGATACGTTATGATTAATAAAATATCCTAAAAGATAATAATATAGGATTAGTAAATATCATACAAAGATAGTAAGTTATGATTGGTAAAATATCCTATACAGATAATAAGATAGGATCGCTAAATATCCTACAAAGATAGTAAGTTAGGATGGGTAAAACATCCTATAAAGATAATGAGAAAGTATTCATGGAATGTCATAAAATATAACGATAATAAGATAAGAGATAATATAATAAAACATCGGAAACCATGAATTTAAGAAAATGAATATAATCATTGTAAAAAATTCTAGAAAGTTTTCAAAGAAAGTATATTATATGTATTATCTCAAAACCTATGAATTTACCAACATCAAATTAACGTTTCCAACAATCGCATGTGTTCCTAGGATAGAGAAAGGATCAACGCAAGGAAGGACATTCAGTATGAAGATAGATAGGTTTTATTTATTCCATGTAATAAACGACATTGGTT
Source organism: Lactuca serriola (assembly GCF_051521515.1). Lineage (NCBI taxonomy): Eukaryota > Viridiplantae > Streptophyta > Magnoliopsida > Asterales > Asteraceae > Lactuca > Lactuca serriola. Next base: position 203,177,104 of record NC_136409.1, read on the forward strand.
TAATAAAAATGTAGTTTTCGTTTACGCTCTGTGATTTCGGTAATTTATGTAAATACCGTCACCGTTAATCATTTCCGCCAATAGCCTGGGAAGGTGTGACATAAGCGCCTTTAAACTTTTTGACGGGGCCGCTGGATGGAAAATCTATACTTAGACCGGCGGACACTTTGTTTTTTGGATGGGTAAGAGGGAATCATGCTTGTGTGGATCTTACTAGGGTCTCTCCTCTCATTGGTTTGAGGAGGAAAGATTTCACAGCAGGGCATGTTGCTTTGTAAGTCGCCGCGTGCAAAGTAACAAAGCACGGGAATGTGCGCATTGAAAATCAGCATTTGTTTATACTTTTTGCATTTGATACATTTGGTTTTCTCGTACCACAAGCGGTGAAGCTCCTCAACAGAGTCCAACAAGTCATGCATACTAATGTTATAACTCTTAGATCTACAAATATTGTTTGCAAAAGAATTAGTTTTACCATCCAAAAAGGACATGACGCAACTTGTTGCCCGTTTGCCTTCCATCTATATGTATTAACTTTTAATTCATGTTTAATATATATATATATATATATGGGTTTATAAATTAAAATTTCATAATCTATTTAGGAAATATATGATTGTTTTGTCTGTTTATTTAAAGTATAATTATTTTGGGACCATCTTTTGTTTTTGTATTTTAGTGATTATCCCTTTATAAAACACATCTTGGATATTTGTTAACGTATATTAAAAAAATGAGAAATTAAATATCCTCCTATAATTTTCTCTTATTTATCTTCCTACCTGTGCTAAATGGTGATAACTGAATGAAAATATTATTAAGAAAAATTAGAATGACACATGTCATCATTTAATATGAGTAGAAAGATAGTAGGAAGAAATTGTAGAAGGATATTTCATTTTTAAAAAAAAAAAATACATCTACCTTCTACCTCTACCTCTAATAAAAGAATAATATTTAGGTCACATGTCATCTTTCCACGCATGCTTATATTAACCCTTCTTTTCTTTTCCCGCCTATTCCTACTATTCAATCTTGAATTGCATTCCTGAAAATAAGGAAATACAAATATAGTCGATCCTTCGTCAATATCATCCCTAAAATTAAGGAATTCAAATTAGAATCTTTTGGATTTATACCAATAAATCAGCAAAATATCATTCTAATTATTTGAATTGGAATAATATTAGGCAATAACATCTGCATATGAATCTTATAAAAAAAACTTAGACGATGCCATTTACTTTAGTTCTTATATACCTCTAAAATTCCATGATTTGAACAATTTTTCTACATTCACTTTTTCGGATCTTTTTTCTCTACAGACTGATTACCGACTTTATTGTATTTGCTTGCTAGACTTAAAACTGGTAAGTCAAGCTGTGATTTCGATGTGGTGGTAATCAAAACCCATCTCTATTGATCCTTTCTTATTTGATATTCAAAATTTGAATTGCTCTTGAAACAATATCTGTGTTGATTCTCTCACTTCGGTCACCTCTTTAATGTGTTGTTTTCACAGCTTTAATGTGTTGTTATCAACAACAAAGTAAGTTTCTTGGTTTATGATCTCTTTCAATAACGTTTAAGGTATCAAGTTGTTCCAACATCTTTTTTTTTATTTATTATTTTTCACTAACCCATTTCACATGCTCTCTAACCCTAACGGCGGACACAACCCAATGATTAGAAGATTTATAAATGCTAATTTTTTGTTTGCGACTCTAGAAACAACCGCACCTTGGATCTCGTGCAAGTGGTTCACCATATTTCTTATAAGAACAACATTAACAATGGAGTTTCAGTTCGTTTCTTTTCTTTTTGTCATATTTTTCACCATTGTAAATGAATTCGTTTGTTTTCTACGTTTAATTCTACATTTCTATCTCAAATGTTTATGTTCGGTGGTTATTTGGTAGCACTCCAGCAAACTATAGTACATATCGTCTTGATATGATTTGAACAAGAGTATACCTTCTTCTTCTTCCACTTTCTCTTCAAATTTCAGTTTTTTTGGATAATCGTGTATGTATGTAGAATAATTTATATCGGAGTGTCATTCACTTTGGAATTGATTTTGATAATTACTTAAGTCATTTCTTACCTTAAAATTGGTTTGCCCTAATTCATTAGAGTGTATAACAATAATTTGTTGTAACATACCAGAAGATTTGTCTCTTCTGTTACAACTTGGTTGAACTAATTTTACTGTAATTAGCTAAGCTCTCGATTGATTCTTTAAACTGTGGTATTTTATTTTCCATTGTAAATCAATTATAATTTTGTTTTGCACAAATTATTATTTTAGTTTGTCTTTTTTTTTTAGAGTCACGAGCCTGATCTCCATGTTCATCAGGTGGAAGGAAGACTAAAACATATGAGAAGAGAATGAGGAAGATGCTAATGGCTAAATGCAGGTGGGAGCTATTAATTGTTTTTTGTTTATAATCGATTTTTTTTTGTTTTTTGAATATTTTCTTTTTTAAGCTATAATCTATACGTTTAGATGTACTAGTTTTTGTTATATAAAACATCATTTTATTTAGGTAAAACATAACATAGTTAAACGTTAAATATTATAACATTCTCCTTTATATGAATTCAACAACCAAATAAATATAATCCATGGGTTCGTAGCTTTTCATTATTTTTTGACGTTTTTTCCTTTTATAACAACCTACTTTTTTAGTAGCTTTTCACTTGATGCCACTCTTATACCCCGTTCCCGAGTTCAACTTAACGAGAGAAAGGAAAGGAAATGAGAAGAAAATAAAAGAAATTGGTGTTCCCGAGTTTCATTAAAGGAGAGAAGTGGAAGGAAGTGGAGGGAAATGGGAGGATCACTTTCCCTCCTAACTTTCCTTCCGATTTGGGAGGATTTGGTAAGAAAGAACAAATTCGTTCACTTTCCTTCCACTTCTCTCCAACTCGGGAACACGAAAGAAAATTTGTTTTCCTTTACTTTCTCATCTTTTCTCTCATGACTTTCTTTTCTCTTCTCTTTTTTTCTTTTGTTAAACTCGGGAACGAGGTGTTAAATTTCCAGTAGTTTTTCACCTGATGACACTCTTATTCCAACAATTGCACTGGAAGTTTCTTTGATTTTTGGATGATATTGTTGTACAACATGTTTACAAGGTCCACTCGCAAACAAAAATGACATTTTCATTGGAACATGAGGTGTTTACGAAAGGAATTGACATATGAAAGTATAATGTGGCTTAACACATTGAAATCCGATAAATACGCCTAATTATAGCAATGTATATTACATTTTTTTTTCTCATTAAAGCATTTTATTTTGGAAGTACAATGCTATAATTTTGTAGCTTTTTCAAAATAATAATCCATTCATGTTATGTTTCATTAAATACATTGTCCTGTTTCATTTCATTTCTATTTTGTGAATATTTATATGTGATTGTGTACGTGTTTCATGTTGTGTGTATGTATAAATGTACATGTGAATGTATATAATTATGTATAACTCTCTATGTTTATATGTGTTTATATTTTATATGACTGTGTTTATGTATGCGACTACTTATTTTAGTTTTTTTTTCTCATTAGAGCATTAAGCACATACAAATCATTAGAAAACAAATATGTTTCCTATATTAAATCCTTACATGCCTACACCTATCATTTTCAATATTATTTTAAGCTATTATATAATTTAATATATTTTAATTTATCAACCGTATACCGTATAGTAGACAAGTTTTAACCTAGTTTTAGTATATAAAAATCAAGTCGAATAAACGGTCAAAGTAGCTCACAACAAAGTTTTTGACAGTGTTTCCTATCTGTTCTCTAAATCCGTAATCATATGTTACCTTGTTTTCGTTTTTTACAAAATAATTTAAAATTAAAAAATAGTTTGTAATAACAACGATTAGTTTACAGTCTATTTTTTTTTCTACTTTTCTACTTTTATTTATTTATTATTTTTTTTTCATGTTTATTTAACTAAAAGTAGATTATACAACCAACTTCATTTATACTTTATTTTTATATTTTTGATTTTTAGAATACAAAATAAAATTTATAGTGGTTTATCTAAAATTTTTATTTTTATTTTTATTTTATACTCTAACAAAATATAAAAATTAAAGTGTAAGAGATATTATAATTTACAATCTAAATTTAATGTATAACTATTCATATATTTATTTATTTATAGAGAATAAAATAGAGTTAATAAAATTGCAAAAATAAAATGAGGTTATAACTTATAACTCCAAAAACTTCAAATTACTAAAGCTATCATCTAAATTTATGTTATATTTTATTAGGGAAAAATTCAATAAATAACCATTATAAATGGTTCTTCAAGGAATCAAATATTTTTTTTAAGTTTTAAAACTTATTCTTTATTGAAAAAAAAATTAAAAATATATAAATTCATAACTTTATATTGTGAACGCTAAAAAGTAAATTCATAACTTCATATTGTGAATGCTAAAAAATAAATTATATATATTTTTCGAATTCTCCGTATGAATTCAGATTTACATTGTGAATCTACAAAGATTCACAATATGAAGTTAAAAATAAAATAAAATAAAATGGTTTCTTCCATGGTTAATAATGGTTCCCTATTGAACCTCATCCGATTATACACTATTATAATAAACTTTTTTTCTTACCAAAAATTTTGTTTAATGATCAAGAATAATTAATTTGACTTTCAAGAACAAGTGAGGTTGTAATCATAAATAAGGTTACTCATGATTTCTTTTATGGAAAATAATTTTAAAAGGTAACAAAACATAAAAATATACGAGAAATACAATTAAAAGAGAAATTTCGTCAAATAACCATTTGGGGGGGGGGGGGGGGGCTAACAAAATAACTATGAAAATCAAAGTTTTGTAGAATGACCACAAGATCCGCAGAGGGTGTTCCGCGAATCCTTTAACACTTCTGAGGATCAATGAACACCTCTGCGGAAATGAGGTGTCGACAATAAACAGCAAAATTTTTACGAGGTTTCACAAGTTCCGCAGAGGCGCTCTACGGATCGTCTATCTGCTCTGCGGATCTCACTTAATGCTCTGAGGCATAGGTTGTTGACTGATCCACAGAGACGGCTCTGCGGATCTGTGAACAGCTCTACATATTTCATTTTCTCTGCGGAAATGGTTGTTTTAGTCGTATTTAAGCAATAATTGACAATTATATGATTTTTTTTAAGTTATTCTCGTTTTACATGCCTTTTAGTGACCAGAAGCGACTTTTTTTTCAACTTTATGAATGCTTTAATCAGTAGAAGTCATTTTTTCGTTATCTTTATGGAGAGAGTTTTGTAAAAATGAGTTTTATTAATCTGTGTACGGGAGGGTTGTGGCAATCAGTTAATGGAAATAAGGTTTACGTTAGAAATAATGTGAAAAGCTATGGTTTCAATCTTCCTCCTAACTTTGACCATCAAATTTTATTAAAAATGGTTAGAAATAAGGTCGATGTGTTTAATAGTCATATATCTTTGTCTTTTAAACACCTGGAGTGCGGGTATGTCATGGAGCTTGTAGATGAATAAGATGTAGATCACCTGAAACATATAATGTCTGAAAGTGCATTTGTATTTATCGGTGGTAGGTGAAGAAGTTAAAGAACAGCCAGTGGTGAAAAGCCAGTTTATTAGAGCAAAAAGTAGTAGAGGTCGTGGAGATAGACAATCTGGTGGAAACCGGTCCAGGGTGCGAGGAAATGACATGAGAGTGGGTAATGAAAAGAAAACTTCAGTTGCTGATAAGTTTGTATCAGATAACGATATCGTTTTATCAGGTAATAATAATTAACCAAATTTGCACATGACATAACTAGAATATAAAAATATTTGAGTTTGGAGAAGTACCTGATTTTGATGATCAATTGTCTGATGAAAAATCAAATGAAGATTGGTCGGAAGATGAGTACACGCAACAAAAAATTGTTTTTAATCCCTGGTATTGTATTCCTCCTATTCCTGATTGTCCAGAACCTATTCTTGAACCTAGATCATTTCACAGTTTAGGTCCGAATAATAAAATATTTGTGAATCAAACCTATAACACCAAAAAAGACCTAATAGCTCCTGTTAAATTCAAAGCGGTTAAAGAAAAGTTTCAGATTAAGGTTCAAAAATCAAGCAAATCTCGATACGAGGTTGTTTGTTTGCAAGAAAAATGTCATTAGCGTTTATATTCAACTGTCATTAAAGGAACTAAAATGTTTGAAATTAAGACTTCTAATGAGGAGCACACATGTTCTTCATTACTTATACAACTAAATCATAGGCAAGCAAGTAATGAAGTTGTGGGAACCATAATCCATGACATTATGGGTCAAGGCAGTTTGAGACTTTAGAGGCCTAAAGATATTATTAGAGATATGAATGCGTTATTGGAAATTAATTTGAATAGCAATGTAACATCTAGATTCCCAGGTATATTATTTTATTCATTTATTTTGGAGTTTGTGGAGGGACTCGGCGAGTTGGTGATTAGACTCGCCGAGTAGGGTCGCGAATTCTCATCCAGATTAATGACCGGACTCGGCGAGTTCATGAGTGGACTCGGCGAGTCTGTGCTGTTTAATGAAACCCTAATTTTCCGGGTTTCGGACCTATTTAAAGGCCCTTAGGGCCGTCATTTGCGGCTACCAAACCCCAGAGAGAAACCCTAAAAGATCTAGAGCGTTTGTGAGAAGAAAGGAGCCATTTCTTGATCTTTGTGGTTGATTCTTGCACGAAGGAGGTGATTCTAACTTAGAGGAGACCAAGGAGGTTGTGCATCTGGGGATTTCTAGCAAAAGACTTCATCTTTGAGGTATTATATCGCCCCTTTATCTGTTTTGTTGAAGGAATCCATAGATGTAGAGTTTTTATGTCCTTTATTGGAATGAATTGTGAGAATATGGCCCCTATTCATATTGAGACTTCAGATCTGTACCCATAGTGGTCTAAAGAGCTTATTACAACTTGCTTTATGTTGAGATATGGAGGTAATGAGCTTAGGGTGTTGTTTTTGGGGCTAAATCACCAAGTGAAACCTCCTAGACGTCACATGAGTGTCAAGATCCAAGCTTTACGTGATTATCAGGCTTGGGAAGGTCAGATCTATGGATCAAAGGAACAGATCTGACCTCAGGAGGCCAATTGAGTTTATGCATGGCATGAACTCGCCGAGTCCAAGCGCAGACTCGGCGAGTAGGGCTAGGGTTTTCCATAAGTCACTCAGCGAGTAACTTGCCGATTTGGGGGAATGACTCAATGAGTCAGAGGGGGGATAGAGGACTGGAGTTCAAGGTGGAACTCGCCGAGTTGATCTTGAGACTCGGCGAGTTGAGTCGGAGTGGCCCCGCGATTCATGCCAGGTGTAGCTCGTCGAGCAACGGGAAAGACTCGACGTGCCAAGCGAGACTAGAGAGATAGTGGACACGTGTAGACTCGCCGAGTCGCCCAAGTGCACTCGACGAGTCGGGTCAAAGTTTGACCGTTGACTTTTGTTGACTTTTAGGGTTTGGTTAACAATGGGGCCGTTGAGCCAAGAGAGGGGTAAAATGGTCTTTTACCCTTCTGAGGATGCCAAGAGAGAGTTGAGTCTAGTCTCGAGAGTTATATTTATGAGAGTATTTACCTTATGTGATCAGGCGGAGGCTAGACCATATTTCTACCGAGTCAGAGATTTACCGAGATATCTGAGGTGAGTCTTCTCACTATACTTTACCTAGAATGGTAGTTATGTGTGACCGGAAGGTCTTATGTGCTTACATTGAGTATTATGTTATCCTGTTGTATGTGACATGCTATGCATTATGTCTTTGTGATTTATGCTATGCGGAGTTTATAGACCGGACCGGAGGGTCCAACGATTCATGAGGCTGGAAGGCTCAAGCAGACCGGACCGGAGGGTCCAACGAGCTTAGGACCAGAGGGTCCACAGAGTTATGGGACTGGAGGGTCCCACTGAGACACTTTGACCAAAGGGTCAGATAGAGTTATAGCCTCGAGTGGCTAATATGTGTTGTATGTGGTATTTTAGGGAACTCACTAAGCTTCGTGCTTACAGTGTTTTGTGTTATGTGTTTCAGGTTTTCTCAGGATCACGGGATGGCACCGGCTCGATTGTACACACCAGAGGAAGAGTTTGTTTTGAGGATCCTGGTTTAATAATTGATTGAACAAAAGAGTCATGTATTGTAATTAAAACAAAAATGAGATTTTTATGAAAAGTGTTAAAGAAATAAACTATTTTAAATGAAAATTTCGTTTTGAAAAATTCGGTGTTACAAGCAATGTACTTTGATAATCTTTTCTACTAATTTTTGTTACTAAATAATCCTTTTTGCATATAAAATCATAATAAGAAACAAAAATAAATAAATAAAATAAAAACTTCCGCAGAGATGAACATCGATCCGCAAAGGGGGCTCAGCACATCTGTTCTTCATCGAAACACCTTTGCGGGATCTATTCTTCGCAAAAAAGATACTTCCATGGAAATAATCAAGCAAACATTTTGGGATTTACTAATCACTAAACTACCATAGACTAATGCAAACTATCATACACCCTAAGAACATATATTTAACTCAAAAAGCGGGCAATTACGATTCAAAAGGAGGAAAAATAAACTTACATGTGTTCCATAGCCATCGGATAACACATCAGAGTGTGGTTGTTCCACAAGCCGCGATTTACGCACCATTATGAAACATGCCAAAAATACAGTCCAAAAATTTCATTTTAAATCATTCAGAAGACCATAGTTAACAAACATCATATAAAAATCATAAGTCATGTATCTCAAAATATCATAAACATTTGCCAAATATATCATAGTATAAACATTCCGGGCTAAACAAATGGTGTGTCCATTGCAATCATCCCCATCTCTTCCCCTTGCTACCAGAAGTACCGGAAATTAAAATTGAAAACTGTAAGCACGAATCTTAGTGAGTCTCCCCAAACTACCACATACCATACATATAATCACATAATCACATAATAACATAACATTAGGCCTTGCCCGCTACATCGGCCCCGCCCGGCATCAGACAAGTCCGACATCGAGCCCCACCCGACATCGGACCGAAGTTCGGCATCGGGCGCTGCCCGACATCGGACCGAGATCCGTTATACATATAAACATGATCACATAACATAAACATGTAAACATTCCTCAGGCCCCGCCCAACATCTGACTGAAATCCGGAAACATATAACATAAACATATAAGCAGTCCTCGGGCTTACACAGGCATCAGACCAAAGTCTAGAACATATAAAACAAGCACATGAAAGAATCACAAAGACATCAAGCATACAAACATTCCTCGGGCTTTCCCCGGCAACGGGTCGTATTCCGAAAACATATAAACCTACATCGGGCTATCTCCGACATCGGACCTAAGCCCGGAACATAATAGCATACATATATGGGCCGACATTGGTGCCTTCGACCCATTCAAAGTTGAGTGTTGAATCTTACGGTAATGATTCTCTAGTGGCTGCTCCAACGACTCCCCGACTATCATTATCACAACAACATTTAGTCAAAACCCATAATCTTTCTTAGGGAAAAATGACCATTTTACCCTTAGTCTAGTCTGGACCGTAACCTAGGCCCGATTTCATCTAATCTTTCCAAGCCTAATTATGGCCCATTAAAGGCCCACTAATGGCCCAATTTTCTAAATTGGGGCCAACTCCTCAAATGGGCCTTCCCTTAATCCCAAACATGTCCTTGGCCCATTAAACTGACTTCTGATGGCCCATTAAGGCCCAATAGCTGATAAGTCCAATGATTGGCCTAATCTGAGGCCCAAAAGACGTAAAGCCAAAAACCTGAGATTACGCAAGGCATACTCCTCTGTAGCTAAGCGTACAGGCTGTATGACTTCTTCAAAACTACTTAATCCTTTAAGACCTTAAGTCCAAATTACAGATCTGAATCCATTAACATGTCTTGACTCATAAAGTCGATTACTTGGTGGCTTACAACCCACCAAATGGACCCAAAACTTGGAATATAGCAACTAACTTCCATGGAAATGACTAGAACTCATGCATGGTCACAAAAGGATCTTAAAGATCAAAACTTTACTGACACAAGGGCACATTTAGCACTTAGGGTGGCAACCTTAAGCTTAGAAACAAAGTTGAATCATAAAAATCCATTCTTGGGACCTAAGGAGGTCCAAAACTCCATTATCATAGATCCAAAAACATTCATGAGGCAAGTTGAAAGCTTTATACCTCCAATGAGTGCCAAATGTGTTGGATTAGGTGTCTAAGCCCATAACTATAATTGGTATGTACTTGACCCGATAGTAGCATGGTCCTTTTGGGTTGCCTTCACTGGAGCAATTTGATAGGATTGATATTTAAGAAAGAGGTTATTTTTGATCTATTAATATAATATATGAATAATATATTATTATTTAATTGGTATTTATCAAGAATTAATTGGAATTAATTTAGTGATCAAAAGAGACTGATTAAATTTGCAGGGACTGATTAGGTAAATCAGTAATACTTATAGTTTGGGCTAATGATTCATGTTGATTATGGATGGGCTAAATCTATGTGAGAGTCCATGAAGAGTTAGTCTAAAGGGCCTATCATATGGATCATTGGAATACTTAAAGGTTTAAGTAAATTAGGGTTTTATGTATGAAACCCTAAGGATCCCACACTAGAAATTAGACCCCTAGCCTTTCCAAAATCGGCCTATCTCTTCCAAGGTGAAACCCTAGCCGATTTTGGTGCTTCCTAACCTCTCTCTCTCTCTCATAAGCTTCATTTTGCTTTTGGTGTTTGTGACTTATTTGAGGTATCACACTTGAGGTACTAAGCTCTTGAAATGCCAAGTTCTACAAGCTACAATAATAGGTATTCATCTAACTTGTTTTATGTTGTAAATCTCTAAATTGTATGCTAGTTAGGCTTCATGCTTTGGAAAAATGAAAATTACATATATAACTTGAGAAAACTTAGATCCAAAGCATTAGGGTTGTATGTGCACCATATGATTGTTATAGTGCTCAAAACCCATCAAAATGGTGATGTAATCTCGGATCCTTGAGCTCAGGATACTCAAGTTCTTATTCTCCAACTTATCCTTTCTTCTTTCAAGTTTCTAAACACCACCAAGAACTTCACAAAGCCAAAACCACACACGGATGAAGGATGAGAGGCTATTTAGGGTTTCTGAGGTTGAGAGGCTGATAAGGAGGCTAGGGTTTGAGTCATAATGTTGCTTTTATATGGATTAAACCCTGAAAATTAGGGTTTTTAGTTTGCATGTGTACGCTGCGCGTACGCGCCTCCGCCCCCTGCATCCAATGTTGCACTACGCCCCGCGTACGCCAAGCTTACGCCCAACGTACGTCTTCGAGTAACCCAACGTATCGGCCCATTTTATGTCACAACTAGGAATTCTGATACGTTGTAAACACTTAACAAAGAATAACATTGTAGCTAAAGCTTGAAAACATGTATGGTGTTTATTCAATGACAACAAAATTCCATCAAATACCCTATACAGACATTCAAATAGTCAACAAAAGGTTGGAAACCCTAAAAATCCCGGTTTAAGTCCATTTTGGACTAGGATTTTCTTATTGGGCCAAATGGACCAATAAGCTTCCAATTTGACTATTTTGGGCTTAGAACTCTTAAATGGACCCTAATTGGACCCATTTGCATGAAACTTAACATTTTAGGCCTCATAAGCCTAGAATGGACTAGTTTATCTTTAATGGGCTTTATTGGGCCATAAAAAATCTAATTAGCCCTAATGGGCCATAAAACTCATACTTTGATGAATATTGGGCCGTGAACCATCTCCAAAGGCCAAATGGGCCAAAAACCATCAAATTGGGTCCAAAATATGGGCTCAAGCATAAGAAGGGCCAAGCCATCTTCTTTCTTCTCCCTCTCTTGGCCCAAGTAAAAGAAAAAAAGGGAAATTAGAGGATTAAGGAGGATTAGCCACCTCCTTATTACCTATGGGATTTCCATGCAAATCTCACATGTCTCCATGCACCATCCCTTCACTTCTCTCTCTTCTCCTTCTCTTCTTATCACTCTCGGCCCAAAGGAAGAACAACACACACACAATTCACTTAAGTTTTCTCTCAAGAACACCATCATATCTCCTCTTCTTCATCAAAAAATTTCGAGATAAAGGGCATTACAAGGAGGTTATTCCATAAGAATCATCATCATTGGTAAGTTATTGTTAAGATCCAAAACCTAGTCTCCTTATTTCATCAAAACTTCTTCCTAACTCACACAATTTTCGTGATCTACTCCTTAGAAGCTTCTTAAGTTTGAAATCAACCCAAGAAAGCTTGCTAGGGTCGAAAAAATAGCATCAAACTCTTCCATTTCTTCTTCAAATCGAAAACAACAAGCAAAGGTGAGTTCATACCCCTCTATTTTCGGTTTTCACAAGTTTTATGGGGGAGAATACAAGTAAAATGTGTAGATCTATGTGTATGTGTATGTTATGTGTGATTTCACGTGTTTATGTGGTAAATATGTAACAAAAAGGAAAAAAAATCTTGAGATCTATGGCTCAAGGAGGAAAATAAACATGATCTATGATATATCACACTAGACAAGTCAAGAAAAATTACCCTCTAATGTTATAATAAACATATTGCAACATAAAACTCATTTTTGGGCTATATTTGTCAAATAAACAAAAATTGGGTTGAAAGTTGTCATTCACGGTTTTCTTAAGGACCAAAAGAGTCAAAACAGTAAAAATAAATGTTTTTATGAATATTATACTCTTCAAAGGACTAGAAATGTAATTTGTAGCCTAATGGGTCGATTTTTGGGCTTTTCGGCCCACAGGCCCAAAATTTGCGAAAATATGGTTTTCAAGGGATTGAAATGGTAAATTTCTCAAAACAGGGGGTAACAAGGGTAAAAAAAACTATTTTAGGGGTTAAAATGATTTTTTTTCCAAAAAGGATAAAAATGTAAAGTTTTTGGAATTTGGGTCAAAATTGTAAAAGTTGCGAAAAGTTTGGACTTTAACTGAAAAACTCTTTACTGAAGGGGCTGAAACTGCCAAAGAGTAAATTGTGAGCTAAAAACATTAATTAAACAAGTCTATGGGTAAAAAATGTCAAGAAAATGGTTTAAGGGCCTAAAATGTCTTTTTTTTTTTTTTTTTTTTTTTTAAATAAGAGACTAAAATTGTCATTTTTATTAAAGAAGGGCTGAAAAGGTAAAACCAATATTTTGAGTCAATTATTTTATTATTAAGATATTTGGGTCAAAAATACCAAATTACAACTTATGAAAATAGAATGATGAATATACATATATTTCCAAATATCGTTATAAACAATCGACAAGCTTCGTGCCGTTACGAATTTACCAATTGTTCAATCAAGTTTCCGACAATTATACTATACCTAAAACAAGTAAATATGCAACTTGTTGGGCTTGAAAGATTCTAATTATGCTTATTGGGCCTTCGTGACCCATTGACATGACTTTTGGTCCTAACAATAATAATCCATGTCTATTAGGCCTCCTGTGACCCAATTGCATGCTTAAGGGACCCTCAATGGCTTTTATGTGCTATTGGGCCTCAGTGGCCCATTATCATTGCTAGTAAGGTCCAAATAAATCAAATGCGAAATGGGTCAACGTGTCATTCGTATACCCAACAGCCTTAAATAATACACGTAATTAACAGGACCTTGTAATCCTCTTCTCCTCGTTTGTTAGGCTTACCTTCAATTCAAGTAAACAAATACAGGCCGTTAATCTATAACGACCCATTTTTCACGTCCAAAAATTTCATTTTTCAATCAATATTAGTAAAATCATTTGCAAATAAACATTGTTTGATCAAACCATTTCATGAACATATACTATGTCTGAAAACCAAAACATGTAATCAATCAAAATGTTAGAGTATAAATCCCAGAACAATCCCATAAATGCGGAAAACAATGTGTGTGTATGATGTGCCGCTACCGCGCCAACTCCTTTCCCTTCGACGAAGAGGTGCCTGAAACCAAAACTGTAAATTGTAAGCACGAAGCTTAGCGAGTTCCCCCATCGTACCACATACCATACAATCACATAACATACATACTGCCAGGCTATTCTGGGGTGCCTGACTACCCGGTACGGCCATTCTGGGATGCCGCCTACCCGTGCGGCCATTCTGGGGTGCCGTCCTACCCGTGTCAACCCATTCTGGGATACTAACTACCCATCGGTCCTAACAACCGATCCTTGGGGACTATTTCACTCCCTACTGCTACTATCACATATATCATAACATAAAATATTATCAGACATGTATGGGGTGTTTGAACTACCCTTCGGTCCTAACAACTGAACTCTACGACTATCACATATAACATATCATGTTAGCACATAACATATCAGGTAGTAGCAAACCTAGATGAATATCACAAAGACAATCATCTAACACACAACTCCTACTGGTGGGCCGACATTGTGGTCGTAGACCCACTACTACTGGAAGGCAACTCACCTCAAAGTAGCTGTTGATTTGAGCGGGAACTGACTGTCTACTGCTGCTGTTGCTGTTCCGGAAGTCCTCCAACTATAATTCCCACAAAACGTTCAGTCACATATTGCTAGCTGTACTTAGGGTAAAATCACCATTTTACCCTTGACCAGGTCAAAGTCCAAGTCAAAGTCAACTTCCAGTTGACCCGACTCGCCAAGTTGGCTTGCCAACTCGTCGAGTCCATGCCCATTCGATTGTCTTTAACCTTGTCTCTACTCGTTGAGTCAGGCATTGACTCGACGAGTTCTCCTCCTAAACTGATGACCAAAAGTCCTTCATCCTACTCGCCGAGTTGCATGAACAACCCGTCGAGTTCATCTTCATCCGATGAACACTCTAAGCTGCGACTCGCCGAGTTGCATGAACCACTCGCCGAGTCTGTTCTTGAGGTAAGAAGATTGCCTTGGACTCGCCGAGTCAGGGCATTAACTCGCCGAGTCCCTCCATGGATGAGTCTGGCTTCCGAATCACTGAGTCCACCCATGACTCACAACTCCACTCAGCAAACACGAAAAAGGGGAAAACTCGGGGACTCGCGACTCGACTCGCCGAGTCCGATGAACGACTCGCCGAGTCGTTCACATGCAATTACTATATACGCGATTCTGCTTGAATCCAGCTCATACCATACATAGATCTGGGCTCTTAGGGTAGGTTTTACATGTATAGTTTCCAACTTTACGTGTATACATGCATAGGATGGGGATTTAAGGCTTAATAAAGGCTAAAATTGTAGATCTAGGACATTCAAGCGATTTACTCCCATAAAGGCCATGGATCTGAGCTTCTGGAGCTCAAACAAGCCTAGATCTAGAGGTTAATCAGCTCATTACAATCCCTAATCCATAATCAAGCTTGGAAAATGGTTCAAGAAGGACTTTAATGGTGTTCTAAGGGACTTTAAGCATAAAAACAGAAGGAAACTGAGTTATACCTCAATGAATCTCTGAAATAACACCAAGATATCTGGCCTCCTTCTTCTCCTCTTGATCTACTCTCCTTCTTCTCTCAAAATCTTCAAGAAATCACACCAAAACACTTCAATCTCACAAGAAAAGGGGGTTAGGTCGATATAAGGAGCTCTGAGGGTGAAGAAGTCGGGCTTCGGGTGCATAAGGTTGATTCAAATAGGGTGCAAACCCTTGAAATTAGGGTTTCATCCAGACAGGGGGGACTTGCCGAGTCCAGAATGTGGACTCGCCGAGTCGCCAACTTAAACATGCTCAATATCCCGACTCTACTCGACGAGTCGGGCCTACAACTCGCCGAGTCCAAGGCTAAAAATGTAAAATACTTAAATAGGTTATACGTACCAGGAACCAGGTGTTACATAATCAATGGTAATCAAATTCATTTTGGATTTAGTGAGTAATAATGGGCGGCACCTTTGTGGGTCGTTTGTAGTTTGTAGTTATAATCAAAGTCTCCTGGAGGGAGAGCGAGAGTTTGTGTATAGATCTATACGGGGGTGACTCCCCCACACCTCAGTTGTTCGCTACAGTTAGACTCGGCCAGTCTAGGGTGACAAAATCTTAAGATCAATTCCGGCGTTCGCTAGAATGCCAAGACAGACGAACTAGTCATTATCATGCATGGTTATAACGACTCACATAAATAAATCCAATACTATCTGAGTAATCAAGGAAAATCATAATCACTTGTTGTGATGGTATAACAATTCGAAACAATTATATTATATTATATTATCGGAAAACATCGGGTTTTTCGAGGAAATCAACACCATTCACTTGTACTTTTCAATAACTATAATGCAAAACTTCTCATTTATACACGCTTTGAAATCATTCATGTATAAACCTATGGATCTTCACACTTTGGTATAAACAATTGTCTTTTCAGAAAATATCAGATTTTCTAGGTTTTATAAACTACACAAAACATTTTCATAACAACTTTGCTTATGAACTCACCAACATTCCATATGTTGATGTTTTCAAAATAACTTGTATTCTTAGGTAACAGGTAAGCTGAAGAGTAATACCAAGTACGTTTGGGTGTTATGCTTTGAAAACTTTCAAACAATTTATGTTATGGAAATGTAATGTTTAAACAATGTACTTGATGTGAACAATGTCAGTTGTAATGTATTAATTCATGGTGAAGTTTATGTTATGTTTCATGTATATTCATTGTGATGATATTCAATTTTAGTCACGCGAGCCCTCAGACGTTTCTGCCGTCTGGTTCGGGGGTGTGACACTTTGCTAAAGTCCAACTCAATAATCCAATTATCCAATTCATAGTCCAACAAAAATAATAAGTATTTTAAAATAAATACCTCAAGTGATGGATGTTACACATTGGAATGATCGATTAAGTGCATTCGACTTGTCTCCTTCGTCTTTCCGCAACAAGGTATGATGTATGTGGTTGTTTTCGCAATGTAGGGGTATTTGACCGATCCTCAGAACCTTTCGAGGATCTGCAAAGATGCCTCTGCGGATCCTTAAAATCCCAAAAAAAAAACGATGACACCTCATTTCCATAGAGGTGTGCATAGATCCTCAGAAGCTTTAATTGATCCGCAGAGCACCATCTGCGGATCTTATGATCATTCTACAAAACCTTGATTTTCGTGGTTAAATTGTTACCCCCCTCTTAATTGATCCGCAGAGCACCATCTGGTGATCTTGTGGTCATTCTACAAAACCTTGATTTTTGTGGTCAAATTGTTAACCCCCCCCCCCCCCCCACCCCCCCTACACACAATTTATGGTTATTTGACGAAATTTCTCCAATTAAAATCTTTTATGTAAACATATTACTAAACAGTTATAGTATTGTATATCTACGACCATTTTAATCTTTGTATTTTATTCAAAAAAAAATCATTACATTGCCGGTAGTAAGAACATCCATAATGCATCAAACTTATTAGAGTTTAATGGATGGACACATAATCATTCTACTTACTATACAACTCTAAATTAATTTTGACTACAATACATTTATAGAGTTCGATAAAAAATATATTTAATAGTTAAAAGGTTTCATTTTTTTCAACCGAAGAGCTCAATGGCCATTGAATGCCAACATGAAATCCCATAATGATAGAGTTTAATCCATTAAATGTCACCTCATTCAACTCTTTTATTGAATCATACATTGTGGATGCTCTAATGCCGGAGGGTGTGGTGCGGTTTCAGGGAGTGCGGTTTCACCACATAAGCAGCGAACACCGCCCCCTGGGTGCGGTTTGGTGCGGTTTAAACCGCAGTGCGGCAGAAAATGGCCGCGGCTTATGATTGGGTGGAGAAAAATTAAAGTTTTTATTTATTTATTTTTTAAAAATAAAGTGTGGCACCACTCTTTAGGTGTGGCAAGGAACCATACTTTTGTGATAAAAATGACGTAGTGCTTACGTGGCAACGAAGAGAATGCGATTTCAATAGCACCATCCCTCCAGCCTAATAAGTAAGGAACCAAGTGGCTGACGTGGATTTTACGATTTTTATTATGTTACACTTTATAAAAAAAAATGGATTATCTAATAGAGGCTATTTACGTTAACCACTCCCTCGTGTCCCTCCTGGCATTCGCACACTTTGCAAAGGTTCGTTTGGTATTACGAAAAAAGAAAAAATTAAATTAGGGAATAAAAAGATAATAAAACTGGACTCCAAAGTCATTAATTCTATGCATAGAGAGAGGAGAGAGGAGTGAGGAGAGAGGAGAGAGGAGAGAGAGAATTGTAAAATAAAAAAAAAATGCCATCACAAGAATCCCAAGAGGAGATAAAGAGAGACATAGAGCAGTGGAGATGGTCTGAAATGCAAGGTCTTGAACTTGTATCTGAAAACCCACCAATCCCAAATCCAAATCCCAACTTAGACCCACTCAGTGAAGAAGACAAAGAAGCTCAAAATAGCCTACAGAGAAGAAGATTAGAAATGGAAACCGAGGGGCAAAATAGTAAAAATGATGGAGACAAAGAGAAGAAGAAGGAGAAAAGCGTCAGTGATCCAACAGTTGGGTTCGGAGAGCTGTTTAGATTTGCAGATGGATTGGATTATGTATTGATGGGTATTGGAACAGTTGGTGCTTTCGTTCATGGCTGTTCTTTGCCTATTTTTCTCAGATTCTTTGCTGATCTTGTCAATTCATTTGGGTCCAATGCCAATAACATCGATAAAATGTCTCAAGAAGTCTTAAAGGTAACACCTTTCTTCTTTTCCCGAATCGTTTTTTTCACAAAGATTTCATTCTTTTATTCAACTTCTTCTCTTTTCTTGATGGGTTTTGTTATCCAGTACGCATTCTACTTTCTTGTGGTTGGAGCTGCAATTTGGGCATCTTCATGGGCAGGTCTGTAATCTATATTCTACTTCATCTCTTCAACTCTGAAATTTAGTGTTTCTTTCTTAAAGATTCTTGAAAAGGAATAAAAAGAAATTGACATGGGTGTTTTAATTTTTGCAGAGATATCATGTTGGATGTGGACAGGAGAGCGACAATCGACGAAAATGAGGATCAAATACTTAGAAGCTGCACTTAGTCAAGACATCCAGTTCTTCGACACAGAAGTCCGAACTTCAGATGTTGTCTTTGCTATCAACACCGATGCTGTTATGGTTCAAGATGCCATTAGTGAGAAGGTAAACAAACAAACAAAAACACAAGTCTTACTATCGTTTTCTCAAGTTCTTTTTGGGATTCATTTGTTTTTTAAAGTAACTGTGTGTTTTGGTGTTGTGTTTGTATGGCAGCTGGGGAATTTTATACACTATATGGCGACATTTGTGTCTGGTTTTGTGGTGGGATTCACAGCAGTTTGGCAATTGGCGCTTGTAACACTAGCTGTAGTGCCTCTTATTGCAGTAATCGGAGGTATTCACGCCACCACATTGGCTAAACTCTCTTCTAAAAGCCATGAAGCTCTTTCACAAGCTGGAAATATTGCTGAACAGGTGAATCACCATTTTCTTAATTTTTATTCAATCTTTTCCCCCTTTTAGCTTAGGTTTTTAGGCCAATAGCAAAATTTTCACTGTTCATCGTCTCGGTAATGCTTAATTAACATATTTTAATGTAAAATGTTTTTGTCATCTGGGTGGATGACAGAATCTTTTATGAAATCCAAGACATCAAGAAAACACCAAGTTTTCCTCTTTCTTTTTCTATCTGGATGTTGATAGTTTGAACTAAATTCAAGAAAAAAAAAAGTTTAAAACTTTATTTGTTTTTCTATCTGGGTTTTCATGAACTTGTGCTAAATCAAGCAAACAAAATTTTCTTCTTCTTGTTGTTTTCCTACATGGGTATTGCTGATTTCGAGGTGAATTCAAGGGGAAAGATATAACTTTTTTGTTTCTTGTGTTTCTATCTTTACTTGTCGTGAACATGAGCTAAATCAAGAAAAAGATTTCCTCTCCTTTCCTATCTGGGTGTTCCTGATTTTGAGCTGAATTTAAGTAAAAGTTAATTTTCTCCATCTGTTTTCCATATGGGTGCTGATGGACTGCAGCTAAAGTCATGTAATTATTGTGTGTAATAAAAGAAACCGTGTTTTACCATCTGGGTATTTCTTAATTTATCCAAATATGCAGACCATCGTACAAATTCGGACTGTTTTGGCATATGTGGGTGAATCAAGAGCATTACAAGCCTATTCAGCAGCATTAAAAATCTCACAAAGACTCGGATACAAAAGTGGGTTTTCTAAAGGATTCGGATTAGGTGCAACGTATTTCACTGTCTTTTGTTGCTACGCACTTCTTCTATGGTATGGAGGTTATCTTGTTCGACACCATCACACCAATGGAGGTCTCGCCATTGCCACCATGTTCTCCGTCATGATTGGTGGACTGTAAGTCCTCTGTTTAGTGTAAATTCACACAATTATCCTAAAACATTACCCTTTCTCTAATCAATTTTAAAAAAATTACAGTGCTTTAGGCCAATCTGCTCCAAGTATGTCTGCATTTGCAAAAGCCCGAGTAGCTGCAGCAAAAATCTTTCGAATAATTGACCACAAACCGAGCGTTGACCGAAATTCTGAATCGGGTTTGGAGTTAGACTCTGTTTCAGGGCTTGTGGAACTTAAAAATGTCGACTTTTCATACCCTTCAAGGCCAGATGTAAAAATTTTAAATAATTTTAGTTTAAGTGTTCCTGCTGGGAAAACTATTGCTTTGGTCGGAAGCAGTGGCTCTGGAAAAAGCACGGTGGTTTCCCTCATTGAAAGGTTTTATGATCCCACTTCAGGTAAACGATAGCGACTCTTCATTAACTCAGTCCAACCAACATACCTTTACGTACAACTTCCTATTGCATACTGTACAACACCATGTTTGGTCTCTGACAATTCTGTTTGCCCTTAATGGTTGTAGGACTTTATTTTGTGTTTACTTTTTACAGGACAAGTATTGCTTGATGGGCATGACATTAAAGGACTTAAATTGAAATGGTTAAGGCAACAAATTGGATTAGTTAGTCAAGAACCAGCATTATTTGCTACAACCATTCAAGAAAACATACTTTTGGGTCGACCCGATGCATCCATGGTTGAGATTGAGGAAGCTGCCCGTGTTTCCAATGCTCATTCTTTCATTATCAAATTACCCGATGCCTATGATACTCAGGTGAGTGGATCTTTTTTGCATAAGGGTATTTTGGTGATTTTGAGTGGGATCCATATGTTTGGCTTTTTGTTGATGTAATTGTTACATGTGGGCCTCACTTGGGAAGAGTGTGTTTGGGGTAAAATATTGTCACTTACACTAGAAGGTGAAAAAAAATGATGAATGGGAAGGGGGAGTGGGTTTCTTTTGAGAAAGTTGGTTACTTTTTGGTTTGCTACATTATTACATTTTACAAAACTAATTGAATGGCCCATTTGGTCAAGAAAAGATCCTACTTTTTGGTTCAAAAAAGTCAAAACTATGGGGGAGGTGAAGTGAAGCTTTCTATAAGGACATCCATTAATGAAATGTGGTACAACATGCTTCTTGAGTCAATAGTGCATGTGCAAGATCCATTGCTACCAAGAATTGAGAGGTTGACCAAAAAGTCAACATCAAAATAATCCATAAAGTTAAAGTAAACCATAATTAAGAACAAGATCAGAGATTTAGTTTGACCAGGAGCATGTTAAGGGAACCCTTTGACCATCAAAAATGAAGGAAATAATGCAAGATTAGATGATTAAATATACAAGAAAAGAAAAGAAAAGAAAAAGATGTGGGGTATTGGTCAAAGTACTAATTTTTATTACTTCGATTAAATCCTGAAATTATGGTAAAAAGAAAAAGAGATGGTGTTGGTCTCTATGACAAAAATCATTACAAAACCTTGAAATAAGAACCAAATTTAACAAAATATATTTTTTGACCTAAATAAGAATGAATTACAAATCACAGGGACCGTTTATGCAATTTACTCATTTTAGAAAAAAATAAATCTGCAGGTTGGGGAAAGAGGTTTACAGTTATCCGGTGGACAGAAACAGAGAATAGCGATAGCGAGGGCAATGTTAAAGAATCCGGCGATCCTGCTTTTGGATGAGGCAACGAGTGCTTTGGATTCTGAATCGGAAAAGTTAGTTCAAGAAGCTTTGGACCGGTTTATGATCGGAAGGACAACTCTGGTAATTGCCCACCGTCTCTCCACCATACGAAAGGCGGATGTGGTGGTGGTTTTGCAGCAAGGTGGTGTTTTGGAAATGGGAACTCATGATGAGCTTTTTGCAAAGGGCGAAAATGGTGCATATGCTAAACTAATTAAGATGCAAGAAATCGCCCATGAAACCGCCATGAATAATGCAAGAAAGAGTAGCGCCAGGTAGAAGTTTGACTTTAAACGTCAAAGTGTACATCACCTTTTGCGATTTTGTTTTATTTACTTCTTGTTCTTTCTCTGTGTTTTTAGGCCTTCGAGTGCAAGGAACTCAGTGAGTTCACCAATAATCACCCGCAACTCATCATACGGGCGATCCCCGTACTCCCGGCGGCTGTCGGATTTCTCAACCTCCGATTTTAGTCTATCAATCGAAGGTGGATACCCTAGTTATCGTCACGAGAAGCTTCCATTTAAGGAACAAGCAAGTTCCTTTTGGCGGCTAGCGAAAATGAACTCACCCGAATGGACATACGCTTTAATCGGGTCGGTTGGGTCCGTGATCTGTGGGTCCCTCAGTGCCTTTTTTGCTTACGTTCTAAGTGCAGTCCTGAGTGTATACTACAATCCCGATCATGAATATATGGTTAAAGAAATCGGGAAATATTGTTATCTTCTAATCGGGGTGTCATCAGCTGCACTCATCTTCAACACTTTACAACATTTTTTCTGGGATGTGGTTGGTGAAAATTTGACTAAACGAGTCAGAGAGAAGATGCTGGCTGCAGTTTTGAAGAATGAAATGGCGTGGTTTGATCAAGAGGAGAACGAGAGCTCAAGAATCGCGGCCAGGTTGTCTCTAGATGCTAATAATGTCCGGTCAGCTATTGGTGACCGGATTTCAGTCATTATGCAGAACTCCGCCCTCATGTTGGTGGCCTGCACCGCTGGTTTTGTTCTCCAGTGGCGGCTCGCTCTTGTTCTTGTTGCTGTTTTTCCCGTGGTGGTGGCTGCCACCGTTTTGCAGGTCTGTGTGCTATTGGGCACTAATGTTTTTAATTTTCCGGCAGGTTGAATTTTTCATGCTTACGTTTCCTTTTTTGTAAACAGAAAATGTTCATGCAAGGATTTTCCGGCGACTTAGAAGGTGCACACGCGAAGGCAACACAGTTAGCCGGGGAAGCGGTGGCTAACATGAGAACAGTGGCTGCGTTCAACTCCGAGGCTAAAATCGTCAATCTGTTTACAATAAGTCTCCAGAAGCCACTTCATAGATGCTTCTGGAAGGGTCAGATAGCCGGCAGTGGGTTCGGGGTGGCTCAATTTTTACTCTATGCTTCTTACGCGATCGGTCTCTGGTACGCATCATGGCTCGTGAAACACGGGATCTCTGATTTCTCAAAAACGATCCGCGTGTTCATGGTTCTCATGGTCTCAGCCAACGGTGCAGCCGAAACCCTAACCCTAGCTCCTGATTTCATCAAAGGTGGTCGGGCCATGAAGTCAGTTTTCGATCTTCTGGACCGAAAAACCGAGATCGAGCCCGATGAGATAGACTCGATCCCGGTCCCGGATCGTCTCCGGGGAGAAGTCGAACTCAAACATGTCGACTTCTCTTACCCGTCTCGCCCAGATATCCCGGTATTCCGGGATATCTGTCTTCGAGCTCGGGCTGGCAAGACTCTGGCACTAGTGGGCCCGAGTGGTTGTGGAAAGAGCTCGGTAATTTCACTCATACAAAGATTCTACGAACCGTCTTCGGGACGGGTTATGATAGATGGAAAAGATATAAGAAAATATAACTTAAAATCAATACGACGCCACATGGCCGTGGTCCCACAAGAACCGTGTCTATTCGCCACCACGATCTATGAAAACATCGCGTATGGGCACGAATCAGCAACTGAATCCGAGATTATCGAGGCTGCCACCCACGCGAATGCCCACAAATTCATCTCTTCTTTACCCGATGGTTACAAAACGTTTGTGGGGGAAAGAGGGGTGCAGTTATCGGGAGGGCAGAAACAGAGGGTTGCGATTGCTAGGGCGTTTTTGAGGAAAGCGGAGGTGATGTTGCTGGATGAGGCCACGAGTGCGCTTGATATGGAGTCTGAGAAGTGTATTCAAGAGGCTCTTGAGCGGATTTGTTCAGGGAAGACAACGATTGTGGTGGCACATCGATTATCGACTATAAGAAATGCTCATGTGATTGCTGTTATTGATGATGGGAAAGTGGGGGAACAAGGGTCGCATTCGCATCTGTTGAAGAATTACCCGGATGGGTGTTACGCTAAAATGATACAGTTGCAGAGATTCTCACATGGGGAAGTGGTGGATATGGTTTCAGTGGGGTCGGGGTCGGGATCGGGTTCTAAACGGCTAGAAGGGTAGTCAGTTAAGATTGTCACATTTTAATCATACGACATCTTGATTTTTGAATATTGTTTTTTTTTTTTTTTTTTTTTTTAAATATCATATGGTATAGTAATATTAATATCAATAGTGATAGTATTTGTGTACCATTTTGTGCTTAGTAATATTAATATCAATAGTGATGTAATTGGCATTTGTATCCGATATAGTTCCATTGTGCACGTGGATGTTTTTATTGAAATATGGCTGTTAAAAAAATTATGTACAATTTCGTGTTTTTTTAATTACATAAAGGGTGAGATTGTGCGTTTCCAACCTAAAATGATGATCCTATTTATTTATGATGAAAAGTTAATGTTGTCAACACGATTACCTCTGAAAATATAATAAAAGAACAAAGATTGTATCTTTTACTTCAATGGATGGATTTGATCTCTCGAAGATACTTATTTTGGAGGATTTTTAATGTCTCAACGGATTGGTATTTAGATAAGGGAGTTGATTTTTTCATTGTAGTTTTTTATCCTTTAGCTAGAAATTAATGTATTGCCAGTTATGTCCCTCATTTAAATGTATTTGAGAGAGAGAGAGAGATCCCAAAATTGCTTCCATTCCACACACCAGAGACACTCTTCTTTATTGATCTCCGCTTAATCCACAATCATGCATTTATATTCGTCCTCTGGCTACAATGCTACTACTGATACCGGGATAGAAAGAAACTAGAAGACGGATTGCAATAACCAGTCATGGCTTTGCATCCGAAAGTGTGTTTCCAAAACTAAAGAAAGTCAGCTTATACTTGAAGAAAAGTTTATGTTTCATTCATGCAAAAAACGTCACAGTAGGTTACATCAGAAAAGATAAATAAATAGCCACAAAGGATGTAATAAACTAGTCTATCCTATTGGATCAAGCCTATCTAGAATAAGATAAACACGACATAAAGATAATAACGATTCCTTTACTCCCCCCTCAAGTTGAAGCATGAAGATTAAGAATGTTCAACTTGACCATGAGAGATTGCAGTCGTTCCGCACCAAGTGGTTTAGTGAATAAGTCCGCCAGCTGATCTTTGGTGTGAACCCAAACGGGAGCGATCTCTTTTGATTCCACCCTTTCCCGAACAAAGTAGCAATCCATTTCCACGTGTTTCGTGCGCTCATGGAAAACTGGATTGTGTGCTATGTGCTTTGCAGATTCACTGTCACACATGAGATTGGTAGGCGAATTAATGACAACACCTAAATAAGTGAGTAGCCAACGAACCCAAAGGATCTCACTCACTGTCGTTGCCATTGCACGATATTCAGCCTTAGCGGAAGACCTTGAAACCACCGATTGTTTCTTGGATTTCCAAGAAACGGGAGCTCCTCCAAGGAGAAGTAAGTATCCTGTTTGAGAACGGCGCGAATAGGGACATCCCAACCAATCAGAGTCACTATAAGCTACTAGATTAGTAGACCCATCGTTTGGAAGCAAAATACCTTGTCCGATTGTGGTCTTCAAATAATGTAAAACACGTAAAGTTGCATCCCAGTGTGGCTGTTTAGTTTTAAAACAAGCATCACATCTGTTATTGTCTTTAGAAACATCAATAAAATTTAATTTCGAAATCTTCTTGGTGGATGGATGACCTAGGCGTTTATGCCAAACCTCAAATGTCGTTAGTAGAGCTTTGCTTGGCTTCGTTGACCCCATCCGATACAATCCTCCAACACGGTCACCCGCTCCAATCAAGCGCTTCGTCCCCAACTCCTGCATTACAACAAAACCAGGGAAGAAAGAAACCACACAGTTCAATTCATCAGTGAGCTTCCCTACCGAAAGAAGATTGTAATCAAAATTAGGGACAAGCAAAACTCCTTTAATTTTAACACCCCCATTTAGAGTGTGTTCTCCCTCCCCCGTAACAGGCACCATGTCGCCATTGGGGATGACTACAGGTGTCTCTTTAGGGCTTGGGTTTTTGTTTTCCAAAAAATCATCTCTACACGTCATGTGTTCGGTTGCCCCTGAGTCGACAACCCAACCATTATAAGATTGATTTCTACCTGCCATGTTTGCTCGTGGGTGAGATTTATTTCCTGTCAAGTTTCCATTTTCTTGAAAGTGAGCGACAAAGAGCCGGTATTGTTCGTCAGTTAATCCGGGTACGAGGCTCGTTTCTAGTTCCACACAAGTTGCCTTGGGCTTCGTTTTCTCTTTGTTGCCGGGCCACCAATCAGGATATCCTATCAGTTTAAAACATCCTTCTTTACTGTGCCCTTCACGTTGACAGTGAGAGCACTTTTCTTTTCTTTCGTTTTCTGCCTTATGGTTTTTCTGGATCACCTTGTTGACCGATGTCGAGTTCGTCTTTGCTGGAGTTTGTCTGGAGCTTCTCTGTCCGTTGTAATCTGCTTGAAACGATGCAGCTTCTACTCTGGTTCTTTTGGAGTTGCCTGTAATGGCTCGCTGTTGTTCACTTTCGGCTACCAGGTGGTAGATAGTGCTTAACGATGGTGTCGGTTTCATGGCTAAAATTTGGGTTCGAACCACAAAAAAGTCATCGTCTAACCCCATCAAAAATTCATAGGATCTCTCTTTCTCTTTCACTTCGTTGAGCTGTTTGCCGATCCCACAGTGGCACCCTTCACACGTGCAACGAGGGTTAGGAAGAACGGTTTGGAGTTCATCCCAAGCAGTCCTCAACTTGGTGTAATATGTTGAAACAGATGCACCACCTTGCCGCAAGGCATTGAGGCTTTGTTTCAATTCGTAGGCTCGAGGTGCTCCTTCTTTCTCGAACCGTTCTTCTAGATCACGCCAAATCTCAGATGACGTGTTAGCATATCTGACGCTGGTGCGTATCTCTCTTTCCATAGCTGTTGTTATCCACCCCTTTATCATCGCATCGGCTCGAGTCCAAGCCAAGTTCAAGGAAGACTTTGCGTCGGGTTTCTTGATTGTGCCATCCACAAACCCCATCTTGTTCTTTGCTAGCAAGAAGTTCATCATCTCTTGCTTCCACTCTCCGTAATTACTATCATTCAACGCATCGTTTACCTGCATCTGCTTGGGGTAATCGGATGGATGAATGTAGTATGGAGAGCTTGTATCTATCTCGTTTTTCTTGTCATCACCAGACGATTCCGCCTTGTCTCCTGCCATTGGAACTCTGGTTATGTATGGATCCGACGCTCTGATACCATAAAGAAAGTTAGCTTATACTTGAAGAAAAGTTTATGTTTCATTCATGCAAAAAACGTCACAATAGGTTACGTCAGAAAAGATAAATAAATAGCCACAAAGGATGTAACAAACTAGCCTATCCTATTGGATCAGAAGCCTGTCTAGAATAAGATAAACATGACATAAAGATAATAACGATTCCTTTAAAAACGCTTCGCCAAAACACGTGTTCTTGACATATGAAGATGATGTGTTAGTCGTGTGAATATAGCTAGATGATTTGACGCCTTTGTTGGTGAATTTGTTGTTGAAAATGTTGAATTGGCAAGTAATAGTGATCAAATAAAAATCTGCATAAGAGATTGAGGTTTAAAAGAATGTCTAATTTGATTCAATCACAGGTCTCTCTTATTATCATTCTTAATGATGGCGAGTGTAATACAACTTTAGACTTGTAAAGTTTAAAGAAATTGAAGAACATAACGTATGAAGTAACAATTTTGGTAATTCACTCACAATTGAATCCCATGATTTCTGGTATATTCTTGAATGCTTCACGTCTCAGATGTGTGAGTTCAACAAAAGTTTATTCCACGAGTTTTGTGTTTAGGGTTGGTGGTAGTGTTTTGTTAATGGGAAGTGATTCGTACACAACAACAGTTTTTTGCCATACACAACAATTCATGGATTATATAGTTGTACAATACAACATTTTAAAGCACCAATTTTCTTGAACAACATTAGGGTTTGATGTTGTTGGAGTGGAGGCCAATGAGAGTGTTTTGATTGCTGCAAAGTAGTATTTCGGGCTTTGTAATGATAAGCCTATTAAACTAATTAATTGTTGGAGATGTTATATATGTATGATTGTCGATATATTATTTTTACAAATTATTTGCAAATTAAATCAAGGGTATAATTGTCAATATATTATCTTTTCAGTGAAAAGAATCGAAACCATTCAATGAAAGAATCGAAAGGTTTTAAATAAATATGAACTTAATGTATTTAAATATTATATTATGTTCCGTTGGTAAAATTTTGAATGAAAGTATTATTCATTTTTACAATATTTTTCAGTTTTCAAAATATTTGAATTGTATCGATGTTTTAGACATGTCGGGGGGCGGATGTGGTGTTGCCGAGGCAATATTATCTTTCATATCACTATTGTTGAGCTTTTACCGCTCCCACTCCATTACGTCTAAAAGACGCGTAAAAAAAGTTTTTTTTCTTGATTGTCTTCAATTTAAAGATGGCAAAAAAGTCTGAACCTGACGGAGAAATCCGAAACCCGATCATTTCGGGTCGGGTAACGGGTTTTTTATCGGGTTCGGGGCAGGGAGTGGGTTCTTCTCGCCCCGCCCCGCCCCGATTATATATATATATATATATATATATATATATATATATATATATATATATATATATATACACACACACACACACACACACATACACACACACGAATCCTTTTGATGTTAATTGCACGCATTCAAAAATAAAATACATATTGTGGACAATTTTTTTAGTTTTTAAAAATATGGTGTGAATGATCATTTTTTATGTCTTGACGTATTACATTAAACTTAAATCAAATAATTTTTTTAGTTATTAACAATTATTTATGTTTTGACATATTATACTAAACTTAAATCAAATAATTTTCAATATAACGTCCATTTTATTTTAATAAAGTGATCCATCATATTTTTAATTTAAAAGGGAGGCTAGAATACGTATTTTTTATAAGACATCGGGGTATCCTAAAACAGAATAAAGATTTTTTTATGAATTGTTATAAACCCGATAAGATACCCGAAACCCGACGGGAAAACCCGAAACCCAATTGGACGCCCCGATAAGAAACCCGAAAAATTTCAGGGCGGGTTTGGAAAACCATGTCCCGCTCCAAACCCGCCCCATTGTCATTCCTACTTCGATTGCCTAGTCCTAAGTCATTCTTTATGGAATCTAATTTCCCCTAGTATAGAAGCTTATTTGCACCACAAAATCATTGTTTGTCATATATAATAATAATATTTTGTTATATTATATAATCTCTTTGAAATATAAATTGTTCTATAACACAAACAATTGTTGTGTATCAGCTTTTTAAAATATGATCATATGAGTTTTGATTAGTATTTCTGGCGATTATATGTCGGTTACAAATTAAAATACAAATAGAGATTACTCTCGTTTATCCTAATAAATCAAAATCATTTTTACTACATGTTAACTTTTCATTGTATTTGACTCATGTAATTTTTGAAGATTTTTAAAACTTTTTCCCACTTATCATTTTTTTTTGACAAAACTTCAAAAATGGTCCCTGTGGTTTCCAGAAATATCAAGTTTAGTCCCTAAGTTCAAAAAACCTCACAGATGGTCCCTATGGTTTCAAAACTTTTAACAAATGGTCCTTCCGGCTCACTCCGTTAGCATTTCACCGTTAACTCATTTTTTAATAAAATATTGCAGGGGTAATTTCGTCATTTCAGTTGTAACCTTCTCTCTTTAATATGAAATGATTACTTGCTTGCACATCACTACCCGTCCCTCTCCCAAGAAGATAACCAGTTACAGGTTTAGTCATCGGGTTCATTCCCATCATAGAAGCAAGAACAGAAATTGGGATTTAGGGTTTTAAGCTGTAGAAATTGCAATGGTGCTATCAATATGGTGTTTTCGAGAAAAATTTGTAACCGTGGAGGACTTAGGAAAAACATACGGTACAATACTACAACAAAACTTGTTTTTTCTTGGTCTATTGTGTTGACGTAAGGAAATCATTGATTTTACTCTTTTTTTTTGTGTTTACAGAAGGTTATGAGAACTATTTCACGTTGAAGATACACTACAGTGGTGTCTTCACCAAAGCACCTGGAAGGAAATACGTTGATGGTGTTGTAGCATACGTAGATTATGTTGACACTGATTTATTTTCAGTTCATGAGCTTGACGACATGGTTCGAGAACTAGGGTACAAAACTGAGCAAACCCTTTACTACCATTTCTGTATCCCTGAATACCTTTTGGACTATCGCTTAATGCCTTTAGGTAATGATCGAGATGTACTTAAAATGGTATCATATGTCCCTAAACACAGACTTATTAGGGTGTATATTGAAACTGGTCAGACAAGGGTAGCTAGTTATTACAAGTCTCCTTCTAAAGTTGTTATTGAAGAGTTGGAGCCTGATAGTGTGTCACCTGAAATGAATAGAAAGAAACCTTGTAGGAGAGAAGCAGGATCATGTAGTAGAAAGCTTGATCTAAACAAGTCTATGAACCCTGATTATGAGCAGTCACAAGTGTTAGATGTTGATGAAGGCCATGATTACTCAAAGAGTATTCTACCATTTATAAGGTCACAAGGTAAACAAAGTCATGTCATTCAAAAGGAAGTGGTGAATCATGAAATTGAAACTCAAGAAGAAGTGATCACTAGTGCAGTTGAAACTGAAGAAGAATTGGGAACTTACCATGTACAGGAACCAAGGTGCCAAGCTGATGATGGAGCTAATACTACAACAGTTGATGACTATGAACCATTTGTAGAGGATTACTCACTTTATGCTGATTATGATGCTGAGTTTAATGTTCAAAATTCATTTGAAAAACAACCAGAAGTGGATTATCTAGAGGGTATGGTGAGTGATGATAGTGGAGAGGCTTTCTACTCTAAGAGTGGCCATGGTTCTGAGGATAGTAGAGATGATTCTGATGACAGTGAATACAATGTGGATGAGTCTAACATACAATTTGATGTAGATGTAGACATGAGTGAATTCCATAATGCTGTTGATGTAGATGAACATGGAATCTTGAACAATCATTCAAAAGATGATGGGATTGGAGTGGTTGATGATGAGTTGGAAGTTATTGCCACTGATGATTATCAATTTGCAGGATTTCATGAGGATGATAGGAAGAGACTGCTAAAAGAGTTGAGTAAGTCAAGTACATGCTCACATGGAAAGGTTCATGTTAAACCATTTCAGATTGGTCAGGTCTTCAAAACCAAGGTTGATGTTAAAAACTACATGAACTCACATGCTGTAGCAACAAGGAGGTCTTTATACCTAGCCAAAAATGACAAAATCCGGATTAGGGTGAAATGTAAAGGTGTTATAAGTAAGCCTTCTACAGGAGTTGATGGTGGTGGGCCCTCAACCAAAAGTAGGGCAAAGTGCAAGGGTAAAGATGTAAATTCCAATAAAGGTACATGTCCATGGGCAGTCCAAATATCGAGGGCTAATGAAAATCAAGATTGGTTGGTGAAAATAGTACAGGATGAGCATAAATGTCTGCAAACAAGGGCGGTTAAAGCTTGCACTTCCAGATACGTAGCAAACTTAATTGTTCAACAAATACAGAGTAACCCTAAAATTCCAGTGAAAGCTTTACACGAAGAGTTGTGCAAGAACCTGGAGGTAGGAATGTCATTGCAAAAGGTTGCTAGGGCAAAGTCAATGGCTGAGCGTATCATTAGTGGGGACTACCAAGTACAGTATGGATTTTTGAGGGATTATGTGTTGGAGCTACTCAACACTAATCCTGGTACAACAGTTCAGATTGATGTGTATCCTGAAACCTCCCTGTCTGTTACCACAAGAACTTTTAGAAGAATATATGTCTGTTTAGGTGCATTGAAGTTAGGATTCAAATATGGATTAAGAGATTTTCTAGGTCTGTATGGTACTTTCATGAAGGGCCCTTACCCTGGGCAAGTGTTAACTGTTGTAGGGTTGGACTCAAACAATGGCATATACCCTGTAGCATATGCAGTGGTAGAGACAGAATCAACAAGTAGCTGGACCTGGTTCTTGGAACTGTTAGGAGAAGATCTGGATCTGGGACCAAATTCAAACTTTACCTTCATTTCAGATAGACAAAAGGTGTGTACCACCTAACTTTTTTATTACCTTTTCTAAATACATTTGGTTAACTAATGTTGCATACATTGACTTTTGTTTAGGGAATAATACCAGCAATGGAGAAGGTATTCCCTAGTGCAGAACACAGGTTCTGTTTGAGGGATATCCAGGAAAACATGAAGAAACAAAGGAAAGGAAAAGACTTAAGTGACCAGCTTTGGGAGTGTGGTAGAGCAACAACAGTCAATCATTTTAACAGAGCAATGGATGAGTTGAAGAAGATCAATGCAGAGGCTCATGCTTGGGTGTCTAAGATCCCAGCAAACACTTGGGCTAAATCTCACTTTAGTGGTAAGTTTCTAGAAATTTATTGAGAAATGTTAATCTTCCCTGTTGTGTGTTTACTATATGTGTAATTGTCTTCTGTTAATATCTATTATTCAGGAAGGGCACATACTGATTGTTTGTTAAATAACCTTTGTGAGGTATTCAATTCAAAGCTAGATGAAGGTAAGGATAAACCTATTATCACTTACTTAGAGTATATTAGAGAGTATCTCATGAAGAGGTTATGTGTGGTGCAAAAGGAAATAGATAAGTGTGAAGGACTTCTAACCCCTACTGCAACTACACTGTTTGAAAAGATTAAGGTTGATGCATCAAAGTATGTGGCTAAATACAATTGGGCAGGGAAGTACCAAGTGGCAAGCACATGGCAAGACCAATATGTGGTAAACTTGAATGATCAAAGTTGCAGTTGTAGGTTTTGGGAGATTACAGGTTTCCCATGTAGACATGCTATTTGTGCTATATGGGACAAAATTGAAAATGGTGAAAATGCCCCACATGTTGATGAATGGGTCCATCCTTGCTATAGGTTATCAACATGGAAAGCCATGTATTTCAATAAAATCGATCCATTGAATGGACGTACAATGTGGCCTAAAAGTGACTGCCCATTCACTTTACTTCCACCAAAACATAAGACACAGGTTTGTATTTAAAGTACACCAAAAATATAGTATACATGTGAACATGGAATGAATTCAATTTTAACTATAGTATATCAACATGTGTAGGTTGGGAGGCCTAAGAAGAAGAGAAGGAGGGGTGTTGATGAGCCAAATAGCCAAGCTGGTAGATTGAGCAGGAAATATTTAGCAGTCACTTGTTCAAAGTGTCATAACAAAGGGCACAATTCCAGAACATGTAAAGGGTAGGGAGGCAGTGGTGAAGTTGGAGGGAGCTGAAAACTATTTTTAGTGGTTATTAGGATGTTGGTGTTGTAGGTATTTAGAAACTTATGTAATGTGTACTTGTTTGAAGATGTGTTAAGAACTTGAAAACTTTGCATGTAATGCTTGTGTTGTAGGTCCTTTGAAAACTTTGCATCATGGTTGTGTTAAGAACTTTATAACTTTGAATGTAATGGTGTGTATGCACTTTTTGGTGATGAATTAATATGTTTTGTGTACTACCCTTCACAGATCAATTAATAACATTGTACATTTCAATTGCAAATGAAAACCATCTTCAAGATGCATTTACAATACACTTAACAATTGCATTTCAAAAACATTCAAGAAATTGAACAATGAACTATAACAAACTACATTCCATTACCATTACCATTACCACTGCATTACACATTAATCTGATACATAAACCAAATACAACAACACCAATTCCAAAACCACCTACATAAACTGAAAGCAAAAACACTCCTATCCGATTAAAATAAAAAAAACCCTACAATGGTTACAAACCAAAAACCAAAACTCCATTACCATCCAAACCTTGACAAGATACTTAGAGATTAAAATAATACCAAAAAAAACACCCATGAACAAAACAACATCAGCTGGTAGTTCCATAATTCTGCAGTTACAATGGCGACCCTCTCCTCCAATCGATTCATTGATCTTATCAAACCTGGAATCACCACCAATGCCCTAGCACACATAGGGGGATCAGACCATCGAATGAAACCACATCTTCTACAGTTCCAAAATTGTCTTCCAAGGTTACGATCCATCCATGAAGTGATCTTCGTTGCTTCATTCCCACATCTGCAAGTCACCATCTTTGAATCAGAAGCGATTGGATGTCGTGAAGGGTGCAACGGTCGAGCAATAGTGGAAAGGACGAGAGATGAACGACTGATGAAGCTAAAGGATTTGCCCAAAAATCGGACATGCAATTTCTTTTAAAGAGATAAGGTTACAACTGAAATGACGAAATTACCCCTGCAATATTTTATTAAAAAATGAGTTAACGGTGAAATGCTAACGGAGTGAGCCGGAAGGATCATTTGTTAAAAGTTTTGAAACCACAGGGACCATCTGTGAGGTTTTTTGAACTTGGGGACTAAACTTGATCTTTCTGGAAACCACAGGGACCATTTTTGAAGTTTTGTCTTTTTTTTTTTTTCTAATTCATTAAATTCTACTTAATATTCAAATGTAATAATTGTTATAAATATAATAATAAATAAATATCAATTTCATTAATGTAACATTTTCTTTTAGATTTTTAAATTTCTAAAATGAATCATATTATTTTATTTGTTTATTTATTATATTATTTGTTTAAATTTAAAAATGAAATGAAAAAGTCAAAAATAGTAAATTAAATGTTAAATTTCAATAATTTTTTTTCTTTATAAACTTTCTAAATATTTAGATCTCCATATATATATATATATATATATATATATATATATATATATATATATATATATATATATATATATATATATAGGGTCTGGATATCTCAGGGCCTTTGGGGACTTAAAGTTGCCAACTTTAGCAAGTATTGACACTCCTTCATGCTCTAAGTCCCTTGACAAGCTTTTATTAAGTGTTTTTAGCCTTGGATGCCTTGTATGCATGTAAAGTTTGCAACTTTACGTGGTAGCTACACTATAAGTGGTTGGATCTGTGATTTGGAGCCTAGTATTCCACTGGAAAGGACTGAACACGAAGAGGGCTGAAGGGATTCGACGAGTCGGGAAGGGTTTTCCCGTTTTTGGGATCTTGAGTGATTTCGGTGAACTAATTAATAGATTTCGATCGAGAGATTTCGGTGTAGAGTTTTCGGCCTTTGGACATTAAAGAACTCAACGAGTTACTCAGGTGACTCGGCGAGTCGATGGACTCTGAAGGAACTCGACAAGTTAAGTCAACTCGGGGCGTTGACCTTGACCATGACTTTGACCTTGGATTATGAGTTGACTAGGGTTGACCATTCAGTATTTCAGGTCTTTGTGGATAATCGGCCTTCTTGGGTTAGGTCCATGATGGATTGGGCCTTATTGATTAGGAATAAGTTATTGGGTTATTATTTAGGTTTGTATTTTGGTTTGTGGGTCGTTGGACTAGTTAAGGAGGGATGTTTTGATTAGGAATAAGTTATTGGGCTTTAGGGTAAGGCCCATGCTAGGGTTTGGGCACAATTTAGAAAATTGGGCCATTGGTGGACTTCTATGAGTATTGGAGTTTTGGGTTTGGGCTTTAGTTTTGGATAATACTGGGCTAGGGATAGTATGGTTATTTTACCCCATTTATGGATTAAGGATTTTAGCAAGGAACCCAATTGCTAATTAGGTATATTGATTGGTATTTACTACTAGGGAAATGGACAGGGCAGCAACTAAGGATTTCATTTCAGAAGCTTCTGCATTCGAGGTGAGTCTCCTCACCATACCGATGGGTCGAAGGCACCAAGGCTAGCCCATTTTATGTTATGTGGTACACTAGTTGATATAGTGATATGTGGTATACTAGTTGGTTATATGCTATATGATATGCTAGTTGTCTATGTGATACTTGCATGGGACCTCGGGGTGCTTGGTTATAAGACCATGTGGGGGAGCCCATGGCATTCCAGGTAAATATGATAGGGGTGCCCATGACACTTGGTTATAAGACCATGTGGGGGAGCCTATGGCATTCCAGGTAAAGACCATGGGGGAGCCCATGACACTCATATATCAGACCATGTGGGGGAGCCCATAGCTGTCCAACGAAAGACCATAAGGGGAGCCCATGGAACTTATGTGTAAGACCATGTGGGGGAGCCCATGGCATCATGGAGTAAGACCCTGGGGGAATCCCACGTCATCCTTCTATGTTTATATGCATGACTTATATGATAGATATGGTTTATGTAGTTGTTATAGCTGATATGGATTATGTGGTTATGTGGATTGTGTGGGGTATGTACTAGGGAACTCACTAAGCTTCATGCTAACAGTTTTGTTTATGGTTTCAGGTATTATCGGTTTAGAAAGAAAGGGCCTGCTTGATCGTAGCGCACACATCCGTGTTTCCGTAATATATGATTTTGGGACGAACTTTGATGAACGTTTTAATTAATCATGTTTTTGGAATGTTTGAATTTAAAGATATAGGTGTTTTGGCTGTATTGAAGAATGAAATTTTTACCCTTGATTTTTGGGCCGTTACAAGTTGGTATCAGAGCCTTGGTTTGAGGGATTCATACATACTTTCGGGGGTGTCTGAACTCAAGCTAAGGATCTGTAAAGTTTTCAAAAGAAAAGTGTTTTCAAGGAAAAAGTTTTCTAAGACAACAAAGGGTGTGGTGCATGCAATCAACCGAGCTTAAGTAAGTTTCCCTAGAATACCCATGCATGTTATCTGTTATGACATGATTTATGAATCCGAGAATCGCATGCTAGTTAGGGCTAGGAGAGATGCCTTTATATATTGTATGAGCTGGTAGACTTGCATGCTATTGCTGAGTAGTCAGCGATATATTGGCATGATATGTGATTCTTGTAGCCTCGGAGATACTGGATGTCATGCTATAATGAGAACGATTATTGATATTGGTAACTGCTAAGTGTATGCTTTAAAAATTGTATACGGTTAGGATCTTATAGCCTTAGAATCATGTATTTGGCCTTATATCCTGTTCTGTGTATAATATGCATGCATAAGGCAGCCGACAGTGAGGGTGAATGTGGACAGCATGAGTTGTGGTATGTGGGCCGAATGTTCTATGATATTTGTGGGTCAGAGATTACCCTAGGGTAAGCCTAGGATGAGATTACTGATAGGAGTCATTGGATTGTGAATTATATATGTGGGTAGAATTGTGTGATTGGAGTATGTTAGTTAGTTTTCCATTGTCTGAATATTGTTTGCTTTGTGCTTTGTAGGACTCTTAGCGATGTGAGCTAGTTACTAAGTGAATATGCTAAGTCACATGTAGCACAGGATGGATAATCTCAGAGTGATGGACTTGATCCTATTGTGCAACTCTTGTATTTGTCCAATCGTTCTAGGGATGAGTCTTTTACTTGAAGGATTATCTGATCTCTACTACATGTGGCTATATTCATGAGGTAGCTAGTTGACATTACTGAAAATCTTTCAGCAGCTGAGGACTGGGTAGGTTAGGAACCTAGGAGAGCCTAGGATATGCTCCGGTGAGCTAGTGGGGCGGTTATGTGAAGTTGGGAACCTAGGGGGAGCCTAGGAGATGCTTTGATATCGTGTTGCTGATTA
This sequence comes from Lactuca serriola, assembly GCF_051521515.1. Classification (NCBI taxonomy): domain Eukaryota; kingdom Viridiplantae; phylum Streptophyta; class Magnoliopsida; order Asterales; family Asteraceae; genus Lactuca; species Lactuca serriola. Next base: position 203,215,200 of record NC_136409.1, read on the forward strand.
GCAGACATTTAGTATATCAGTGCCATAAGTGACTTAGAGGATTCGGGAGGATTGCTGAGGAAAGTATGAATAGGTGTGGAAGGTAGTATTGGGTACTACTGAAAGCACAGGATCCATACTCGAATCGGTGAGAGTCTTGGAGAATCTAAGGAGCTTATGAGAAGGAGAATTCTTGGTTATGCTTTGACCGTGGGAATAGTTGCTGAGCAGAATGAGGATGAGCACGCAACAAGAAGGACCAGGGTTCGGTCTCGGCTCCAGTGGTGAGCCAGTTAGTGGAAGGACTGTTAGGGTTTTGAGTTCTCCTTGGATCTCTTGTATCATGGTAGAGGAGGAGCCCGAGCAGAAAGGGGCCACACTTTGCAGAATCAGATAGGAGAGATCGGAACTTCAGCAGGCGAGGGTGCGAGTTATGTACCCTTTTGCCTCCCTACCATCTTTACATATATTTAGTAGCGGTTATCTTGCATTAGCGTGAGTAAGCGTATCGTTGGTTTTTATATATGGTTGTGGTTGAGCTGTATGTATACTCAAGAAGAGTTATATGCCCTTTACATACCATGAATTTTGGTGGAATAGTACGAGGTCGTCTCCTTATATATATCATGGATTCCCAGTGTTCGAATGCCACCTGGAGTGTAGTCGGGGTTGGTTCAAGGGCTTGTACGAGGGAGTTATGACTAGGATTTAGTATACTTTGTAACTATGCTTGGTAGGGTTTCAGGGTTGCTGAAGGAAGATATAGTTGTTGCTAAAGTTTTGAATGGAGCATCTGACCTTTGGACTTCGAGATCTGAGTGTCATATCAGTTTGAGCATCTAGAGTCATTGGCGTTGTTGGGATTCAAGAAGTGTTAGCTGGTTTTTAGGAATTGTGTTGTTACTAGTTTTGTTAGGCACCGATCGTCAACGGATTGATAATTGGAACGAAAGAAGAATTAGGAATCCTTCAATTTTCATGTGCCGAGCGGACTTAGTCTAATCTAAATGTGGGAGAACCGTTCAGATATTCAGGACAAAAGTGCGTGTGAGACTAGGATACATTTCACATCCCCATCGGGGGAGGGAAGGTGGCCTTAGGGGCTAACTGAATATACGATGTTGTAGGATGGGAGTTCAGGAAACTTCCCGAAATTTGGATCGTGTCTTCTTGACGTCAGATAGTAGGCTTTGGGGAAGGGGACCAGGTTGGGTTCCATTATGTACTTGAGTTCAGTTGGGAGGATAGACTGTGTGGGTGCTCAACATTGAGAAGTGTTCGATTGGTAGATGAACGATAGGGCCATGCGCAATGGTCATGTAGTTAGGGTGAAAGTGTTATAAGAATATGGGGGAGTCGTAACATTCACTAATGGCCAGTTAGGGTGAAAGTGTTGTAAGACAATGGAAGAGCCGTAACATTCACTAATGGACAGTTAGGGTGAAAGTGTTGTAAGACTACAGGGGAGCCGTAGCATTCACTAATGGTCAATTAGGGCGTAAGTGATGTAAGACTTCGGGGGAGCTCCAACTCGTCGAGTAGAGATCATTTATGAGGACACGGGATTTAGATCCTACTCAACGAGTCGGAAGGCCCCGAATCGACAGGTAGACACTAGAAAGGAAAACCCTAATTCCAGGGTTTGTACCCTATTTAAAGGCCTTAAGCCTCACTTGTAGCCTCCCTTATCACCCCCTTTGTCCAGAGAAATCCTAAATCGTGTCTCATCTCCCATTTTGAGTGTGTGAGGGCTTAAGGGGTGCCTTTTTGGTGTTTATGTGAAGAAGCTTGAGGTGTTTGGTGCATAGCTGAAAGGAGAGACTATAGATCCGATGTTTACTCTACTGTGGCAACCATTTTATGGTATAAACTCGAAACCTTGACCTTCCATTGCGTAGATCTTCTTCTATGAAAGTTTATGGCCATTATTAGCCTAGTTTGGTACCATTCTTGGTTTTGAGCATGATATGAAGATATGGCTTTAGATCTGGACATCTCAAGGCCTTTGGGGACTTAAAGTTGCCAACTTTGTCAAGTCATGGCCCTCCTTCATGCTCTAAGTCCCTTGACAAGCTTTTATTAAGTGTTTTTAGCCTTGGATGACTTGCATGCACGTAAAGTTTGCAACTTTACGTGGTAACTACTGTTGGATTTGGTGTCTAAGCCCATAACTATAACTGGTATTTACTTGACCTGATTGTAGCATGGTCCTTTTGGGTTGCCTTCACCAGTGCAATTTGATAGGATGAATTTTGAGAATAAGGTTATTTATCGTTTATTAATATATTACAAGTATAATATATTAATACATAATTATTTAATTAGTATTGATCAAGAATTAATTTATTAATTTTTGTGATTAAAAGAGACTAATTAAATATATGAGGATTGATTATGTAAATCAATCATTCTTGTAGTGTGGGCTAATGATCCATGATTATGGGCTAAACTAATCCATGGATAGTCCATGGAGGTTAAACCCATGCAGCATGAGAATGTGGAAAGTCATGGGTTATTAGGGTTTACCTAGTGTAACCCTAGCATGTCCAACACTATAAATAGAACCCTCCATAGACCAAAATCGGTTGCCTCTTCTCATTGAGATAAATAGATTATTCTCTTAAATCATCCTCTTGCATATTGGTGTTTGTGAACCATTAGAGGCATCACACTTGAGGTGCTCAAGCTTTCAACGGTCAAGAACTACAAGTCCTTCAAAAGGTATGTCATCTATCTAGATGTTTTATTCAATTGGCAATTTGTATGCTAGTTAGGACAATGCTTTGGAAAAATTGAAAATATGCATGTATGATAGAGAAAACATAGATCCAAAGCATTTAGGGTTGCATGTGCACTATAGGAGTGTTATAGTGCTCAAAACCCAACAGTGGTATCAGCGACTAGGATTGTTTTCTATTATATTTGATGCTCACTAGTTTTTCAAAGCTGAAAAAGTCGAAATTTTTGCCTCTGACTGGTGAACTCGCTGGGTACATGAACAGAATCGACGAGTCCACTCAGTAACAGAGCAACTCGCTGAGTCCAATTCATGTACTTGACGAGTTGGAGGCTCTGTGTGCAGAATTTTGAGTTTCTTGGCCTGGTTTTGATTTGGAACACTACCACAAACTATTTGGATCATTGGAAATGTTTTTTATGATATGGTAGTTCTTGTACTCATCCAACCACAAGATAATTTTCAAAGTTTTAAAATAATTGTTGTTTTTATATGATAAACAAAATTTCTTTCAAATTGTTGACTAGAAATTATCTTGATTATGAGTTTAGTTAGCTCATAGATTATGTGATAATTTTAGTTGTTAGAATAATGAATTAAATGCATTTTAGTGACCTCCATAACTTGTCCTCGAGTTATGGAAACTGAAAGGTCTCTTCATTAAAATCAAATTAAACTCATAGGTTATGAATGTGAAGAGTTTTGACAAGTTTCAAAACTTTCCCTCAAGTTTTGGAATTTGAAAAGTCTCATTAAATAAAACTTTAATTCCAAACCCTAGAGTTTTAAAAGTTAAAATTCAACTCTTATACTTTATAATATTACAAGTTTAATAATATATATATATATATATATATATATATATATATATATATATATATGTATGTATAAGACAATGTTGGTCTTACCGTTATTAGGCCTCATTCACGAAGTCAGTCTATAAGAGGAATATAAGGTTACTGCCTATAAAATGGTAGTTTAATGGGTGTCCACTCTCACCTACTGCTTCCTTGACTGGTGGAGGGTCGTTAGCCGAACGGGTAGGATAGGACATTAATTCTCCTTCATTAAAAGTATAATGATAAAAATATAAAGTAACTAAACTTTTATTAAATTCCCAATCTTAGTTACTTTAGGAAAAATGTGAAATGGTGCTAATCCATGGAATTACACTTTGCACCTTGTTAAGTCGTTAGTGGAGCATGTGTTGTTAACCGACACACTAATCTAGGACTCACAATGTATGGAAGAGGGTAACTTGGTGTTAATCATAGATCAATGGAGTGTGTGTGGTTAACCGACACATTGATTAGGTGATTTGGAACAATGGGTGTACCAAACTAATTTGCATGGTTATTCACTCCTTGTTTGTGATCCTCGGCATCCCAGTCATAAACTTGAAGGGCGCAGTCAAGATTTAAACATGCCATTGAAAAGATTCAATGAATCTCAAAGATCTAGGAATTTCAAATCCAATTAAAACTTAATAATCTATTTCTTTTTTCATGGTGGAAATTGGTAAATCATCATTTACCTACCTTCAAATATTTTACAATTAGATTATGACATCCCTCTTCGCAATTGTAGAATATTGTATTGGGTCCTAGCCTTAATATTTCATGTTGGGTGTGTTATTAAGGATTATCATCTAAACTAAATGTTGTTCTTATTATTTTACAAATGTCTATCCCAAACAATGCTTCCAACCCAATCCCTTCAAGCTCTTTCTCCCTCATGAACCTATGCGGGAGGGTTATTTTCGATGGCTCGAACTTCAATGATTGGATTCGATACATCAAGATGGCTATTCATTATGAGGACAAAGAATATGTCCTAGATAAAGAGCTTAGAGAGATTGATGTCACCACTACTACTCCTGAACAGATCACTGAACATATTACTCATGAGAGGGATGCGACTACGGTGTCGTGTCTAATGATTGCAACCATGACTGTTGAGCTGCAGAAGTCCTATGAGGACTACTACCCCTATGAAACATATCATGATTTAATGGAAAGATACCATCAAAGTGCTCGACATGAGAGGTATAGGATCATTGCCTCCACGATCACAACCAAAATGAAGGATGGTGAACCCATCACGTCCCACTTGCAAAAGATGCAGAGATCCGTGGACCGCTTGCTTAAATTGAATGTCAATTTTGATGAAGAATTGGACATATATATAATTCTATACTCTTTACCTCCTTGTTATGATCAATTTCGTATGACTTATCATATGAACAACGAGGAGGTCACTCTTAGCAAGCTTCAAGGCCTTTTAGGACTGCAGAGAGCAACCTTAAAGGCAAGTCGGTTGTGTCTACTCCTACTACTACTTCTACCCTTGTTCTGGTAATTGGACATGGGAAGGGAAAGAAGAGGAAGGCTCCCTCTAAGAGCCGCAAGGGAAAGTATCTTGATGGATCCTCTTCAAGTGGAACCAAAGCTGGTTCTGATAATCCCTCTTCAAATCCGAAGGAAGCAGAGTGCTTCCACTGTCATGATATAGGACACTGGAAAAGAAGCTACCCCAAGTACTTGCAGGACATGAAGGATTGCAAGATCAAGCCCTCCTTTGCAGGTGTTTACACTATTCCATCTAATAACTCATCACATGCTAATTCTTGGGTCCTTGATATAGGTTGTGGTATTCACATTTGTTCTGATTTACAGGGACTAAAAAGAAGTGGGGATGTGGAGCACGGGAAGATAAACTGAATCATGGGAAATAGGAAAGTGTCGCCTGTGACCAAGATTGGATTTTATTCTTTACTGCTTAGTAATGGTTTAAATTTAGATTTGAATAATTGTTGTTACTTGGCCGGTATGGCTAGAAATGTTATTTCCTTTCACAGTTTGTATAAACAAGGTTTTACCTTATCCTTTAATAATGAAAATGGCGGTATTTATGCTTATTGTAATGGTGTATTTTATTTTTAAGCATTACCTTGCAATGGTATATATGAAACTGTGATGATTGTAGATAACTTAGGAAATAATGTGTTGAATATTGATTCTTCCTATGAATTGGATAAAGCATGCTTGTGGGATTGTCGTCTTGGACATGTCAACAAGAAGCGCATAGCCCAACTCCAAAAGGATGGAGTTTTGGATTCATTTGACTTAAAGTCGGATGACACTTGAGAATCTTGTTTACTTAGAAAGATGACCAAGTCACCTTTCACTAGTACTTGTGAAAGGGGTGAAGGTCTGTTGGATCTCATACACATTGATGTGTGTGGACCATTCAGAACAGCCACAAGGGATGCTAACCGCTTCTATGTGACTTTTACTGATGATTATAGTAAATATGAGTATATTTACTTAATCAAGCATAAGTCGGAAACCTTTGAAAAGTTCAAAGAGTTTAAGCAAGAAGTGGAGAATCAATTGGGCAGGAAGATAAAGATGTTGCGATCCGATCGTGGAGGAGAGTATCTTAGCATTGAGTTCCTTGACTATCTTAAGGAATGTGGAATTGTTTCACAATTGAGTCCACCTAGGACATCATAACTTAATGTTGTGGCTGAGAGGCGCAATAGAACCTTGCTAGATATGGTTCGTTCCATGATGAGTCGAGCTTCGTTACCTATCTCATTCTGGGGGTATGCCTTAGAGACTGCCGCCCATACCCTTAATCTAGTCCTTACCAAAAAGGTTTCCAAAACACCTCATGAGATGTGGAACTGGCAAAAGTTCCCACATTAGATCGCATCAAAGTTTTTAGGTTGCGAGGCTTTTGTGAGAAAAGAAACTCACAACAAGCTCGAACCTCAGAGTGAGCGATGTATTTTCATCGGCTACCTACAGAAATCCTTTGGATATCTCTTCTACACACCGAGTGACAATGTTGTCTTCGTTGCAAGGAGTGGAGTCTTTCGTGAGAGAGAAAACATAGGCTAAGGAAACAGTTGACCTTGAACAGCTTTAAGAGTCAAGCAGTGAAGGAACCTCAAACACTAGCAATCAACCTAAGGAGGAAACTCCAGTTGATTCATTGACGAGTCCTTACCTCTGAGGCGTTCAAGTAGAGTTAGAAATACACCTAAGTTTTATGGTTTCCATATTACAATTGAATGTGATACATTTATCACTGATAGCACACTAGTAAATGTAGATGATCCTAACAACTACAATGAAGCCATGGCATACCCCACGTCTGCAAAATGGAAAGAGGCTATGGATAGTGAGATTCAATACGTGTATAACAATCAAGTTTGGAACTTGGTTGACATTTTATCAGGTCGAAAGACAGTCGGATGCAAATGGATCTTCAAGAAGAAGACTGACATGGATGGGAATGTACACACATATAAGGTGCGACTGGTTGCGAAGGGCTTTACTCAAACTCCGGGAGTTGATTATGATGAGACCTTCTAACCAGTAGTGAAGATTAAATCTATAAGGGTTATGTTGGCCATAGCTGCATTTCATGATTATGAAATATGGCAAATGGATGTCAAAACCGCTCTCCTTAATGGAAAGTTGGCTAAGGATGTTTACATGAGTCAGCCAGAGGGTTTTGTCAATGCAAAGTACCCTAATAGAGTGTGTAAGCTTGAAAAATCCATTTATAGATTAAAACAAGCATCTCACATATGGAATCTTTGTTTTCATGAGAAAGTCAAAGAGTTTGGATTTTTAAGAAGCGAGGATGAGTCCTGTGTACATGTCAAAGCTAGAGGGAGTATAGTGAGCTTTCTGGTATTATATGTAGATGACATACTGCTCATAGGAAATGACATCCCAACCTTGCAGAAGGTTAAGTCCTGGCTTGGGAAGTGTTTCGCTATGAAGGACCTTGGAGAAGCTGCTTATATCCTAGGGATAAGGATATTGAGAGACGGGAGTAAAAGGCTAATAGGACTTAGTCAAAGTACCTACTTGGACAAGATGTTGAAACGTTTCAGCATGGAGAACTCCAAGAATGGTGACTGATGTGTGTAAAACCAACTAGTTTTAATTCTACTAACTTAGACACAAAATAAACACACGAAAGGCAGTGTACCTATCGATTAGTAATATAGTTCAAGCAAGTAGGGTATCGAACACAGGGAACGGTAAACAATTAAAATAAATGCTAATATTATCTAAATAAAACAAATAACAAAAAGGGGGTTTTCTCTAGTTTTACAAGAATAGAAACTTAATTAGAATAACTAGCAACTAAAACAATTAATTACCAACTAAATTCAATAGTAAAGAGGACTTCTGTTTAGGTACGACTCATTTGTTCCCATGGATGATTTTAATGTATCGGATTAATTCTTCATTGGCTACCGATTAAGATAATTAGGTTCACGTTCACTATTCCTAATTCTTAGAAAACAAATTAACTCAAGCAATGGCCAGTTGTCTAAATTAACGAGTTTCCTAGATTATTGATTCGAGTTAAGTAAGACTTGTAGTGGTTAACTAAATTGGCCATTCAATTAACCTCTTGTCGATGTTCATCCAACAAGCTTACACATTAACTTATCTATCTTCTAGTTAATTCTAGTTTCACGTTCGTTATTCCTAGACATACAACTATGTGGTCACAATAAATCATATGAAATTAATAACTAAGAGATGTTCATACAACTTAATTACTGATTTATTAACAGAAGAATAGTTATTGTCAACACATAAGGTTCTTTAACAAGCTTAACTAAACATAATTACCAATTAAAATTAATCCTACTCAAATAATCAATCCATGTTCACAAAATTGTCTACCCTAACAGAAGAATAAGTTTTTAGCTCATGATTGCAGTAAACATAAACTCAAAAACGAAATCAAAGTATGTAAACATGATTCAAATCAAAAAGTTACTATGAATAAACCAAAATTGTCTTGATTCTCTTCACAATTGAATGTAGGGTTGATTCTTCAGTCCCTCACGACCTAGCAGCACTTCCAATCGTTTCTCAGCCTCCTAGGGTTTCTCTCCATGCTATGATATCGATCTGAAAGTCCCTTTATATAGATTTTCACAAAACAGAGGCTACTCGGCGAGTCCGTCACTTAAAACCCGTGTACGGCAAGTCAGCGCGTCCAGAATCACGAAAGTTCGATACAACTCGCCGAGTAATCGACCCTACTCGCCGAGTACGTTTCGAATCAACATTTCCTTAAAACACGAAAGTCATCCGAAACTGTGTCTACTTTTCAGAGCATTTTGAATCTTGTCAATTGGAGTTACGGTTCATGAGATATGGCCAAAAAACTGATGAGGGGTCAAGCTATCTAGCAACGTCCTTCTTTCTTCAAAATCCAAGATCCAAGCATCCAATCGCCAATTCCGCTTCATTTTCCACCTGAGCATGTCTTTGTTACTGAAAATGAAATATTTAAGCTAATTAAGCACCTTTGGTTCATTAAATGAGACAAAAACAACATAAAGTATTAAGATAATGCATGAATTATATGACTAAATATGCTCATATCAAAATACCCCACACTTGACTTTTGCTTGCCCCCAAAAACTGAATTTTAGCACACTAATATCACATAAAACAATCCCAATTGAACCCATCCATTATGCCAAGACCGCAACGCATGCATTTGTGTCTAAAATTTTTCCTAAGGAACCCCCATACTCTAAATACTCACAATCCTCATAAACATTCGCCCACTTTTTCCGAACAATGCTCATTTTATGCATTCCTCCGAATCCATCCTCAGAAAACCTCTTAACCTTAAGGTATTTTTGGTTGAGCAACCCAAGCATACATAATCTAGACAATTACAATTTATGATACCACATTGGAGCTTTTTTTTTTTTTGAATTCTTCATTTCCTTGATAATTTGATCTTTGATTTCTTTGAATTCACCACCTTGTTGTTTGATTTTTGGTATCTTCAACTTTTTGAATCTTCAGAATTTTGATCTTTTGATCTTCAATTTGATTGCTCCAAAATTCTTACAACTTTTCTTGTAATTCTCTCTCTCTCTTTTTTTTAACATGTAACTCACTTTTTTCACTCAAAATCCTACATGCTTAAGCAGGGGCGCTCAACTTCAACCTTTATTGGTTAACGATAATAATTTTCCTGGATACATTTCTGGCACACGATGCTAAACATATTGCATCCTTCAAACTAAGCGAGGTCGTGTTTTTGTCCCATGATTTCACTAGAATAAGGAAGCCACAAATGCACTAGAACGTATATAGGCTCAACTAAACATTTGAGTTTTCATGCAATCATCAAATATAATACTAGCATGGAATCCTAATTACTTTTACCAAAATTTTCTAAATTAAGTCCTAAGCAACATTTTTGGTATGCAAAATTTTAAAATTATACCTAAAATAGGATTCTAATTCAACTAATATGACCAACCCCCTAAGATTCTAATTCAGCTAATATGACCAACCCCCTACCCCACACTTAATTCATGCAATGTCCCCATTGCATGCTATGCATGATAAAGAAAAATACTAAAGTAAAGAGGGAATTGGAACAAACTCCCCTAGGATAGCAGTGGCGAGGCTGATCATCTTCAATTTACCTCCATCTTCAATTAACTTTAGATATGGGAACAGCTCATCCATGCCTTGGGTGTCAAGTATCGTGTGGTATAGCTCCAAATGTAGACGAAAAAAAACTCTCGGAAACGCTCGAAAATTGTTCTTCAAAGGTGTAGCCAATTGTCGTATCAAATCATCAGCTTGAGAGACAAAATAAGGATCAACTCGTCGAGTCTGCAGGGTGGCTCGCCGAGTTGTTGCGTAATACTGGCAAAAGTCGAGTTTTTATATTGGGACTCGTCGAGTAGGTAAGTGCACTCGCCGAGTCCATCGTTGTATAAAGAAAATGTTTCTGCTCCAGGTCCGATTCTGATGTGTGTGGGGAATATTAAATTGATACTTTCCCCATTTTTTTCTTTAGTAAATGAGCTCTTAATAACCTCTTTCATCACCGGACTCGTAACTAGACTCAAAACTTCGTTTTCTCTCTCGCCTAGACTCGATTCTTTCCCTAGGTTATCCTTGACTCTAGACTCTCGCATGCATCCTTACACTCAAACTGAAAAGATCAAAAACAAATACCAAGTAATAAAAAAACATCAAAATAAAAATCCTAAATTATCCCTAAATACTAGAAGTTTAGAAAGAAAAAGAAAAGCAAACTCTAATGACGGGTTGCCTCCCGCAAGCGCTTCTTTTTGTGCGAGTCTTTAGCTGGACTCCCAACTTAATAAACTTCTAATAAAATCAATGCCCATCCATCCATTGCATTAAATATTTTCTTTGGACCAATTTGTAAAATTTGGTTCTTTGCTTCAAAAATTGGCCAAACGAACTTCAATTCATATAACCCAAGAATCTTGACAAGGGTTGGAACCGGTTGGATACTAATCATAAATGGATCGTGATTTAGAACTTTCTCCAAAGTTGGAATCGTCACCCCATGCTTCGAAACACAAACCGGAAGAACAGGGGACCATGTCGTGGTAATGGTCAAACCACAGCTTGGTTCCTGCAATTCAGTTTGTTCTTGTTCTTCATCTGACCCTTCTGCCAGCAACCTTTCCAACTCCTCCAAATCTCTTTCTGGATTAAATTCTTCATCTTGTAACTTTAGCTCTTGTGACTCAAATTGTTCTTGATCGTTAGACAAGATGTTATCTAACCATCTATCAAATTTCTTCAAATCTTCATCCGAGTCATATTCCTCATCTTCTTGCTCAATTTCCTGCACTACTTCCTCAAGAAAAGCATCAAAAGCATCGAGATTTGGAAAATACATAAAAAAATTAAAAAAATAAAAATTAAAATTAAAATATATAAAAAAAATAATCAATAGTATAAAAATGATAACAATTAGCAAATAAAATTAACTATTTGAACTGTTCCCCGACAACGGCGCCAAAAACTTGATGTGCACAAAAGTACCCATTAATTTTAATATTTATAACCTAACAAACTTAGACTAACTATGCACTTATAGGCAGTGTACATAGTCAGATTACAGTATAGCTTAGGTAAGTCGGGTGTCGATCACAGGGAACGGTGGTGAATTAATTTAATATATTTGATTATAGGTTACAGGTCACACGAAAATAATAAAGAAATAGTTTAATAAATCTCAAACTAACAATTAACAACTCTCGATAAACTAACAGGAAAGGAAATCTCTTCAGGTACTTTGGTTTAAATAAATTACACCTTAAAAACATAGACAATTGCATACACAAATTCATTTATTCATGTTCACCGATTCCTAAAATGATTAGATTCGCATTCACTATAACTAATCCTTTAGCAAACAAGTCGATTCAATTTAAACAGTGATCAGTTGATTAAACTAACATGCTTCCTAGTGTTCAGTTCGTATCAAGCAAGACTTGTAAATATAGTTAATCAAATTACTAATTCAATTTAACCTCTTGTTGATGGTCATCAAACGAGGCTCACACAATAACTTACTTATTCCCAAGTTAATCCTAGTTTCACATTCGTTATTCCTAGACCTATAATCTTGATGGTCATCAAAAATCATAAGAGACAAGCAATCAAGCAGATGTTCATGCAACTCGATTCACTTAACAATTAACAGCAAATAATTATCATTAATACGTAAGGATCTTTTAACAAGCTTGACAAGATAAATTAAACACAAAAAAAACTATTTAATATAGCAATTAGTCTAATAATCAAAGCTTCATTCAATCATAAAAACAAAGTAAAAGGTTTTTACACCCAAATCAGAAACTAAATACAGAAAAGTACCACAATAGAATGCTAAACATGGTCACATTAGCAACCCATATGATTACCGACATGTGTCCGCTCTCCAATCCTTCCGATCTCTGCTCCCGTTAGCTTAACGGCCTTCCAGCCGCCTCCTAGACCCTCAAAACGGCAACTATGAAGTTTTCTTGTTGCACAAGTCGAAGTGGAATATCATAGATTATGAAAATGGTGGAATGATATGGGGTATTTATAGTTGATGGAGATGGAATTATATGGAATATTAGAGTTGGATTGGAATAAGGAAACTAATGTGGCTTAGGGATTAAGCAAATAAAGATAAGGAAAGTGGTGCTTGGGGAATAAGTAACTTGGAGGGAATTTTCGTCCAACTTTTATGTTTCATCTTCAAGGCCGATTTTGGATAAGATAAGTGTCGAATTAGCCAAAAGTCCCTCTCACATAAGTCGTAGTAAATTTTGTCTAGTTGTCAGAACATTTTGAATCTCGTCAATTGGACTTGTGAGTCATCAGATATACCCGAAACACTGAAGAGGGGTCAATCTACCAACAATATCTTTTTTGCATCTTTTCAGCTCCATTCTCTTTCTTTTGCATTCCATCTCCCATTTTAACTGTAATTAAATATTTCAAAGCATATTAAGTATATTTTAGTTCTAAATAATAATAATAAAGGCTAAAATATTAAGATATGTTATACATAAATATATATAAAAATACACATATCAGTGACTTACCTATCCAAGGTAATGACAAACTGAGTAAGACTCGGAGTCCGAGTAAAGAGGCTAAAATAGTAGAGATGAGTCATATATCATATGCTTCCGCAGTTGGTTCGATCATGTATGCTATGACTTGTACTCGCCCTGATGTGGCCTTTACTTTGAGCATGGTCAGCAGATATCAAGGGAATCCTGGTAAAACTTATTGGACTGCAGTTAAGAACATTCTTAAGTACCTATGAAGGACTAAGGATTGGATCCTTACCTCAGTGGGAGTGATGACTTGAGAGTGACAGGGTATAGCGACACCAGCTTCCAAACCGACAAAGATAATTTTTGCTCTCAGTCGGGCTGGGTGTTTACCCTGAATGGAGGAGCAGTGAAATGGAAAAGTTCCAATCAGGAAGTTGTAGCTGATTCAACATGCAAATCAGAGTACATAGCAGCAAGCAAATCATCGAGGGAAGCGATATGGTTGAAAAACTTCATCGGAGACCTTGGAGTTATTCCATCCATAAAGGAGCCTATGGAGATTTTCTGCGATAATGAAGGTGTGGTTGCCTTAACCAAGGAACCGAGAGATCATGGTAAATCCATGCATATCGACAGAAAATACTGTTGGATTAGTGTCTAAGCCCGTAACTATATTTGGTATGTACTTGACCCGGTTGTGCATGGTCCTTTTGGATTGCCTTCACCAAAGCAACTTAACAAGGTAATTTAAGGAGAAAGAGAATATTGGTTTATTAATATATTATAAGAATAATATATTAAAGGAGAAATCATATTTATTTAATTAGTATTGGTCATAAATCAATTATGAATTAATTTGGTGACTAAAAGAGATTAATTAAATAAAGGGGCATAAATTGTCAAATGTATGATAGTTGAGTTTTGGGCTGGGAAACCTAATGGACTAAAGGGGGAACGAAATTATGATGGGGATCCATCATATTTTCGTCCAAGGCCTTATTACAGAAGGTTCCTTGGGCTGCTTGGTGGCTAAGTTGTCCATTAGGGTTTAGACTGAAACCCTAGCAGCCTACAGTATAAATATGACCCTTAGGCAATGAAATTCGGCTACACTTGATTCCAAGAGAACCCTAGGGCCAATTTTATCATCTCTCACCCTCTCTCATATTGTCTTCTTGCTTGTGGGGTTTGTGAACCATTAGAGGAGTTACAATTGTGACTCTAAGCTCAAGATCAAGAAGATTCCAAGGATTTCAACCAATTTGAAAGAGGTAAACACTTAGATCTGTTCTTATGATGTTAATTTCGAATTACATATATTAGATCTAGGGTTGCAAGTCTTGGATTCAAAGCATGTATAATAGAAAAACCTAGATCCAAGCATTAGGGTTTGCATGAGCACATAGTATTGTTCTTATGCATAAAACCCATCAGTGGTATCAGAGCCTTGATTGGTTTTAGTTGTATGTGATGCTTTAACTTTTTAATTGCTGAAAATCGTTTTTTTCTTGCCTCTGCCCGACTCAACTCGGCGAGTCAGTATCTGGACTCGGCGAGTCTGTGCATCAGGCAGAGGATATTTCGGGATTTTATTGCTGTTTTGTCATGGGATTAATGCCTAAATCGTTTTTTTGAAGATAAAATCCGAATTTTATTGTATTTGAATGATTATCCCTGCCAAAACAATTGATAATTTCAAATCTTTTGAATAATAGTTGTTTATATGATAAATATGGATTATTTGATTTATTTGGTAATTATCTTGTGACTAAAATTGGATTAGGTCAAATATAGATAGTTATAAAATTAATTGTTTATTTTGTATTATTTGTTATTTGATCCCTTGTGTTTTGAAAAGTTCAAATACTTGTCCTCAAGTTTTGAAATTTAAATTTTATGATTAAAAGTTTAATTTTGAATAATTTAAATTTTAAACCCTTAGAATTTTACAAGTTTAAAATTCAACCCTATACTATTGTATTATTACAAGCTTAATATATATATATATATATATATATATATATATATATATATATATATATATATATATATATATGTATAACTTAAAGTGCTAGTCTTACCGTTAGTAGGCCTCATTCACGAAGTCGATGTATAAGGTGGGTATAAGGTTGCTGCCTATAAACTGGCGCTTAATGGGTGTACACTCATACCCACCACTTGCTTGACTGGTGGAGGGTCGTTAGCTGAACGGGTAGGATAGGGAAATCCTCTCCTCATTAAAAGTATCATGAAAGATACAAAGTAACTACAATGTTTTACAAATTCCCAATCTTAGTAACTTTAGGGTAAAATGTGAAAATGATGCTAATCCATGGAATTACACTTTGTACCCTTGTCAAACGTTGGTGGAGCGTGTGTGGTTAACCGACACACTCATTTGGGGATGACATTGGTAGCAAAGGTTGACTCGATGTTTGTCATAGATCAATGGAGTGTGTGTGGTTTACCGACACATTGATTAGGTAATAGAGACATTGAGTGCACCATGTTGATTCCCATGGTTATTCACAACTTGTTTGCGATCCTCGGTATTCCAGTCGCAAATTTGAAGTGCATATCGAGATTTAAACATGTCATTGAAAATTTCAATGAATATCAAAGATCTAGGAGTTTTCAAATACATTTAAAACTTAAATCTCTTTTTCGTTTTTCATGGTGAGAATTAGTGAATCGTCATTCACTTACCTTGAAATTATTTACTTTTAGAGTACGACATCCCTTTCTAAGTTGTAAATAATGTTGTTGGGTCCTAGCCCTAATTTCTCATTTGGGTGTTTAATTAGGGACTCATTTATAATCAAACTTTGTTCCTTTCTTTTTTCAGATGTATGCAAACAACAACAACAACACTTCTGGATCATTCTTGTTGATGAAACTATGTCTAAAGGTGACATTTGATGGGTCAAACTTCAACGAGTGGATGAGGTACATTCGCATGATCACACGCTACGAGGACAAAGAATATGTCCTCGATGAAAAGCTTGAGAAAATCATCCCAGAAGTTGATACTCCTGAAGAGTTGGCTGCCTTTGAGGCCCACGAGCGTGATGCTACGAAAGTTCATTGCATCATGCTGGCCACCATGAACCTTGAACTCCAAAAGTCCCATGAGGACATGTATCCGTATGAAATGCATCAGGATTTGTTGGACAGGTACCACCAAAGCGCGAGGCAAGAGCGCTATGAGATCATTACTAACATGATCACCGCTAAGATGGGGAGTGGAGAATCCCTAACCTCTCATTTGCAGAAACTGCAGAGGTATGATGATCGTCTTCTCAAACTTAATGTTGAGTTTGATGAGGATTTGGCTATCGACATAATCCTCCACTCCTTGCCTTCATGCTACAACCAATTCAGAATGACCTACCACATGAATAAGAAAGAGGTCTCCTTGAGCAAGCTCCAAGGACTGTTGAGGACTGCCGAGAGCAACCTCAAAGACAAATTCGTTGCACAATCCCCTGCTATGGCTGCTCCCGTGTTGGCAATTGGCCAAGGAAAGGGCAAGAAGAGGAAGGCTTCATGTAAGAGCCATCATAAGGGTAAGCCCCAAGATGGTTCCTCTTCTAGTGGAACCAAAGCTGGTTCGGTCAAACCCTCTTCCGATCCCAAAGAAACAGAGTGCTATTAATGCCACCAGAAGGGCCACTGGAAACGAAGTTGCCCTAAGTATCTGCAAGATATAAAGGATGAGAAGATTAAGCCCACCTTTGCAGGTATGTATTCTATTAAATCTAACAACTCATCATTTGCTACTTCATGGGTTCTTGATACAGGGTGTGGTTACCATATTTGCTCTGATTTGCAGGGTCTAAGAAGAAGTAGGGAAATGGAACATGGGAAGATAAACTTGATTATGGGAAACAAAAGATCGTCACCTGTGACCATAGTCGGAGTTTATTCTTTAGTGCTGAGTAATGGGTTAGGATTAGATTTAGATAATTGCTGTTATTCGCCAGATATGGCAAGAAACATTATTTCATTTCATGGATTGTTTAGATAAGGTTTCAGATATTCTTTTGATAATAGTAATGCTTCTATTAATGTTTATTTGAATGGTGTCTTTTATTTCAATACATTACCTTGTAATGGGATTTATGAATCTGTGATGGTTGTTGATAATTTAGGAAATGATGTTTTGAATATTGATTTGTCTACTAGCCTAGACAAAGCATGCTTGTGGCATTGTTGCCTTGTCCATGTCAACAAGAAATGCATAGCCCAACTCTAAAAGGATGGAGTGTTGGAGTCATTCGACCTTGGGGACGATGACATGTGTGAATCTTGTTTACTTGGGAAGATAACCAAGTCACCCTTTACTGGCACTTGTGAAAAGGGTGAGGGTCTATTAGATCTCATACACACCGATGTGTGTGGGCCCTTTAGATCAACCACAAGGGATGCTTGCCGCTTCTACGTGATTTTTACAGATGATTATAGCAGATATGGATATATCTACTTAATCAAGCAAAAGTCGGAAACCTTTGAGAAGTTCAAAGAGCTTAAGAGTGAAGTGGAGAATCAGCTGGGCAGGAAAATCAAGATGCTTCGGTCAGACCGAGGATGAGAGTACCTAAGTCTTGAGTTTCACGACTATCTAAAAGAATGCGGAACTGTATCGCAATTGACGCCTCCGAGAACACCACAATTGAATGGTGTGGCTGAGAGATGTAATCAGAACTTGTTAGACATGGCTCGTTCTATGATGAGTCGGACTTCACTACCAATAGCTTTCTGGGGGTATGCCTTAGAGACTGCCGCCCATATCCTTATCTTAGTTCCCACCAAGAAGGTTACCAAGACTCTTCACGAGATGTGGACAGGGAAAGCTCCCTTGTTGGCACATATTAAGGTTTGGGGTTGCGAGGCTTTCGTAAGACGAGAGACTCACGATAAGCTCGAACCTCATAGTGAGAAGTGTTATTTCATCAGCTATTTATAGAATTCTTTTGGCTATCTTTTCTATAGACCGAGTGACAATGTTGTCTTCGTTGCTAGAAGAGGAGTTTTCTGAGAAAGGGAGTTGATAAGCCAAGAGGACAGTGGGAGGCAAATTGATCTTGAAGAGATTCAAGAGCAAAGAGATGAAGGAACCTCTAACACTGGCACTCAACCCGAGGAGGAAACTCCTGTTGACCCCGTTGACGAGTCCTTACCTCTTAGACGTTCTAGTAGGGTTAGTGTTCAACCCCAATTTTATGGTTTTCATATTACTAGTGAATGGGATAGATTTATTAGTGATGAAACACTAATGAATTTGGAAGCCATGGTAGCCCAGAGTCTGCTAAATGGAAAGAGGCGATGGACAACGAGATTCAGTCCATGTACGACAACCAAGTTTGGAATTTGGTTGATAATGTATCAGATCGTAAGACAGTCGGGTGCAAGTGGATCTTCAAGAAGAAGACGAACATGGATGGGAAAGTGCATACTTATAAAGCACGATTGGTTGCGAAAGGCTTTACCCAAACTCCCGGAGTTGACTATAATGAGACCTTCTCACCAGTTGCGAAGATAAAGTCTATTAGAGTAATGCTCGCAATAGCCGCGTTTCATGATTATGAAATATGGCAGATGGACGTGAAAACCGCTTTCCTTAATGGAAAGTTGTCTAAGGATGATTACATGAATCAACCAGAGGGTTTTGTCAATGCGAAGAATCCAAATAGAGTGTGCAAGCTTGAGAAATCCATTTATGGATTGAAACAAGCGTCTCGGGATGGAATCTTTGTTTTGACGAGAAAGTTAAAGAGTTTGGCTTTCTGCGAAGCGGAGATGAATCTTGTGTATATGTCAAAGCCAGTGGGAGTATAGTGAGCTTCCTCGTATTGTATGCCGATGACATACTGCTCATAGGAAACGATGTTCCAACCTTGCAAGAGGTCAAGTACTGACTTGGGAATAGTTTCTCTATGAAGGACCTCGGAGAGGCCGCTTATATTCTGGGAATAAGGATAGTGAGAAACAGGGAAACGAGACTGATAGGACCCAGTCAGGATATATACTTGGATAAGGTACTAAAGTGTTTTAGTATGGAAAATTCCAAGAAAGGGGAGTTGCCCATCCAAAGCAATACCAATCTGAGTAAGACTCAGAGCCCGAGTACAGTGGCAGAGATAGCTGATATGAGCCGAGTACCTTACGCTTCCGCAGTAGGCTCTATCATGTACGCTATGACTTGTACTCGCCTTGATGTGGCCTTCGCTTTGAGCATGGTCAGCAAATATCAAGGGAACCCTAGTAGAGCTCATTGGATTGCAGTTAAGAATATTCTTAAGTACCTACGAAGGACCAAAGAATGGTTTTTAGTCCTCGGTGGGAGTGATGACTTAAGGGTACGAGGGTATAGTGACGCTAGTTTTCAGATAGATCGGGATAATTACCGATCGTAGTCGGGCTGGGTCTTTACCCTAAATGGAGGAGCAGTGACTTGGAAAAGTTCCAAGCAGGAGACCATAACTGATTTAACATGCGAATCAGAGTACATTGCGGCAAGCGAAGCGTCAAAAGAGGCTATACGGTTGAAGAACTTCATTGGAGACCTTGGAGTTATGCCATCCATAAAGGAGCCAATGGAAATTTTCTGTGATAATGAAGGAGCGGTTGTCTTAACCAAGGAACCAAGAGATCATGGTAGATCTCGACATATCGACAGAAAATACCATTTTATCAGACATCGGGTAGAAGAGGGACTCCTCGTTGTGAAGAGGGTATCGTCAGAAGAAAACCTAGCAGATCTCCTTACGAAGGGACTGAGTAGGGTCAAACACTTGCAACACGCTAGGAGCATTGGGCTGAAGGATGATATAAGTTTGGATTAGATAAGAAACTTGTAATAGATATTTTGTACTTAACATTTAATGAATAAATAAAGTTGTGTTATTTATGAGTAAAGATACTATCTTGTGTTGGTTATTTATCTATTGTTTAAATTTTGCATGTTTTGACTTCCTGAATGATAGGATTATTCGAACGGTCCATAGTCGTTCATATTTTGGAAGTAGATGTGAATGAAGACTGTCATGAATTGTTTGTAGTCTGTCTAAAAGGTTTTGGGCATAGCAAAGGTTTGCTGCAAAGTTCATGAGTGCTTATGAATATGATTTGAGCATTGGAATAAACCCGCGTTTGCTGGTATCACTTCGTGGTGATCGCAAAGCGATAATATCGTATAGTCTTAAAACTTAGAGATATGGTTGTTGTTTGTTGGTTGGTTATGCATTGATGATGTGTAAACGCATCAGTAACTTGATGTTATAAAACACATTGTTGTGCATGATTTAATTGGTAAATAATAGATGCATATGAGTTGAAGTTGATTTGTTCCTTTTATTCTATGAGAATAAAGGTGATATCTTGGCCACTTGATGATTTGGTTTAACTTATGTGCCGGGCCCGGTCAGAATGAAGTTGATGTGTTCAACTAAATTCTATGTCAAAAAAATCAGAGATCAAGGAACAAATGTTGGACAATAAGCATTATCAGCACGATATCTATAACAGAGGATTATATGATCCCTTATCTGAAGGACAAGTTGCTGATTAGAGTTGACAGCGACGTATAAAAGCTACGATTTCTAATCGGATTCTGAAGTCATATGTGAGATATAGTTACTAGACTTATCCAAGTGGGATACTGTTGGATTAGTGTCTAAGCCCGTAACTATATATGGTATGTACTTGACCCGGTTGTGCATGGTCCTTTTGGATTGCCTTCACCAAAGCAACTTGACAAGGTAATTTAAGGAGAGAGAGAGAGACAGAGAGAATATTATGGTTTATTAATATATTATAAGAATAATATATTAAAGGAGAAATCATATTTATATAATTAGTATTGGTCATAAATTAATTAGGAATTAATTTGGTGACTAAAAGAGATTAATTAAATAAAGGGGCATAAACTGTCAAATGTATGATAGTTGAGTGTTGGGCTGGGAAACCTAATGGACTAAAGGGGGAACAAAATTATGATGGGGATCCATCATATTTTCGTCCAAGGCCTTATTCCAGAAGGTTCCTTGGGGTGCTTGGTGGCTAAGTTGTCCATTAGGGTTTAGACTGAACCCCTAGCAGCCTACAATATAAATATGACCCTTAGGCTATGAAATTCGGCTACACTTGATTCCAAGAGAACCCTAGGGCCGATTTTAGCATCTCTTACCCTCTCTCATATTTCCTTCTTGCTTGTGGGGTTTGTGAACCATTAGAGGAGTTTCAATTGTGACTCTAAGCTCAAGATCAAGAAGATTCCAAGGATTTCAACCAATTTAAAAGAGGTAAACACTTAGATATGTTCTTATGATGTTAATTTCGAATTACATATATTAGATCTAGGGTTTCAAGTCTTGGATTCAAAGCATGTACAATAGAGAAACCTAGATCCAAGCATTAGGGTTTGTATGAGCACATAGGATTGTTCTTATGCATAAAACCCATCAAATACCACTTCATAAGACATCAGGTAGAAGAAAGGTACCTCGTAGTAAAGGGGATATCGTTAGAGGACAACCTATCAGATCCTCTTACAAAAGGACTGACTAGGGTTAAGAACTTGCAACATGCGAGGAGCATTGGGCTAAAGGACGATATTAGTTTTAGTAATTAGATCAATCGAAAATTGTAATAGCTAAATTGTAATTGGCATTTGATGATGAATAAAAGAGTTTTATTTATAAGTAAAGTTACTGTCTTGTGTCAATTATTTACTATTGTTTCACTTTGCATGTTTTAACTTCTAGAATAATAAAATTATGATTATTATTATTATTCAAACTATCCACAGTCGATCATACGTTGGAAGTAAGTATGAAATAAGACTGTCATGTGTTGGCTTGTAAGATTGTCTAAGGAGTTAGGCATAGCAACAGGTTTGCTACACCATTCATGAGTGCTCCTGAAATAAGATTTGAGTATTGGATTCAACCCGCGCTCACCTGAATTACTTCATGGAATTTATCATGAGTAATTGTGAGATGATAATATCATATAATCTTCAAACCAAGATATATGAGTTGTTGACTACAAGTTGGTGGTGCATTAATGGCATGAAAACGCATCAGTAACTTGATGTTATAAAACGTATCGTTGTGCATGATTTGATGAGTAGTCAGTACAAGCATATAATCTCGAAGTTTATCCGTTCCTTTTATCCTAAGAGGATTAAAAGTGATATCTTGGGCCCCTCGATGATTCTGTTTTGACTTATGTATCGGGCCCGGTCAGAACTAAATTGATATGTTCAGTTATCTTCTATTTCATACGAATCAGAAACCGGGAAAAAATTGTAGGACAATAAGTATGACTATGTTCCATGTGTTTGTCTGCATAGATATCTTGAGAAAAGAGGAGTATATGATCACTTATCTGAACGACGTGTCACTGACTAGGTCAGAGTTCGATAACGACTTTTGAAAGCTTATGATTGCTAAGTCAGATCCTGAAGTGCATAAGCAGTAATAGTTATTAAACTTATCCAAGTGGGAGACTATTGGATTTGGTGTCTAAGCCCTAACTATAATTGGTATGTACTTGACCCGATTGTAGCATGGTCCTTTTGGGTTGCCTTCACCAGTGCAATTTGATAGGATGAATTTTGAGAATAAGGTTATTTATGGTTTATTAATATATTACAAGTATAATATATTAATACAAATTTATTTAATTAGTATTGATCAAGAATTAATTTATTAATTTTGTGATCAAAAGAGACTAATTAAATATATGAGGATTGATTATGTAAATCAATCATTCTTGTAGTGCGGGCTAATGATCCATGATTATGGGCTAAACTAATCCATGGAGGTTAAACCCATGGAACATGAGAATGTGGAAAGTCATGAGCTATTAGGGTTCACCAAGTGTAACCCTAGCATGTCCAACACTATAAATAGAACCCTCCATAGACCAAAATCGGTTGCCTCTTCTCTTTGAGATAAATATATTATTCTCTTAAATCATCCTCTTGCATATTGGTGTTTGTGAACCATTTGAGGCATCACACTTGAGGTGCTCAAGCTTTCAACGGTCAAGAACTACAAGTCCTTCAAAAGGTATGACATTTATCTAGATGTTTTATTCAATTGCCCATGACACTTGGTTATAAGACCATGTGGGGGAGTCCATGACATTCCAGGTAATGACCATGGGGGGAGCCCATGACACTCGGATGTCAGATCATGTGGGGAGCCCATGGCTTTTAAGCTAAAGACCATGGGGAGCCCATGACACTTAGGTTTAAGACCATGTGGGGGAGCCCATGGCATCCTGGAGTAAGACCCTGGGGGAGCCCACGACATCCTTCTATGTTTATACGCATGGCTTATATGATTGATATGGTTTATGTAGCTGTTATAGCTGATATGGATTATGTGGTTATGTGGATTGTGTAGGGTATGTTCAGAGGAACTCACTAAGCTTCGTGCTTATAGTTTTGTTTATGGTTTCTGGTATCATCGGTTTGGAAAGGAAGGGCCGGCTTGATCGCGGCGCACACATCCGTGTTTTCGCAATATATGATTTTGGGAAGAACTCTGATGAATGTTTTAATTAATCATGTTTTTGGAATGTTTGGATTTAAAGATATAAGTGTTTTGACTGTATTAAAAAATGAAATTTTTATCCTTAATTTTTGGTTCGCTACATAAAAAATCAATTTTTTTTTCTTAAATAGATATATGATCGGTTTTAATATTTTTATACATACTTGAAGATAATAGGGTTTTTTTTTGTTTTTGTTTTATTTTTAATTTTTTAAATTAAATATCGGTTTGATTTTTTAATGTTTAACAATTATAAAATTTTAAATAAGAAGAATATTAAGGATTATAATATTTTCCATTTATACTTTTTTAATCATATTATTTTTGGATTATAAAATTTCGAATCATAGTATTTTCAATGATAACGATATTATGCATCATACATTTTTGGTATTTTAATTTGGATCATAATAAATTGAATTAAATAAATTTTTTGTTCAATACAACATTTGGATCATTATAATTTTTGAATAATTTAATTTTGAATTATAAAAATATAAAAATTAAGGATCATTAAATATTTCAATCAAAATATTTTTAGATAATAACAAGTTAAGGATCGTAAACATATTTAATCATAAATATTTTGTATCATCTCTATTTGGATCATATTATGTTTAACATTTTTTTAAAACCTTTTAATCATTTAAAATCAAGTTTAGTATCTAAAACACCTTATTTTTTAAAAATTATTTTTACAAAATCATTAGAATAGTGAGCAGAAGTATTCCTTAAATTTTTATAATTTTTGGAGAATTGTTTATGGGTTTTTTTTTAATAAATATAAAAAATAAATTTTTTTTTTCAAATTGTCATGATTATGCTCATTTTATAAAGAATTAAATTTTAAGAACTTTGGTTTTTTAAGATTTTTTTTCAAAGAAAAAAAAAATTATGGCCGAAAAACTAAACGAGTGGAAAAAAAACCCACCAGCCAATAAGGGTTGGACACTTGTTATGTAGGGGGTGGGGGCACGTGTCAGCTCCTGGAGTGGCCACATGGCCGAATTTTCCTTTTTTTTATTTTTTTTTTGTTTTTGTCACTTGTACCCTTCAAATAATTAACATTTTCTGGAAATTATCAAAATCTCGCAATTAATTACGAAAATATCATATTATCTCGCGAGATTTTGACAATAAAAAAAAATCTTGACCATTTGTTTTTTCAATCTTAAGGTCAAAAATAATCTTCGCCGTTCCTTTTATTTTTTGAGTTTCTATTTGATCCTAAGGTCATATATATATATATATATATATATATATATATATATATATATATATATATATATTGAGAATAAACATACACGGGTCTCACGACCAGGAACCAATAAATTAAGAACATTTACCTTATGAAATTACGCCATTAACTTTAAAATTTATAAAAATTATATATATTTGTATAACAATTGAAATATAATTTATCAAAGACAAAAAAAGATCTTGTGAGGAGAAATCAGTATCAACCAGCTTACTTAACATATACAAGAGGCATGTTCAACAATAAGCTTTTTCAAGCTTTTAGTTTTTAGATTTAAAAAAAGGAATTGAAAAAGAAGCTTCTCTCGGCATTAGAAGTCTTTTTCTTTCATCAGCAAAATATATTAAAAACCAAAGCTAGCAAAAAACGAGTAAAACATACAAAGTTAAGTCATGGTTGGATTAATCATCCAAGCAGTCAACTAATCCTATCCTTGAAATTACAAAAAGAGAACCACCTAAAAGAATGTTCAATAATACTATAAAAAAAATTGTTTCCGATACTTATTAGGACTAAATAAAACGGCATTCATGTAGTTCAAAGAACCCAAATCACCGTCAAATACCCCAACTCCACAATCGCTTTTTCCATCCTAACCACTTGCGTAGCATCCATCCACTCCACTAAATACGCGAAAGAACCATAACTCATAAACTGCAAAATCCACCAAAGAGTTACACGCTATCATATTTGTTGAGCTAACAAACACCGAAAATAACAAACACACGGAAGCCGAAAGTCTTCTATATATCATTATATCTTTTAACCTTTTGTTTTTATGTAATTTTACATCCTTCAAAACCATTAACTATTGTTTTCAAATACTTTTACACAAATAAAAACTAAAACTA
This sequence comes from Lactuca serriola, assembly GCF_051521515.1. NCBI lineage: Eukaryota > Viridiplantae > Streptophyta > Magnoliopsida > Asterales > Asteraceae > Lactuca > Lactuca serriola. The sequence continues at coordinate 203,240,989 of NC_136409.1, forward strand.
ATAATTAATTTCACCAAATACATCCGATAATGTTTACTTGAACATTTAAGTAAATAAATAATATTATATTGAAAAGATGTAAAGTTTAAATGTCAAAATACAACAACGAAAACAACAATTCCAGAATTTTTGATCACATCCATGTTCCTGAATATTGATGATAGATTGGAAGGAGGGACCTTCGGGTGTTCATACTTTAATGTGTGATGTTAAAGTTATGTACTATAATATCCACAAACCTATGGACCTCGAATCATGTATGAATTTTAAGGTCCAATTGTTATTTATGATTAAGGTTTTGGATATTTATATAAAATCCACCCTACAACGATTTACTTAATTCATGCACTTAAGATTACTTTTTTTACAGCGACATTATATAAAGCAAACTAGTAAAAAGCCTGAGGAAAAAACCAATTTCAGAGAGTTATAAAGAAGGGTTTTATAACCATTGGATCCAAAAGATACTACTTTTACTACATGTATTCGAAAACCAATTAAAAGATTAAATAACAATAGTTTCAAAATATGACTTTTCCTTATGTTATACGAACACCATTATTGTAAGACTAAATAGCCCAAATTATGGCGATAATAATTACTTCAATCGCTCTTTGTTTCAATGGCCTCAATGTAACGCTATCAACCCAAAGTATAATCTCAGAGACATTCAAAAACAAAGAAAAAGGAAGATCTAAGTCATTAAACCACTTTGTTCCAAATTTCTTTGGCGACTTCACAAACAAGAAATATATGGCTAGCAGCTAGAATCTTCAATCAGGAACACGTAGGGCATAAAATAGAAGTCAAGTAAATGTCCCTGTTCACTAGATTATCTCTAGTAGGGAGTCTATCTAGAGATTAACTATGTTGAATAAAACGTTGTAATTTTTATTTGAAAAAAAAAAAAACACCCGTATAATGAAAAGCACCCTTTAAGAAAAGTATTTCAATTTCCAACTCTTTTCTACGTTTTGATGTAAGGTACTTGTGAAAGACTCACCGAATAGACCACTTGTCGGACTATTTTCCACATGAATATAAAACACACCAATGAATATATCCACTTATTACATATTAATGGAAACATAATTATTAAAAGATATCTCTGGTTTTCATGTGGTGCTAACAATAGCAATAGCAATGCGTGAAAGCAACTGTGTGGATAGTGAGTGTGCTGAAATGAATCATGTGGTTGAGAATGTACGAATTCATTTTCAAACAAAATATATCCCACGAAAGTGGTGGGAATTCATTATTCATAATCAATCTATATATATTATATAATGACACTTCAAATTCAATGCCATCGATGAATGTGCAATCATTTACGCAAGGAGTACAAATTAAAATACTTCTGCAAATTTCGGTAATTTATCAAAACTTTCTTATTTAGCAAAATTTCAAGATGATATTATTTATTTACCCATAAAAATTAGGGTTCATGGTTCTTTGATTTTACAATAAAGCCCAACAATTTGATTTTTAGTTTCGGAGTCCTTGAAACGTATTTTATTTACTTTTTTAAATCTTTATTTGTAATTGTTCGGTTATGTTTTTACATTTCCAACAAAAGCATAAAACCGAGAGCCCAAGCCCTATAAGCTTAACACCTTAAGTCCTTAACCGACCCGGACGGAAGGCTTAAAGGCCCAATGTCTCCGCCCCAGAGACCCATGGTTGAATAGGTAATAGACGATTTTTTATGCAATCTTTTATATAATTAAAATATAGGTTAGGAACATTAATTCTATCTGGGGGTGAACAAAACCCAAATAACCGACAAAATCGAACACAAAACCAAATCGTCACTTATGGGTTTGGATTTTTTTTTAAAACCGAAAAATTTATGGTTTTGGTTTCTACTTTACAAACTGACCCATAAAACCGAACCAACTCAATATTATATAATACTTATAAAATATAGGGAAAATAGCAAAAAGGTCATCATATTATCATAAAATTTTGATTTTAACATCAAGTTATTTTTTTCTCAATTATGTCACTATATTTATAATTTTGTTGGAATATCAACCAAATAATCGCTTCTCCCCATTCTCTCGGTAACCACTTTTCTTGAATTGCAATAAAATTATTAAGTTTACCAAAATTTTGATTTTAACGTCGAGTTTCAAATTGCAAGAAAGTCACTATATTATCACAAAATTTCGATTTTGACACCGAGTTTTTTTTTCTCAATTATGTCATTACATTTACAATTTTGATGCATTGTCAACCAATTTACCGATTTAGGAAATGTTATTGTGATTTAGAAGCGTGATTTGTACAACAAATAAATGAAGACTGGTACAATGGTTCAAACTCATTTACAAGTCAGCGAAAAAAAGGGCATAATCAACCTTTTAGGAGATATTATTGTGGTTTAAAAGCTCGATTTGTACAAATAAATAAATAAATAAAGATCCCTGCAAGGTCGATTTAGTGGTTCAAACTCACTAAGCATCTCCTAGATCGACCTTGTAAGGGTCTTCATTTACTTGTTGTATAAATCGAGTTTATAAACCACAATAGCATCTCCTGAAAGGGTATGTACACAATTTTTACTGACTTTTAAGTGATTTTGAACCAGTTAATTGACCTTTAGAAAACATTTGTGAAGAAATAATCTGACGAGAATTAAACATTAAACATTATAATTAAAGTGTCACCTAAAAGGCTAAGTACGCCCTTGCACTCACTTTTAAATGAGTTTGAAACACTGGATCAACCTAAAAAGAATGTCACTTAAAGTCAACGAAAAGAATTAAACGTTAAACATTATAACAAATGGCTTCTGGCATTTGCATCGAACCCAATTTCACATATCTTTTTAGGTCGATCCAGTTGTTCAAACTCACTTAAAAGTTTGTGAAAAGGGTGTACTCACTCTTTTAGGTGACACTTTTGATTATAATGTTTAATATTTAATTTTTGTCAGACTATTTCTTCACTAATGGCACCGGAAAGTCAATCTAGTGGTTGAAACTCACTTAAAAGTCACTGAAAAATGTTTACTCACCTTTTCAAGAGATACTATTGTGGTTTAAAAGTTTGATTTGTACAACAAGTGAATGAAGACCCCTACAAGGTCGATCCAGGAGATGCTTAGTGAGCTTGAACCACTAAATCGACCTTGTAGGGGTCTTCATTTTTTTTTGTAAAAATCGAGCTTCTAAACTACAATAACATATCCTAAAAGGGTGACTATGCCCTTTTCACTAACTTGTAAGTGAGTTTGAACCATTGAGGCGACATTCATTTATTTTTTGTACAAATTAAGCTTCTAATTCACGATAACATCTCCTAAATTGATAAATTTTTGACATTTCAAAAAAATTGTCAATGCGGTGACATAATTAAGAAAAAGAAATTCGGTGTCAAAATCAAAATTTTGTGGTGATATAGTGACTTGCAATTTTAAACTCGGTTTCAAAATCAACATTTTTGTAAACTTAGTGACTTTATTGAAATTCAAGAAAAGTGGTTATCGAGAGAACAAGGAGAACCAGCCATTTGATTGATATTGCAATAATTATAAATATAATGACATAATTGAGAAAAAAAAAATAACTCTATGTCAAAATCAAAATTTTGTGGTAATATAGTGACTTTTTGCTATTTTCCCTAGAGTATATGATATATAAAATAAAAAACATCATAAATGGTCCCTGTGCTTTTCAGAAATCTGACATTTAGTCCAAAAGTTCAAAAAAAACTCACACATTGTCCCTGTGCTTTCAAAACTTTTGATGTTTAGTCCTTATGCCTCACTCCGTTAGATTTCTACTGTTAAGTCTTATTTTATTAAAATAATGGAAGGGAAAATTCATCTTTTTCACTTGTAACCTCTTCGTTCTTTAAAAGAAAATGCATGTCTGACTTCATTTGGAAAACCCTTCTACTGTCATCTACTCCCACTCTATTGAAAATCCATTCGAGAAGTTATCCTGCAAGTGACAAAGATGGTGATTTATCGATGTGGAAGTGAAGCAATGAAGTTGACTTCGTGGATAGATCATAACCGTGGAAGGCAATTTTGGAGTTGTTCGCGACGTGGGTTCCTTGGATGGGTTGACCTTCCGATGTGTCGTAAGGCATTGGTGGTGATTCCATGTTTGATAAGATCAATGAATCGACTAGAAGAGAGGGTTGTGACTACACGTGCAGTACTGTGACACTCCCAAATGATGTTGCTTTGGTCATGGGTGTTCTTTTTTGGTTTTATTTTAAGTAGTAAGGTGATTGCAGGGTTTGGATGGTAATGAGATGGACGTGTTTGGTTTCATTTTGTAAGTATCTAAGTAGTGCAAAGGTTTTTGGATTGTAATGGAATGGGGAGTTTTGGTTTCATTTTGTTGTATGCAGGTTTATGTAACACATTAAGTCAATGGAACTGTAATGGAATGTAGTTTGTTATAAATCAATGGTTTTGATGTGCAATTCGTATATACATTGTTATAAATGCATCTTTTGGATGGTTTGGAGATGTATTTCAAATGTACATTATTATAAATGCATCTTTTAGATGGTTTGAAAATGTAATTCATAAGTAAATTATGGATAAAACCATTACAAACCAAGTTCTAAACATACAACTTAGTTTCAAAATACTTAATGATGGAAGTTCTTAACCCATATAGACATTACAATTTTTAAACAACCAAACCATAATTTAAGTTTTAAAATACCTAATTACCCAAACATCCAATTAACTACTTAGTAGAATTTCCAGCACCCTCCCTTGTTCCATGTGCCTTTCACTTTGTACCAACTTGACCAATACCTCCCGGCACTTTACATGTTTGTTATGACACTTTGAACATGTGACTGTAAGAAATTCACTGCTCAATTCAATGGGTTGGTTGTTGGGCTCAACAACACCGACCATTCTCTTCTTTTAGGCCTCCCAACCTATACATATAAATATATTGTAGTTAAAACTTAAAGATACAAGTTGACATTCAAAGTAGATATTTAGCCTAGCTGAAATAAGAACATGTGTATGATGTTTTTGTGGAGTTAATGTAACATTCCAAAAACCATGATATATATTTTTTATTTTTATAAAATTATTCCACAAATCCATAAGATAGTAATCCATTGTTTTCAACACAAAACCATAGAATCAGAGTATCCAAACATCTCTCAAAACATAATCAATTAGGAGGATGTGTACAATCACACATTTTCCTTTCCCCGATAATCTGATGTACCTGAAACCATGAAACCAACAACTATAATACGAAGCTTAGTGAGTTCCCCCAAAATACCGTACACAACAATACATGCTCATCGGGCCCATAATGTAAAATTGGATTACCCCTAGACCCATAGTCTCCCGAATGTATTACCTTGGGTTTGTTGGCCTACAACATATAGTCGTATCGCCTCAACCCAACCACACTATGTCGACATATGCAACAGATAAACAATAACCAAAAGGTACATGTAATCATACAGATCTACAAATCTAACAAATCACTACCACATAACAACATCCTATACAAAAGGATACATAACACAATCTAGTGGGTCGACATTGGTGCATTCGACCCACGAGTACAGTGAGGAAAACTCACCCCGTAGTCTACAAGATACCCAAACTGATCACGAATTCAAATACCGGCTCTACAGGTCGCCTATACAATAAACATGAAACAAGTCTCAATCTATATATCAAAATACTAAGGTTGACCTAAACTCAAACTTGGTCAAAGTCAACGTTCAACGATCAAAAAGTCAATAGTCAAATTCCAGCTGATCTACGGTCAGCATAGCAGCTTTATGCCCAACATAGAGCCTAATGTGCTGAAACATGGGTGAAATTAGGGCTACGTGTTGCGTAGCTAAAACTACGCTCTACATAGCATGTTGTTGTCCAAATTTATCTATTAAGTGCTTAATACATAAAGTTAACCCTCCAAACATCCATATCTATACAAGATAGATGTCTTAATGGATAAAGTTTATGACTTTATCCATTTGCATGTATAAAAAGAGCACTAATCCAATCCCTAGGTCCAAAAGACTTCTGTTTCACAAAGCTCATACATGGGACGATGAGAGTGACCAAGCTCTTATTTTTATGACTTAAAAACTCCAAAATCAACTAGAAATGATACCCTAATGGCCTAGAGTAGCTCATACTCAACATCTGGGGAATTTTCTCCATTTTCAATTTTGTTCCATATAGTACAAACAACATGTTTACATGGAAAACTTGTAATCTTTCATAACCTACAAGTGCAACTTATTTCATTTAAGTTTATCACAAATTGATCATGCCATGTGCTTGCCACTTGGTACTTTCCCGCCCCATTATACTTAGCTACATACTTAGATTCTTTAGTCTTAATCTTCTAAAAAATTAGAGTTGTTGTAAGAGTTAGTAGCCCATGACACTTATCTATTTCCTTTTACATAATACATAATCTATTCATGAGCTACTCTATAATATACTCTAAGCAGGCGATGATAGGTTTATCCCTACCTTCATATATCTTAGCATTAAATACCTCACAAAGATTTTTCAGCAGAAAATCAATGTGTTCCATACTTATGTAAAACATATTAAAAAAGACAATTAGAGAAGTGTTTAGGGACATATGAAACCAATTTAAGTACGTCTTGGTCATTACCTAAAGTCAATAAAACACAGTCTAAGCAGTATTTAGGGATACAAAAATGGTAGTAAATGTTTTATTCAGTTTTGTACCCTAATTTCCGAACCATGTTATCAAGATCATGGACTGAAAATGAATCAGTGTCAACATTATCTACGTAAGAGACAGTATCGTCGATGTATTTCCTTTCAGGTGGCTTGGTGAAGATACCACTATAGTGTATCTTTAATGTGAAATAGTTGTCATATCCTTGTGTAAACACAAAAATAGACAGGGCAAAGACAATGATTTCTCTTCATGAACACATTCAAGGAAAACGAAAATTGATTTTTTTAAAAATCATACCGTATCTCGATTGCAAGTCCTTCAAGCTCAAATTTTATTCTCCCAAACTCCATATTGAGAGAACCATTTTCGATTCCTTTTGATTGAACCCTAAAACTCAATTTCGTTACTTGTATTCAAATGGTTTGATGAAGATGAAGTCAGTGTTTACTTAGGAGAAGGACGGGTTTGGGAGTTTATGTGAAGAAGATACAATGACATAATGATTTTCCTCATTTAAGAAGATGTTACAAGTGAAAAGACAAAATTAACCTTCCATTATTTTAATAGAATAAGACTTAACGGTAGAAACTTGATGTAGTGAGGCATATGGACCAAGCATCAAAAATTTTGAAAGCAAAACGACCATTTGTGAGGTTTTTTTAACTTAAGGACTAAATGCCAGATTTCTGAAAAGCACATGGACCATTTATGATGTTTTTTCTATATAAACTTACATGAAAAATACACAAGGTTTAGAGCTAGTCACATATTCTTTAGGTCTTAAGTTCGATTCTATTAAGGGGGTGTTTGGACTAGCTAGCTTTTTTGTGGTGGGAATAAACAATAAGCAATAAGCAAGGGGGGAGATACTTATTAAAATTAGCTTATTTAGCTTATTCCTAACACAATAAGCTGATTTTTAAGGATATTATCCAAACACTTAAGCTTAGCTTGTTATGGTGGGAATAAGCAATAAGCACCCTCTTTTTTTTTCCTATCAAAACACCCCCTACGTGTTTTTATTGTTCATTTTAAGTTGTTATGCATATTAGGCCGTATAGTATGTATACCACGAAGGGTTCTGTGATATAGGTGGCCATGACCGTGACTCGTGCACACTAGTCCGGACCTTCGTCGTTCGTCTTGCTCGTGACCTATTGTGGTTGCCACCACATATTAAAATGACAAATCAAAAATTGCTTCTCATTTGACCATGTTTAACAGCTACTTTGGGCATTTACTCTCTCTCTCTCTCTCTCTCTATATATATATATATATATATATATATATATATATATATATATATATATATATTGGTTTAGGTTCTATGGAAAACAAAAAAACCTAAAAATCATAAAAATACATAAAAAAATACATAGAGATCACAATTTTTTTTATTTTAAAAATCGCACATTTTAACACAAAATCTCTGAATTTTTTTTATAAAAAAAATTGATTAATTTTTTTCAGCGAAATTTTAAAAAAAAAAAAAGCTACGATTTTTTGATGTGTAAAATCAAATTTTTTTTTTGTGATGTCTAGGTATTTTTTATGCATTTTTACGGTTTTTTTGTTTTCTATATAACCCTTCCCTATATATATATATATATATATATATATATATATATATATATATATATATATATATATATATATATATATATATATATATATATATATATATATATATATATATGGGAAAACTAAATATGAATTTCGGCCCCATCTAAACTTAGATACTAAACCTCATTAAACTACGTTGTTTTGTTGGCTAAAGATTTTCCTAGAAAGAAAATACTATGTGATTTCTTAACAAATCGTGTTCTTCCTAAAACATACGTGATTTCCTAAAAAAAGTTTATTTCCAAAAGATTTTTTTCTCGTTATTTATTGTTATGTACATAGTGAATTAATAAATGATAACGGGTAAAAGAAAATGGGGATAGTTAAACGATAAGAGAGGAAAGAAATGTATGAGAGATTATATATTTAGCAAATGAAATCCGAAATTGGTATATTTACTAAGTTAAAACGACACAATATAATGGTTTAGTACGTAAGCTTAGGTGGGACTGTAATTTATATTTCATAACCCCATATATATATATATATATATATATATATATATATATATATATATGTGTGTGTGTGTGTGTGTGTGTGTGTGTGTGTTCTCAAATGAGAACATTTTTTAGAATGAGAACAATTGAGAACAAATTTAAACCACTTATTCATTTCCTCCATAATTTCCAAACTTTCCGTCCTCGTATTTGATGGGTTTTAGCCATAAGAACTTTCCTATGTGCGCATGCAAAACCCTAATGCTTGGATCTAGGCTTTCTAATAAACATGCTTTGAATCCAAGACTTCTAATTACTAATTAGGTTAAATAACAACATTAAAACAGATCTAGAATCATACCTTTGAGTTCCTTGTTGATCTTGAGGTCTTGGAGCTTCTAGAGTCACAAATGTCACTCCTCTAATGGCTTACAAACACCAAAGCAAGGAGGATGATTTGGGAGAGAGGAGAGGGGAGGAATTTCGACCAGAGTTCTCTTACTTAATCAGAGGTGTCGAATTCCCTATGCCATGGGGTCTATTTATACTGGTAGACTCCTTAAGGGTTACAACCTAAACCCTAATTGGATAATCTTCTCTTAAGGCTATCCAAATCCATTCCTAGATAAGCATATGGACGAGTTTAGCTTTCCTAAAGCTCTTAGAATCCGTCCAAACCATATCCTAATGGATTTACAGTCTAAAGCTTAACTATCAAACAATTGACAGTTTATACCCTTTTATTTAATTAATCTCTTTAAGTCACCAAATTAATTCTAATTAATTCTATGACTTATATTAATCAAATAACAAATATATATTATTCATTATATTATTCCCATAATATATTAATAATATTTATTCTCTCTTAATAAATCATCCTATCAAGTTGCTATGGTGAAGGCAACCCAAAAGGACCATGCACAACCGGATATAGTTACAGCCTTAGACACTATTCCAACAGTCTCCCACTTGGATAAGTCTAGTAACTATACAAGTACAATTCGGTTTGCAATCATAGCTCTCAAAGACGCTGTCAACTCTGATCTAATCAATCTTGTCCTTTAGATAAGGGAACGTACAGTCCTCTGTTAGATATCATGCTGACAATCCTATGGAATGGTTAGTCAAGCATTTAGGTTTCTCGATCTCTGATTTATTTGACATAGAACTTAATCGAACACATCAATTCAGTTCTGACCGGGCCCGGCACATAAGTCAAATCAAATCATCGAGCGGCCGAGATATCGCTTTTACCTTCTTAGATAAAAGTTACAGATAAACTTCGACTTATATGCATTTACTTATTCATTTACCAACTATACACAACAATACGTTTTATAACATCAAGTTACTGATGCGTTTTCGTATTATCAATGTACAATCAATTAACAAATAATAAACCATATATCTAGGTTTTAAGACTATATGATATTATCGTCTTGCGATCACCTTTTTATATCTTATTCCATAAGGTGATTCCAGCAAGCGCGGGTTTATTCCAATGCTCAAAACTAGTTCATAAGCACTCATGAACGTTGCAGCAATCCTTTGCTATGTCTAACACCATTTAGACATTCTACACACCAATTCATGACAATCTTCTTTCATATCTACTTCCAATATATAAATGATTGTGGACCATTTGAACAATTCTATTATTCCTAATAATTTCAATTATTCTGGAAGTCAAAACATGCAAAGTGAAACAATAGCTAAACAATTAACATAAGATAGTAACATTACTCATAAATAAAACTCCTTTATTTAATCATCAAATGTCAATTACATTTATCTATTACACGTTTCTAATACTATCTAATCTATGCTAATATCATCCTTCAGCCCAATACTCCTAGCATGCTGCAAGTGCTTAACCCTACTCAGTCCCTTCGTAAGCGGATCTGCTGGGTTATCTTCTGATGATATCCTCTTAACTACGAGTTGTCCTTCTTCTACACGATGTCTAATAAAGTGATACTTTCTGTCGATATGTCTTGATCTACCATGATCCCTCGGTTCCTTGGTTAAGGCAACCGCACCTTCGTTATCACAGAAAATCTCCATTGGCTCCTTTATGGCAGGTACGACTCCAAGATCACCGATGAAGTTCTTTAGCCATATTGCCTCCTTCGACGCTTCGCTCGCTGCAATGTACTCTGATTCGCACGTTGAATCAGCTACGGTTTCCTGCTTGGAACTTTTCCATGTCACTGCTCCTCCATTTAGGGTAAAGACCCAACCCGACTGTGAACGGTAGTTGTCCCTGTCGGTTTGAAAACTGGCGTCACTATACCCTCGCACCTTCAAGTCATCACTTCCTCCGAGGACTAAGAACCATTCCTTCGTCCTCCGAAGGTACTTAAGGATATTCTTCACCGCAATCCAATGCGCTTTGCCAGGATTCCCTTGATATCTGCTAACCATGCTCAAAGCGAAGGCTACATCAGGTCGAGTACAAGTCATAGCGTACATGATTGAGCCAACTGCGGAAGCGTATGGTACTCGGCTCATTTCTGCTATCTCAGCTTCGGTACTCGGACTTTGAGTCTTACTCAATTTGGCATTACTTTGTATCGGTAGTTCTCCTTTCTTTGAGTTTTCCATACTAAAACGTTTTAGTACCTTCTCTAAGTAAGTATTCTGACTAAGTCCAATTAGTCTCTTACTTCTTTCTCTTACTATCCTTATTCCCAAAATGTAAGAAGCCTCTCCGAGGTCCTTCATAGCGAAACACTTCCCGAGCCAGGACTTTACCTCCTGCAGAGTCGGGATGTCGTTTCCTATGAGTAATATGTCATCGACATATAGAACGAGGAAGCTTACTATACTCCCACTGGCTTTGACATATACACAAGATTCGTCTTCGCTTCGTACAAATCCAAACTCTTTGACTTTCTCATCGAAACAAAGATTCCATCTGCGAGATGCTTGCTTAAGTCCATAAATGGACTTCTCAAGCTTACACACTCTATCCGGATGCTTCGGATCCACAAACCCCTCTGGCTGAGCCATGTAAACATCCTCAGCCAACTTTCCGTTAAGGAAAGCGGTCTTGACATCCATTTGCCAAATCTCATAATCATGAAATGCGGCAATTGCTAACATCACTCTAATAGATTTAATCTTCGCAACTGGTGAGAAGGTCTCATCATAGTCTACTCCGGGAGTTTGAGTAAAGCCCTACGCGACCAATCGCGCTTTATATGTGTGTACGTTCCCATCCACGTCGGTCTTCTTCTTGAAGATCCATTTGCACCCAACGGTCTTACGTCCGGGCACGTAATCAACCAAATTCCAAACTTGGTTATCATACATGGATTGGATCTCGCTATCCATTGCCTCTTTCCACTTTAAGGACTCCGGGCCTGCCATGGCTTCCTTGTAGCTATTAGGTTCATCAAGATTTACTAGTGTACCATCACTAATATACGTGTCCCCTTCGGTAGTAATATGAAAGCCATAAAACTGGGGATGAACTCTAACTCTATCGGAACGTCTAAGAGGTAAGGATTCGTCAATTGGTTCAACCGGAGTTTCCTCCTCGGGTTGAGTGCCAGCGGTAGAGGTTCCTTCATCCATCGACTCTTGAATCTCTTCAAGTTCGATTTGCCTCCCACTGTCTCCTTGGCTTATGAGTTTTCGCTCTCCGAAAACTCCTCTCCTCGCAACGAAGACAACATTGTCCTTCGGTCTATAGAAGAGATATCCAAAGGATGTCTGCGGGTAGCCGATGAAAATACATCGCTCACTTCGAGGTTCAAGCTTGTCGTGAGTATCTCGTCTTACGAAAGCCTCGCAACCCCAAACCTTGATATGTGCCAACGAGGGAGCTTTCCCTGTCCACATCTCGTGAGGTGTTTTGGCAACCTTCTTAGTAGGGACTCGGTTAAGGATATGGGCGGCAGTCTCTAAGGCATACCCCCAAAAAGAGATTGGTAGTGAAGCACGACTCATCATAGAGCGAACCATATCCAATAAGGTTCGATTACGCCTTTCTGCCACACCATTCAACTGCGGTGTCCTAGGAGGCGTCAATTGCGAAACTATTCCACACTCCTTGAGATAATCGTGGAATTCAAGACTTAGGTACTCTCCTCCTCGATCGGATCGAAGCATCTTGATTTTCCTGCCCAATTGATTCTCCACTTCATTCTTGAACTCTTTGAACTTTTCAAAGGTGTCTGACTTTTGCTTGATTAAGTAGATATACCCATATCTACTATAGTCATCGGTAAAAGTCACATAGAAGCGGTTCCCATCCTTCGTGGTTGATCTAAACGGTCCACATACATCGGTATGTATTAAGTCCAATAGACCATCGCCCCTTTCACAAGTACTCGTGAAGGGCGACTTAGTCATCTTTCCAAGCAAACAAGACTCGCATGTGTCATCTTCCCTAAGGTCGAATGACTCCAACACTCCATCCTTTTGGAGTTGGGCTATGCGTTTCTTGTTGACATGTCCAAGACGACAATGCCACAAGGATGCTTTATCCATACTAGTGGAAGAATCAATATTCAAAACATCATTTCCAAAGTCATCAACAATCATAACAGTTTCATATATTCCATTACATGGTATAGCTTCAAAGTAAAAGACACCATTTAGATAAGCCAAAATAGAACCATTCTCATTATTAAAAGAAAATCTAAAACCTTGTCTATATAAACCATGAAATGAAATGATGTTTCTTGCCATTTCTGGCGAATAGCAACAATTGTTCAAATCTAAAACTAAACTATTCCTAAGCACTAAGGAATACACTCCAATCTTGGTCACAGGCGACGATCTTCTGTTCCCCATGATTAGATTGATCCTTCCTTGCTCCACATCCCTACTTCTTCTTAGTCCCTGCACATTAGAACAAATGTGATAACCACAACCGGTATCAAGAACCCAAGAAATAGCATGATTAGAATCGTTAGATTTGATTGTATATATACCTGCGAAAGATGGCTTGATCTTTCCTTCTTTGATTGCTTGCAGGTAATCCGGGCAGCTTCTCTTCCAATGTCCTATCTTGTGGCAGTGGTGGCACTCTGCCTCCTTCGGGTTAGAGCAGGGCTTGGCGGGATCAACTTTGGTCCCACTAGAAGAGGCACCATCTCGGGCTTTCACCTTGCGATAGTTCTTCGATGAAGCTTTCCTCTTCTTTCCCTTCCCTTGTCCAATAGCCAAGACAGGAGCAGCGGGCGGATTGGGAGTAGGTGCAACAGACTTGTCTTTGAAGTTGCTCTCAGCAACCCTCAAGAGACCTTGGAGCTTGCTTAGGGTGACCTCTTCTTTGTTCATGTGGTAGGTCATCCTAAATTGGTTGTACATCGGAGGTAAAGAGTGAAGCACCATGTCGATCGCCAAATCCTCACCGAAGTCAACATTTAACTTGCGAAGGCGGTCGACATACCTTTGCATCTTTTGCAAGTGCACGGTAAGAGATTCTCCATGACCCATCTTCGCGGAAATCATGTTAGTGAAAATCTCGTACCTCTCTTGTCTCGCGTTTTGGTGGTACCTCTCCAATAGGTCTTGGTGCATCTCGTACGGGTACATGTCCTCGTAGGACTTTTGGAATTCGGAGTTCATGGTGGCGATCATGATGCAATGTACCTTCGTTGCATCTCGCTCATGAGTTTCAAAGGCGGTGATTTCGGCTGGAGTAGCGATTTCGGTATTGATTTTCTCGAGCTTCTCATCAAGGACATACTCTTTGTCCTCATAGCGAGCAATGGTGCGAATGTATCTTATCCATTCGCTAAAGTTCGTTCCATCGAAGGTGACCTTTTGGCAAAGGCTCATCAACGTGAAAGAACTAGCAGCAGCGTTGTTTGCGTTTGACATCTACAATTAGAAAAGGACAAAGATAGATTAGAATAAGAATCCCTAATTATCACCCAATAAGAAAATTAGGGCTAGGATCCAACAATAACATTTACATACTAGAAAAGGGATGCCGTAATCTAACATGCAAATAAATTGAAGGTAAGTGAATGACGATTCACTAATTCTCCATCACAAAACTTAAACTATTAGTCCTAAGTGTTTTTGAGAATTTCTAGGTTCGGATGAGATTCATTGAAACTATTCAATGGCATGTTTAAATCTCGATATGCCCCTCTTGTTTGTGACTGGGATACCGAGGATCACAAAGCGGGTGTGAATTACCATGCAAATTCACATGGCGCCTTCATTGTAACAATCACCTATTCGATGTGCCGGTAAACCACACACGCTCCATCGAACTATGATAAACAACGAATCACCCTTTGCCACCTTCGCTTAGAACCAATTAGTGTGCCGGTAAACCACACACGCTCCACCAACATCTTAGCAAGGTGCAAAGTGTAATTTCATGGGATTGCATCAATTCACTTTTCCTAAAGTAACTAGGATTGGGAAATTTTAAAATATGTGTAGTTACTTTGTATTTCTTATTATACTTTTAATGAGAGGATGAGGTTGCCCTATCCTACCCGTTCGGCTAACGACCCTCCACCAATCAAGCAAGCGGTGGGTGTGAGTGTACACCCATTAAGCGCCATTTTATAGGCCGCAACCTTATACCCACCTTATAGATCGGCTTCGTGAATGAGGCCTACTAACGGTAAGACTAGCATTTAGTTATACATATATATATTATTCTAGTAATATCATATTAGTATAGGGTTGTATTTTAAAACTTTTAAAATCTAGGGCTTGAAATTTAAGTTGTCTAAATTAAAGCTTTTAATCACAAAAGTAAATTTCAAAACATGAGGGTAGGCTTTAAACATTTAAAACATGGAGGATCAAATAACAAATAATTCCAATTAACAATTAATATCCTAATTATCTATATTTGATTTATTCAAGATTTCTTTTTAAGATAATTACCAAAATAATCAAAATAATCAATTAATTATCATATAAGGAAATTAAATATTTAATTAGTTGATAATTACCTTTAACTAGATCAAGATAATAGTTATATTTATCAGAAATACGAATTAATATTGATCTAATTAGTTTATGGTAAGTTAAGATAAGATAAACACAAAGAAATCCCGAATCTGGCCATTCCTGACGCCTGGACTCGCCGAGTGCACAAAGGGACTCGCCGAGTCAGGCCTACTCGCCGAGTCCACTTTGAGACTCGCCGAGTCCATGACTCAGAAACCAAAAAATCGAATTTTGCAGGTTTGTTTCAGTTAATCAAGCAACAATTTACAGAAAACCAAGCTAGGCTCTGATACCACTGATGGGTTTTAGCCATAAGAACTTTCCTATGTGCGCATGCAAAACCCTAATGCTTGGATCTAGGCTTTCTAATAAACATGCTTTGAATCCAAGACTTCTAATTACTAATTAGGTTAAATAACAACATTAAAACAGATCTAGAATCATACCTTTGAGTTCCTTGTTGATCTTGAGGTCTTGGAGCTTCTAGAGTCACAAATGTCACTCCTCTAATGGCTTACAAACACCAAAGCAAGGAGGATGATTTGGGAGAGAGGAGAGGGGAGGAATTTTGACCAGAGTTCTCTTACTTAATCAGAGGTGTCGAATTCCCTATGCCATGGGGTCTATTTATACTGGTAGACTCCTTAAGGGTTACAACCTAAACCCTAATTGGATAATCTTCTCTTAAGGCTATCCAAATCCATTCCTAGATAAGCATATGGACGAGTTTAGCTTTCCTAAAGCTCTTAGAATCCGTCCAAACCATATCCTAATGGATTTACAGTCTAAAGCTTAACTATCAAACAATTGACAGTTTATACCCCTTTATTTAATTAATCTCTTTAAGTCACCAAATTAATTCTAATTAATTCTATGACTTATATTAATCAAATAACAAATATATATTATTCATTATATTATTCCCATAATATATTAATAATATTTATTCTCTCTTAATAAATCATCCTATCAAGTTGCTATGGTGAAGGCAACCCAAAAGGACCATGCACAACCGGATATAGTTACAGCCTTAGACACTATTCCAACAGTATTCTCATTTCTCCTCTCATAACCACCATTTCTTCTTTGGAAGACGATCCCCTCGCCAAACAAACGATTGATTTGATTTACGAATTGTGTTGGTCAAGTGATTCTTCAATATACAACGAATTTTTTGCTAGGGTTTTAGATCTCGATTATCTTTTGGTTCCTTATTTTGGAGCAGACATCGAATATATTTGGTAATTGTCCTCTATTCCTTACACATATTTGTTCTTATGAGTTCTGAATGACGTCAAATACATACTTGTTGGATGATTAGTGATTCTTGTTATTATTGTTGCTTCATTACTCTTTCATTTGGGGTAATTAACTTCTATCTTATCTCATATAATCTCATAGACATTGTGACAGCTTATAGATTTTTTGAACACCAAGTGTTCGATGAAATGCCACAATGAGAAAACCTCCACAAATAAATCAAGAATAAGTTGGTGTATTTATTGTTGCAATCTGTAGGTGCTTGTTGATGGTTTTTTTTTTGCTGAAACAACGTCATTTGGATGTCTCTGTTTTTTACTGGACTTCATTTCCCTAAACATATTCAACAACTTGAATGTTTGGTTGTTGAGATTATAAACTGAATTTTATATTCTTGCATAGTTTCCCCAAACATATTTTGATATCTTTATTTAATTTTCCTTTGTGTAGGACTCGAAAGAGGTGACTTAAAGAGCTTAATGGGTTAAGTTGGCAACTTAACCCTAATAAGTATGAAAGTGACATTTTATTTGAAAATCCATAACTTTGAACCTTCATTAAGCCAAACATTAAGACCCTTAGGTTAAATTGAAGTTCACATCTTTATAGCCTAATAAGTAACCAAAAATCATGTTAAAAGTGATAAAATTAAGGCTTAACCATTAATTCCTTAATAGAATACCAAAAATGATTTAGAAGATATTATGATCAATTTTCCCAAATTTGTCCTCCAACTTCTAAAATCCGTGCAAGTCAATAAGAACATCTAAAAATCATGAGACTTAGTTTTCTGGAAATCTTAGTGTGTCTACTTTCTTCAAACTTTGAATCATATTTCGAAATTCCAACTCCTCGAGGGGTAAAATTGGCAATCTTCTCAGGCTGGTCCATGCTATCACAGATTTCATGCACTGTCTTCAAAAAATCGTAATAAATTCATCAGAACTCCAAATGCCAAAATTCAAAAGCCTATAGTTAGATATGGATGTATAGTTTCCAACATATAAAGGGACTGATGTAATCATTAGTAGATTGATACAGTTTATTCCAAGAATGTTGAGTGGCCCAAAATATGACAGCTAAAAGTTACCAACTTGTAAATTTAATATAAAATAAGCCAAAAATTATTACAATGAGATCTTTATATTTCTGAAAAGATAAAAGGGGGAATTTACCAATATAATTTTATCAAAATTTAAAAATGTGTTGAAAGGTAAGAAAACATATCCCAAACAGAGGACTACAATCAAAGAGAAAATAAGGAAATATATACGTAAGTTTTATAAGATTAATACAACAAACACAAGCTAAATAATGTTATAATTTTTGTGTAGGTTCTCGGAAAGGAAAGGATCCATATTGATCATGCTAGCTAAGTTTCAAGATCAAGGAGGTGAGTACTAACTCTCCTATTATGTAGGTATTACTTGTTTTATGTTATTGTTCACAGATACCCTAATAACATGTGATTATATGTATTTAATCACATATGATTTATGTGGCTAAGATTTTTTTCACGTTCTCGATTTAATAATCGTTTTTTTTTCACTTTAATCATATGTGATTGAATACATTTAAACATATATGATTATATGTTTCTAATCATATATGATTTTATTTGGAAAAAACAAATCTTGTCTATTTAAATCATATGTGATTAGATTCATACAATCATATGTAATTATATACATGATAAAAAAAATATTGAACGAAGAACGCGGAAACAAACCTTTATCCAAATTAATCATATGTGATTAAATACATATAATCAAATGTGATTATATGAATCTAATCACATATGATTTATGTGGACATAATATACTTTTTCTTTGTCGATTCAATAGTTGTTCTCATGTATTTTATCACATGTGATTATATGTATAATCATATGTGATTAAGTATATGAGCACAACTATCAAATCGAGAAGCAAAAAATAAATCTTGTCCATCTCAAATCATATGTGATTATATATATAATCACATGTGATTAATAATACAAAAGCAATTATTCAATCGAAACCGCAAAAATAAATATTGTCTACATATATATCTCTAATCATATATGATTTATGTGGATGAGAT